>NC_140593.1:465165096-465512796 GCF_964204655.1 Triturus cristatus
GTCTGTGGACATCCAGCGGCAGTTGCAGATTGGTCAGGCTGCAATCCTTAATGTCCTCCATGGCCACAGCCAAGTGCTGCACAACATGGAGGCATACTTGGAGGGCATTCATTCATCGCAGGCTGACCAACGGCAGTTGCTGAGGTCCATAGACTCGACACTGACTGCAGCAGTGGGTCTCCTGCAGCGCTACGTCCCACCCACTACCCCTGCCCCATCCACACTTCCCACTCCCATGCCTGTCCCACGTACACCCAGACGTCAGCATGCACCCACCACAACAGACACAGGCACCACACCAGCAGGGAAGGTCATACGCACACCTCCTGGCACGCACACACAGGGTGAAGTAGGCACACCCACTGGGTCGGGGGGCAAACGTAAGTCATGCAGCCAGAGTTGGAGTCTGCATTCCACCCAATCCACTCCCCCAAATCCCCTCCCCTCAGCTCTCCTGGCCACATGTCCAGCAAGGACTCCTTCATGGCCGCTCTGTCCCTGAGCCCCACAGTGACACCACCCCGCAAGCGGTCAAGGGAGTCCCCGGTCAGGGTGGTTGAGTCCCCCCCCCTGTCCGCACCCTCCCCCAGTGGCGCTGCGACCCATCCCTCCGCCCCCCCCCTCCTTGGGGCCTATGGTTCCTTCGGGTGCAGGGGAGACGCTGGAGGACCTTGCTAAGGTGTGCAGCGACATCCTGGCCTCCACCTTTGGCCCTGCCCCACCCCCTGTGGTGGAGTCCTCCATCCCTGCACCCACGACGCCTACCCTTCGCCCTCCTGTCCCTGCGGTGCCTGGTCCTTCTCCCCCACATGATGCCCTCCCCGCTGTGGAAGACGAAGGAGTCTGACTGTGCAGGCAAGCTAGGGGACACGCGTCCCACTGTGTCCCCCATCCAGCTGTGACTCATGGACTGCCCTATGGGCTTTGTAAATATTGAACTTTCTACGAACAAACTATTTTAGATCATGCTGATTAAAGCCATTTTTGTTTCCTTTGAACACTACTGCTTTTCTCATGTTGCTGTTGGTGGGGCTGCTATATGATTTTGGGTGGTGATCATGTGTTGGGTGTGTGGGAAATGTAGTAGTGTGCTGGTCATAGGGGGGACCCTGGTATCTGTGTGCCATCACACGGTGTTAGCTAGGTTTCTCTGTTCATGTAAGCAGTTACTGCATGGTGAAATAGTCCCAAGGTGTATTCCTTCCTCTGTGTACCCTGCCATCTTCCCTGCAGGGTGTTGCCAATATTTAGCGCTGAGCTGTGTGTACATTAGCTGGGTGTGTGACGGACTCCTTCAACTTTGCACATGCATGCTGAGCGATGTCTCCACCTGCATCATTCGTGGCATCCTTGGTAGTCACTGTACTTGTGTATGTAGACTATTGACATGACTTCATGTGGACATGTTTTCTTTTCGGCGCTATGCATGTGTATATACTCCCAGCCTCGCACACATGTGGTACATGTACTGCAGGGTCTTTGTGCACCTGACTGACATTCGTGGGCATTGTATCTGTGGCTACTCCACCCTTTGCGTTCCAAGGGCACTGCTGGGAGGACTCTGCACACACCCCTCCTGCGTCTGGGCACTGCTGGGAGTGATAGGTACACACCCCTCCTGTGTCTGGGCACTGCTGGGGGGACTCTACACCCACCCCTCCTGCGTCTGGGCACTGCTGGGAGGACTCTGCACCCACCCCTCCTGTCTCTGGGCACTGCTGGGAGGACTCTACACACACCCCTCCTGTGTCTGGGCACTGCTGGGAGTGTTAGGCACCCACCCCTCCTGTGTCTGGGCACTGCTGGGAGGACTCTGCACACACCCCTCCTGTGTCTGGGCACTGCTGGGAGGACTCTGCACACACCCCTCTTATGTCTGGGCACTGCTGGGAGGACTCTGCACCCACCCCTCCTGTGTCTGGGCACTGCTGGGAGGACTCTGCACCCACCCCTCCTGTGTCTGGGCACTGCTGGGAGGACTCTGCACCCACCCCTCCTGTCTCTGGGCACTGCTGGGAGGACTCTGCACACACCCCTCCTGTCTCTGGGCACTGCTGGGAGGACTCTGCACACACCCCTCCTGTCTCTGGGCACTGCTGGGAGGACTCTGCACCCACCCCTCCTGTCTCTGGGCACTGCTGGGAGTGTTAGGCACACACCTCTCCTGTCTCTGGGCACTGCTCTGGGGACTCTACACCCACCCCTCCTGCGTCTGGGCACTGCTGGGAGGACTCTGCACCCACCCCTCCTGTCTCTGGGCACTGCTGGGAGTGTTAGGCACCCACCCTTCCTGTCTCTGGGCACTGCTGGGAGGACTCTGCACACACCCCTCCTGTGTCTGGGCACTGCTGGAGGACTCTGCACCCACCCCTCTTATGTCTGGGCACTGCTGGGAGGACTCTGCACCCACCCCTCCTGTGTCTGGGCACTGCTGGGAGGACTCTGCACCCCCCCCCTCCTGTGTCTGGGCACTGCTGGGAGGACTCTGAACCCACCCCTCCTGTCTCTGGGCACTGCTGGGAGGACTCTGCACCCACCCCTCCTGTCTCTGGGCACTGCTGGGAGGACTCTGCACACACCCCTCCTGTCTCTGGGCACTGCTGGGAGGACTCTGCACCCACCCCTCCTGTCTCTGGGCACTGCTGGGAGTGTTAGGCACACACCCCTCCTGTCTCTGGGCACTGCTGGGGGGACTCTACACCCACCCCTCCTGCGTCTGGGCACTGCTGGTAGGACTCTGCACCCACCCCTCCTGTCTCTGGGCACTGCTGGGAGTGTTAGGTACCCACCCCTCCTGTCTCTGGGCACTGCTGGGAGGACTCTGCACACACCCCTCCTGTGTCTGGGCACTGCTGGGAGGACTCTGCACCCACCCCTCTTATGTCTGGGCACTGCTGGGAGGACTCTGCACCCACCCCTCCTGTGTCTGGGCACTGCTGGGAGGACTCTGCACCCACCCCTCCTGTGTCTGGGCACTGCTGGGAGGACTCTGCACCCACCACTCCTGTGTCTGGGCACTGCTGGGAGGACTCTGCACCCACCCCTCCTGTCTCTGGGCACAGCTGGGAGGACTCTGCACCCACCCCTCCTGTCTCTGGGCACTGCTGGGAGGACTCTGCACCCACCCCTCCTGTCTCTGGGCACTGCTGGGAGGACTCTGCACCCACCCCTCTTATGTCTGGGCACTGCTGGGAGGACTCTGCACCCACCCCTCCTGTGTCTGGGCACTGCTGGGAGGACTCTGCACCCACCCCTCCTGTGTCTGGGCACTGCTGGGAGGACTCTGCACCCACCCCTCCTGTGTCTAGGCACTGCTGGGAGGACTCTGCACCCACCCCTCCTGTCTCTGGGCACTGCTGGGAGGACTCTGCACACACCCCTCCTGTCTCTGGGCACTGCTGGGAGGACTCTGCACACACCCCTCCTGTCTCTGGGCACTGCTGGGAGGACTCTGCACCCACCCCTCCTGTCTCTGGGCACTACTGGGAGGACTCTGCACCCACCCCTCCTGTGTCTGGGCACTGCTGGGAGGACTCTGCACCCACCCCTCCTGTGTCTGGGCACTGCTGGGAGGACTCTGAACCCACCCCTCCTGTCTCTGGGCACTGCTGGGAGGACTCTGCACCCACCCCTCCTGTCTCTGTGCACTGCTCGGAGGACTCTGCACACACCCCTCCTATTTCACGATATGTACGCTTAGAACATACACGTGTGTGGGTTCGCTCCATGCATACGAGGTGGGGGTACGTGTCGTACATACACTGTTGGGGTGGGGGTACCCTCCATGCATACGGGGTGGGGTTACGGTCCGTACGTACACTATTGGCATGGGGGGTACGCTCCATACGTGCACGGGTGAGGGTAGGGGTCGTACTTACACTGTTGGGGTGGGGGTTACGCTCCATACGTACGCGGGTGGGGTACGGGTCGTACTTACACTGTTGGGGTGGGGGGTACGCTCCATGCATACGCGGGTGAGGGTAGGGGTCGTACTTACACTGTTGGGGTGGGGGGTATGCTCCATACGTACGCGGGTGAGGGTACGGGTCGTACTTACACTGTTGGGTGGGGGGGTACGCTCCATACGTACGCGGGTGAGGGTACGGGTCATACTTACACTGTTGGGGTGGGGGGTACGCTCCATACTACACGGGTGGGGTACGGGTCGTACTTACACTGTTGGGGTGGGGGGTACGCTCCATGCATATGCGGGTGAGGGTAGGGGTCGTACTTACACTGTTGGGGTGGGGGGTACGCTCCATTTGTATGCGGGTGAGGGTACGGGTCGTACTTACACTGTTGGGTTGGGGGGTACGCTCCATACGTACGCGGGTGAGGGTAGGGGTCGTACTTACACTGTTGGGGTGGGGGGTACGCTCCATACGTACGCGGGTGAGGGTACGGGTCGTACTTACACTGTTGGGTTGGGGGGTACGCTCCATACGTACGCAGGTGAGGGTAGGGGTCATACTTACACTGTTGGGGTAGGGGGTACGCTCCATACGTACGCGGGTGGGGTACGGGTCGTACTTACACTGTTGGGGTGGGGGGTACGCTCCATGCATACGGGGGTGGGGGTACGGTCCATACATATGCGTCCCCACGCTATGTGATGCTTGTGCGGGCCGTACCCAGGCCTTTGCCACGTGGGTACAGCCGTCCCGCCATTGTTGGGATGACGTAGGTGTGGGCATGGTACGACTCGTACCCACGCTCTTAAGGCGTGGGTACGGGACGTACCTGTATTGTTGTGTTGCCGGTTCGCGTCGTCAAGCACTTCCGTTGTGGCGGTCGCTGGCTTTGCTGGACACGCCCCCACCCCCTCATAGTGACCAGGGCCTGAGGGTCAGGTATGTCCAGGGCATGTGTGCTGTGTGTCTTTGGTGGGGGTTTTGTGGCCTGCCCCTGGTCCTGCCACCCCCCCCCTTTCCCCCCTCCCTTTGTTGTTCTGACCTTCTGCGGCGTCTGCGTCCGAACCTGTAGAGGAGGTCGACTGCTATGAGGGCCGGGATAACACGTAGGTTCGGGTCCATGTCCGTCCGTCGCGTACAAGTACTCCTTGTTCGCGTCGTCCTGATTTCCCGGCAGTTT
Source organism: Triturus cristatus (assembly GCF_964204655.1). NCBI lineage: Eukaryota > Metazoa > Chordata > Amphibia > Caudata > Salamandridae > Triturus > Triturus cristatus. The sequence goes on from NC_140593.1 coordinate 465,170,188, forward strand.
TTGGCAGCCGGAAAATAATCACCATGCGGGATGACGTCGGTGCGAATCGTGATTCCTGGTTCGTGAATGGCAGGATGCGTGCGTCCCGACGTCACGTCGGCGCTTTCCCGGATCGCATTTGTACGTTTATTTTCGTCGGTCGGGGTTTTGTACGATTCGTACGGAAAAGGTGTTTCCGTGCGAATCGTAATTCCATGTTTGTATATTTTGACGACCGGGTACGCGTCGGACGGAGAATATGCTCCGTCCGACGGTTCGTACCCGGTTTTTGCCGGATCGTGATCGGCACCTAAATGTCATGAAGCCGCAAGGAATTTGCCTTTGTCAGACTCCTCATGCTAGTGATTGTACACATGAACTTCAAATAGATTAATTCTCCTTAAATGTACCCTATGTGGACATGGAAATTTAGCTTAAATCCAGCCCTAAGTGACTTACGTTGGACGCTCACGTTGTGGAGGTTTGAACTTCTGCCTAGAATCAGGCTTTGTTCCCGCAGAATGCCAGACCTAAAACCCCACTTATAGCACAGAAAGCAAGTTTTGTTCTGAACAGAACTCTCTCCAAGCCCACTGGTGAAATCGACCTTGCAATTGTAATTCCATCAATACTTAATTTAAAAGGTAGATTTACAGCTAAAATCAGCTTTATTGTAATTTGCCAAACTCAAATATGTTGCATTTGCTCACACTCTTTCAATGGAAGAGGCTGAAATCCTTCCCAAAGCCATTCTAATGGTCAGCAGTCAAGGTCCCAGATGTCAAGGTGGAGAAGTCTCTGATGCCATTAGAGTGTCGCCAGCAATCAAAAGCATCAGGTTGACCCTGTCAGAGGTAAGGGTGACTGGCGACACCCAACAATGCAGACTGGCACTCTTTGTCTTGTCTGAAGCACTGCATCTTAAACCACTAGACATCCTATTATCGCTTCTTAAGCTCACTAGTAGTGGCACGAGAAAGGTGAAATAATAGAATGATCACAAGAGGCAGAAATAAAAATATTAGAATGATCACAAGAGGCAGAAAGGCAGAGAGAATTTGGTGCAGTAGTCATGTCTTAATGTCCATCCTTCTGTTATGCCTCTTTTTTAAGACAGATTATTTAGTACTTCAAAGAGCAGATTCTGTGTTCAGTCATTTAAGCTAAAGCCACACAGAAATAATGAGTCTTACTAGACTTGCCCACAATAATGTAAGCATCTATAAAACTATACGTAAAAGGAAATGCCTAAAAAATGTGTACAGTTAGAAAGACAAAGGGAGGACATGACTAAAACCAGAGCAAGCCATAGGCTTAATTGAATACCGACCATATCTCATATTTCCTTACATTCGTCCCTGTCTGGCTCTACATTTACTTGTACTTGGATAACAACATTGTCACACTGATCTGCCTCCATTTCCCCATGGCTATGAGTTAAACATGTTTCTATTTCCTACAGCCAGCAGAGCTTGGAGGAATGAGTGTGTATCTTCTCAGAGTGAGTCATAGCTGTGCTGCCTCTGGCTGCACACCACAGGTTTAGGCAGCTTTATGAGAATGGACTCCCAGCAAGTAAAAAAAAAAGTTGTAATTCTTATGATGCAATCTGCTATGAAAGGTTTTGGCCTAAACTTAGGGCCGAATTCTAAAATGACATCAAGATTGTGCCCATTCCCTGACTCCTTAACTGAAAGCAGTCTCCCAAGGTGAGTTTTTCTTATTTCAATGTCAGTCTGCAAGGGTTTCGAATTCATCAAATAGCCTTCCAAAACAGAGTTAACATGCTTACAAAATTAAAAAAGCACAAAGAGCAGACACAGGAAAGAACCAAACACAAGATCATAGCTATAAAATAACACCTCGTCCTGAGTATCATGGTAAACTTGAAATTGAGCGTTAATGCAGTTTACAAATTCCATAGTGCGCAAATCCTCCTGTAGGATGGCTCAGGAATCAGGGCTGCATAGACAATCAGGGGCTTATTTACAAGCCTTGTGCGCCGCTGGTGCATGACTTTTTATGATGCACTGGCGGCGAGGTGTGCTGGCCCACATTTTCACGGCCACGAAAAGCCACCCTGCATGGCTTTTCATGGCCTTTTAAATACAGCTCTTTTTCATGCATCACTTTGCGTGAAAGAGGCATGTCATGGGTGTTGCTGTGGGTGTTATAAACCTGGGAATGCGTCAGAATCATACACCTCCCCAGGGGAGGCATAAGGAGGCACAGCAAGAATAAATACTTTTATATTCCCTCATATTTTCCTCTTTCAATGCTGCAGCAACGTGCATAGTAAGATAATGCAGCATGTATAGAAAGAGGAAAACCCCATCAATGATTGTTTTTGTGCAGGAAAAAGTCCCTTATTGCACAACAACATTCATCCCCTCAATGCAGAGGTGCCATATTTTTGTAAATATGATGCCTCCTTGTGCTTTTAAAATGACGCAGCTCAGTGCAGCAGAAATATTGCTTGCGGCAGCACGCTGCGTCATTTTGTTGTAAATGGGGCCCTCTGTGGGGATTATTTCCAAGCCCCTTGCACTACCAGAACATCACTTTTTCACATATTAAAAAGTGATGCACCTGCAGCGCAAGGAACCTGTAAATAAGCCCCTGTAAGTTGTATACCATGTAGTAATACCATTGGTAAGACCAGTTTTGTCCCAAGTTGTATGCTGTGATTGCTGGAGGTAAAATATGAACAATACTTGAGCAGAGCCACAGCTGAGAAGAGCTGACTGAAAGACCCTCTACGATTATGTCAGATGTTTGTTTGCCACTGAAAGACTGAGCCAGGCTCAATCCAGATGTCTGGCACAGGTCTATGGTCTCTTTGACCCTCAAGCCCAAAACAAACTGAGCTTTCATGTGGCTTCTGCCTGCCACCCATACTATAACCTCATGCATCAAGGATTAAAGAAAACATGTAACCTTTGATGTAAAACAGGAAAGGTAAATAGAGATGCCTAGCTAGTTGCACAATGGCACAAAGTGAATCTACGAAATCTGGGATTTATGCTGGCTTTCCCGCTTGATCAAACTATGTGATCTTGGCCAAATTTCTTTATGTCACTGTGCTTCATATTTTCCCTATTAATGCATTTGAGGCACTTCGAAAAGTTCAGGCTGTGCTTTACAAACCCTTCTCTTGTGTCCAATTCAAATAGACCACAAAGTTGTTCCATGCAAGAATCTAGGCAACATGAGAATGCACGAGAATCTAAACTGACTAATGGCATTGTCGTTGTAGCGCAGTGGGGAGCAAAAACATTTAAAAAAACATATTCGAAAGCTGTCACTTTTAATAAATGTCCCTCAATGCAATTGTGAAATTGGATGTTCTAAGATTAAACTCTTTGCATGTTAAAGAGACACACTTCTTTAAATTTAAACAGTCTTAATCCTATTTCATGTGGTGTTTGTCACACTATTTACGTGCCAAACATTTTCAGGGCTCGGCTCGTACACAGGCTGAGCCAAGTCACACTATATTTTCTGCTATTTGCTCGGCCTCAGGCTAAATAGTAAAAATGATTTACTATTTAACTTGCGGCCTTTAAAATAGCAGAGAAACTTCACTATTTACCTGGCCGCTGGCTAAATAATAGAGATTCTGCGCTGTATGGCCGACGGCCATGCAGATGGCAGAAAAACGTCACTATTTACCAAGCCCCTGGCTAAGTAGAAGAAATTCTGCACTGATTGGCTGGCAGCCATGCAAATTGCAGAAAAACTTCATTATTTACCCGACCACTGGCTAAACAGTAGAGATCCTGTATTGTCTGGCTGGAGGCTGCACATATAGCAGGGGAACATAAATATTTACCCGGCTGCTCACTAAATAGTAGAGATTTTGGTCTGTTCGACTGGCAGCCATGCAAATAGCGGGAAAAAGTCAGTAGAAATTTTGCACTGTACGGCTAGTGGGCATGCAAATAGTAGAAACACGTCTGCATACTTAACTATCTGCTGACTAAATATTATATATTTTGGCTTGTCCGTCTGGCAGAATTAATAGCAGACATGATCTGCTGTACAGCTGGCAGCCGCGCAAATAGCTGAAAAACTTCATTATTTACCGGACCACTGGCTAAACAGTAGAAATTCTGCACTGTTTTGTTGGAAGCTGTGCAAATAGCAGAAAAACTTCTCTATTTACCTGTTCGCTGTGTTAATAGTAGAGATTATGCGTTTTTTGGCTGGCAGTTTTAAACAAAGTTCTTTCCCCGTGAGGTTGCTAACATCCTGTCCTAAGGGGATCTCTTCACCTTTGCAAATTAGCTACCATCCCAACTCTGGGTTGTTAGCTCCTCAACAGTCTGTGACAGCAATTGCAGTAATTAATAATCCATAAATTACTTTCCGAATTGTAAAAGGGAGGGTGGAATCCCCTTTCATGAACCCTCCTATTTCCAATCTAGATGCAATCGCAAAAGTCTGTATACCTAAATTTCCAACTCATAAAAAGGGTTTTGTACATAAGTAATTTTGTGGTCACAAACCTTGAGCCCCTTAGTGCTAAAACTGGATTAGATGCATATGCTAACTTATAGGTCTAAAAGTCCCAAATGTTTGGATGTTTCCAAATTCATTTTGACAGAAATGGCACAGAATACCACTCGATTACATGGTGGGCCAAGACATAGCGACCCGGGAAGCTCTTTATGAAGCTGTCTCGTGCGCCACAAATGCTCCTACTCCTTTACATTTAGCTGCAGATGTAACTAATGATAAAGATGCTTAGAACATTTGCAAGACCAGTTAAAGCAGTTTGCTCTTCTAAAGCTACATACTCATTGTTACTCTACAAAGCCATAGGAATGTACAAAACCAAATATAGTATTACCGAAAGGCTCCATGTTATAATAATACTCTGCAGCAAATCAGTGCATTCTGGAATTGTTAAATCTGGTTCAGTTCTATTAAACAAATCAGACTAAAACACCTGAAAACAGTGATTTGTGAAAGCAAAAACCGGAATTCGAAATGTTGCATCTGAGTAACACAGAGTCATCTAACATTTAGGGTGACTCTATCAAAATAAAGACTAGCTACAGTGGTATACTTGTTATAGGTGTCTTGACACCTCTAAGGAGAATATCACTAATTTATATGTTGCAGCAAATATCTAGGTGACGGTGCTTGCAGGGTGGGGAGGACCACCTACCTCCTCAAAATCTTTGTGACCTAAGCCGACAAAACATTTATACTTGACATATCCCCAGCACACGTCAAGCAATATCTTTCAGATTTAAAATTAGTGCATAACAGTAAGCATAAATTATCTGAAACACATGTAAGCTTTCTTGTTTTTATTCCTGTGTGTCTCCAAGCAGAGATATCTCTTTGAACAGTAGCAGCCGACACGTGTTTTGTCGCTCATGGGCAATATCCCACGACTTTTTCAAGGCTGCAATGTACAAACAAACCAATGTGTCTCCTTACATCACCAGGAGAACATAGCCTTACAATAATGCATGTTAAGTTGTCACTAAGTACAAGAAGCAGCATGCACAAGATGAAAAGTCAATAACTAAAAGCACTGTTACGGAAAATGTCCCAAGAGGGGACCTATAAGGTCCCAAGTAGAGATGGAGAATAAGTCAAATAAAAATGACCAAAGGTGTGTCCACACGTGATAAGTGGTAAGCATCAGTTCAAGAATTTTCCTAAAGCTAAAATACTCTACTCCTGATTTGCAAGAATGCAAGTAAGAAACACACCAAACCAAGCAACCAGAGGACTGTGATCGGTGTAACGCTATTGCTACAGACTCTATAAAGAGATGGTGTTGTGTTAAATTGTCGTGAAAAAACCGTGCACGTGTAAACCCTCTGTGCCCCAGAGTTTCTTAGGCAAGTAAAAAAGGGTACCATAAATACCTCTGTCCTTTTAGATGCAAACTTCTGAAATATAATAATATATCGAGCCATAAGTACAAAGGCAAAGCGACCGCACTCTCTATTCAGTAGATGCCAAGGGAAGCCCAATACCTACATAATTCGTGTTTATACTTCCGTCCCACGAGGGATTCTGTATCATCCGACGTTCTGACTGTATTCGGTCCTTTAAACCCAGATTTGCATATATTTGATACGATACCGGATCTAGGAGAGAGGATGCCAATTCCATATCACTATTAGGAGTTAAAAACCGCTACCGAAATTTAAGCAAAGCCTATCTGTTTGCGACCCCATAATTGCAGTAAAGCAAAACACTCAAAAGCAAACACTTGTTTGCGTGTAATCACTAATACTGTTACTATTTAAAACTATGCCATATTGTGAACAACCTTCATATCAAAGAACCGTTCCTCTATCACGGCCACATTAACAGTTGTGTCTATAGATGCGCATTTGTTGTTCTCGTATAACGTGAGTAGGTAAAGAAAAGGCTATAACTGAAAGTCTAAAATATACACGCCTAAGTTATCAAGCGATCATCCGAGCACTCGCATACGTGCCCTTACATTCTAAAAGTCTAACAAATTCACCAGATACTGCTCTTACCTTGTGTGAGATATCTATGCTTAGTAGAGTCAGAAACGGTCTCCGTGTGAAGTGGAGTGCGGTACACAAGAGGCTATTAGCTTCCGGCGCTTATCTAGACAGCCCTCCCCTTGCTAAAACGTCATAGCCGGGGGACCAACTTGACAAAACGGAAGAAGGACTAAGATGCTTATTCACTTATCTGGTGGCCATCTTGCATCAAGATTTCTATATTAAAGCGATATCCCTGTGTTGCTAATCTATTTTGGCATAGTACCAAATATCCAGACAATCTCGAAATAAAAAAAGGTTAACGCGATCAACAAGCAATAACTGATTATAAGTGCAAATGAGCGGGTGCATGCTTGCTCAGTGTATCGAGCTAATTAATATGATCAGTGAGTGCGTAATCTACTGTGAGTGTGTGGTCATTGTTAGCATATGCTCCATCCTCCCGATGATGTTTTCATTGATCGATAACCGAAAGGTAAAAATCAATTGAAAATATACAATAAACAACAAAAAGCTCATAGTGCATCATAAAACCAAAAAGTTGCGAACAGTAAATTTCAGCACATTTAGATGCATTCACACACAAAGATGACAGCCATATTAGTATTCTGAAGTAACACATGGAGAGTGGCTACTCCATGTCTGCTATTTCCCCAAGAAATAGTGTAATTCCTGATCAATGTTAGGCCCTACGTCCGTGCTACGTAGTCTCAATATCCACAGTGCCTCTCTCTTGCGTATGGCTAGTTCTCTGTTGCCACCCCTTGGATGTCGTAGTGTCTGTTCAATGCCAAAATACTCGAAAGATTTATGGGTCTGTTGGCAGGACACTGTGCAATGTGCGCTGCGACGGGATATCTGAGGTCCCCTTGTTTAACAGCCCGTATGTGTTCATTTATTCTTTCTCGTAGTGTTCTTATCGTGCTGCCCACGTATTTCCTCTTGCATTTGCATTCTATGATATATACAACATACTTTGTAAGGCAGTTGATGTTAGTCTTTATATCATAGGTTCTGTTGCCTGGTCCATCAAAATGGGTCTTTCTGTTGCATGCCCATTTGCAGGCTGCACAGTGTCCGCACCCATAGAAGCCTCTAGTGCGTTGTGTAAGCCAATTGTCCCTTTGCTCCTCCCTTGGGTTACTCAAACTCAGTATGTTCCTAAGGGACTTTCCACGTCTATATGTGATGTTGGGTCTGTCCATTATGTGTTTACTCAGAGATTTGTCTGCCCTCAGTAAATGCCAGTGTCTGTTAAGACTCCGCAGTAATATACTGGACCAGTTGTTGTAACCTGTTACCATTCTCAATTTGTTGTCTGAGGTAGTGGGATTGGTGCGTTCTTTCAGGGTGTCAAGTCTTTTGATTCTGCTAATTCGTTGGTCTGCCTTTCTCAGAGTGTTGAAATATAATTATTTCCTGAATTAGTGATTCAAGTGGTACTTCGGTCAGGTTATAAGTTACTCCACAACACCAATTGTAGATCTCAAATTATGATTTGGTAATAACACTCTTCATGCAATAGTGTTTTCATTAATTTATATTATATAAAAAAAAAATTGGATTTCGGAGGAGTGCGCAATTTTAATAATTATTGCCCATAATGAGGGGTTTTGATTTTTGGAAATGGTTAGTAATCTTAAAAATGACCGGATCAGTATGATTGAGAGATCTTACTTGGGTTATAGAATTTCGGAGACATTAGTTAGTTTAGACTTTCATAAAAGTCTAACATATCCTAGGTACTTATATGTATGGGATATCTATAGTATTTAGTGAACATGATGATAACGTAAGAGAAATGAATACGGTATGTTGGATCACATAGACATGTTTTAAATACGGCGAAAACACAGCCGTATATATAACGGAAGAGTAATAGTATTTGGTATTTGTCAGGTTGATATTGTGCGCAACTAACAGGGTTAACCAGTAGAGATTGTTTTTGTAGCATTATTGTGATATCAGCATTAGGTTATAAAATGAATGCGAGCATTTAAATAGTACCAATAAGTTAACCAATACGGGGTTTTGGACTGTACAGTTAACTTGCTCGCTACTGACGGTGGCTCGCTATTGGCTGCTTCTATGTAGGCAGCCGGCAGAGCATGTTGATTAGACCGCGCACGGTTAACGGATGAACGGATGTTTGTGCTAACAATGCCTATGATAGGTTAAGAAAGCGGAAATGTATTCGGCTGAACGTAAGGAGGAGTTTGACAATACGCTAAATCTGATAGGCTGACAGCGTGCAGACCGGATAGGAAGCAACCTTAAAATATGCAAATGGAACGTTTAACTAGCGGAGATTGTGATTGGTGAGTTACACTTTTAAAACTAAGCGGTAGGAAATATGCATTCAAGCTGAGATACCAGACCGGCGGTAGATGCTAGCAGGAACGTATCGATGTGGATAGCAAGGTATACTCGTTGGGGTTAACGCTCTGCTACATTAGATGGTTTCTTTAAATAGGTTCAGTAAGGAATATTGATTCTGTCCTCCCTCATATCTATTTTTTTAGATTCACATAGAGACATTGGTTTCATTATTGAGGATTAGTTTGGTGGAGGATACTTTGGCCAAGAGGGGAACAGGCTTTGATCTAGATAAGGTTAAGTATTCTAAGAAACACTGTTGCTATGAAGAATGTAATGATATTATGCTTTGGATCATGGATTGGAGACTAATTAAATATCATGTTTTATACATTTAGAAAACTTTAATAATTTTCACTGAAAGAAGAAGTGAATGTATTTTGAAAAGAGATTGGATACTCTATGAATTCTAGCATCCCTCCACGACTGACATTTGCATTGACGCAATATTACTCAGGAGGTATGTGATATATCATTAAATATAGTTGATATTTGTGACAATTAGACTAGATTGCGGTATTTAATTATAATTAAGTTTAGAGCAGTTGATTAAAAAAGTTCTAATGAATGTTAATAGGGGTAATAACACCAGATAAAGAAATTTGAGAACAGCACTTAAATCAGGAATTAAGATTGTATGTACACAGCACATGACTAAATGGGCTATACCTTTTGTAATAATTACGTGATTTTGTTTTGGGTAAATGCCTCGTATTTCAGATTGTTATATAGGCAGGTTTGTTTTAATAATATATGTATATAAAAATATCATATATTCTATTATGACTCCTGGTAGTGGAGACTCTTAATGTATAGATTAGTGATATGTCCTTTTTTCTTTATCTTTGCAGCCCTGATGAGGTCCTAAGAGGGACGAAACAACACGTTAGCTGTGGTTATTTAAAAATTTGTATAATTAACTGATTGGATTACTGAGAATTTGTTGGAGCAACATATATGAAAAATACAAGGAAGAAATAAAGAAATCTAATTGGAAGAGACTTTCCTGGATAGTAATTTCTTTGGACTGCAATATTTGATTGTTGGATATTGATTATTTCTCCATTCCTTCGATTGACTGATATATTCTTTGTATATGAGTGGTTACAACGGTGGGCCGCTGGAGGTGGAGTGGAACATTATACTGTTAGTGTAAATTGGATTTGTTATATACTCATCAGTGCACACTTGTTAACCCTCATCTTTTCAGTTAGTAGAACACATACGGGCTGTTAAACAAGGGGACCTCAGATATCCCATCGCAGCGCACATTGCACAGTGTCCTGCCCAACAGACCCATAAATCTTTTGAGTATTTTGGCATTAAACAGACACTACGACATCCAAGGGGTGGCAACAGAGAACTAGCCCTATACAAGAGAGAGGCACTGTGGATATTGAGACAACGTAGCACGGACATAGGGCTTAACAATGATCAGGAATTACACTATTTCTTGGGGAAATGGCAAACATGGAGTAGCCACTCTCCATGTGTTACTTCAGAATACTAATATGACTGTCATCTTTGTGTGTGAATGCATTTAAATGTGCTGAAATGTACTGTTCGCAACTTTCTGGTTTTATGATGCACTATGAGCTTTTTGTTGTTTATTGTATATTTTCAATTGATTTTTACCTTTCGGTTATCGATCAATGAAAACATCATGGGAGGGATGGAGCATATGCAAACAATGACAACACACTCACAGTAGAATACGCACTCACTGATCATATTAATTAGCTTGATACACTGAGCAAGCATGCACCCGCTCATTTGCACTGATAATCAGTTTTTTTTGGTTGATCGCGTTAACGTTTTATCATTTCGAGATTGTCTGGATATTTGGTACTATGCCAAAATAGATTAGCAACAGAGGTATATCTCTTCAATTTAGAAATCTTGACGCAAGATGGCCACCAGATGAGTGAATAGGCATCGTAGTCCTTCTTCCTTTTTGCCAAGTTGGTCCCCCGACTATGACGTTTTTGCAAGGGGGGGGGCTGTCTAGATAAGCGCCGGAAGCTAATAGCCTCTTGTGTACCGCACTCGGCTTCACACGGAGACCGTTTCTGACTCTACTACATGTAGATATCTCACACAAGGTAAGAGCAGTATCGGGTGAATTTGTTAGACTTTTAGAATGTAAGGGAACGTATGCGAGTGCTCGGATGATCTCTTGATAACTTAGGCGTGTATATTTTAGACTTTCAGCTATAGCATTTTCTTTACCTACTCACTTTATACCGGAACAACTAATGCGCATCTATAGACACAACTGTTAATGTGGCCGTGATAGAGGAATGGTTCTTTGATACAGAGGTTGTTCACAATATGGCATAGTTTTAATTAGTAACAGTATTAGTGATTACGCACAACGAGCGTTTGCTTTGGAGTGTTTTGCTTTACTGCAATTAGGGGGTAGCGAACAGATAGACTTTGCTTACATTTCGGTAGCGGTTTTTAACTCCTAACAGTGATATGGAATTGGCATCCTCTCTCCTAGATCCGGTATTGTATTAAATATATGCAAATCCGGGTTTAAAGGACAGAATACAGTTAGAGCGTCGGATGATACCAAATGAAGGTGATACACAAATGACCCCTTGCTGGATTCAGAATTTTGTCTACATATCAGAAATGTATAGCTTTCCAGGATCCATGATTGGTTTGAAATCCATTTCTACCACTAACTGTAAGGAGGTTGGAAGCACAAAAAATAGGAAAACTGGGCTATGCCCCAGTAAAATGCCAAACCTGTGTATAAATTGTTGGTTTTCTAACAAAGGTCTGCCTGTTAGTGAAAGCTGGGAAGATGGTGATTTTAGCACTGCAAGCCCTTTTTTTATACCATTTGCAGGAAAAACCAGATACTTTCTTCTACCACACTTTTTTCCCATTTTTCCACAAAAAACTAAATGCAGCTGTATTTTGGCTAATTTCTTGGTCCCCTCAAGGGGAATTCACAAGCCCTGGGTACCTTTACAATCCTCAGGATGTTGGAAACAAAGAATGCAAATTTAGCATGGATATCTTTTGTGGCCAAACGGTTACGGGGGTCTACGCCCAAACTACCCCAAATAGCCAAAGAAAGGCTTAGCATAGGAGGGGAAAATGCCTAGCAGCAAAAGGGTTAAAGGCAGAATATTTTTTTCATCTACCTTATAAGAGATATAATGAGTCAGATATATATTCTATGAGGCCTGAAAGACAAAGCAAGCAGTGTTAATTTATTTTTGATCAAGGAGTTGTTTTTCTGCTAAGAACGTGACAGTTTGTTTGTAGTGTGCCCAGATATCTAATTGAAAACAGGTGCTTCTCTTTGCTTGAGTAAAACCAAAGGAACATTGGTTGACAACATCCTGTTAGTATTTCAATTTGGTGTTTCTGTGGTGTTTGGCAGTACATTCCTTGTCTTTCACACACATTAAGAACTGCATCTTTGCTGTTTATTCTTGTGGCACTTGACTCTCTGCTCTCTCTTCCTGCAAAGGTCCATAGGGATTACTCTTTGGAGTGAGAGGCTTTACTGGGAACCCTGAAATTAATTCCATCTCACAACCCAAACCAGCAGCACTCAAGTTAGGAATACATTATGACTGCTCTTCAGGGCCAGTAAGCCCCAAAATGTTGTCTTTCATTATGGAACTGGCACACGTGTAGGAAATAGAAAAAGGAGGATGGGCCTAAACTTGAATTTGCCAATCAAACAAAAGAAATTCCTTTTTTTCTAAAACTGATATTTGGGGTCTCTAGCCCTTTGAGCTCTACGTTTTCTCATCACAGTCCATATCATATGAGGGTGTGACTTTCTTAGGGCCGCATTACGATGGTGGTCAGACCGACATCCGCTGCCTTATCAGCATTGGTCAGACTGCCGCGATCTCGTCGGAAGCGGTCAGACCGACCACAGAATTACGATGCATGCTGGATGCAGTCCAACGGATCGATGAAAGACTGCTGACTCCAAAAGCTTTTAGCCTACCTCTGAGATGGTGGTCAAAGAAAAGCAGCAGCCACAGAGCTGTACTTGGAGTTCCGACTACCACCATGATGATGAAGTGCATTTTCGATGAGCCGACCATGGCGGTCTGATCGGCTGCCTCAACTCATCGGTAACAAAAGATTTGGGGTGCATGGTCACCTAAATACACGTCTACCTGACAGTCTCCAACATAGCTCTCTTTCACTAGGCCCCCCTACACCACAGCAGCTGAACCCCAAAGACTACGATCCTCTGGATGCCAGAATGCAGGTAAGTCCTTAGGTGGTATGTATCCCCATTGACTGAACTGTGCACAGATCGCCACACTCCAGCAATGGGGTACATGCAGCACAAAGCATATCCCCACATATGTCATGCATGTGTGTACAAATCACATGTTTCCTGTGAGCTTGTATGCACTTGTAGCAACATATTTGGGGATATGAGCACTGCCGTAGATGAGACTGCCATGGTAGCAGCAGTTGCAGTGGTCGAAATCGGATCGCAGCCATGGTGGTCGATCGGTGGTCCGACCGGCATCGTAATGAGGCCCTTATTAGTTATTATCAGAACCACCGAAATTATGGGATAGTGCTGCAGCAGCATTTTTCACATAATCATAGATTTGCTGCATTTGCCACATAATCCATCATCTGCCGCATAATCTGCAGGTTTTAACAAAAATGTGCCCAGACAGTGTCAACAAGTATAACAAGCATTGGCATAGCCAATAGGTCTGGCATTTGGGACCTTATAAGTGTTTACCCATGCAACAGTTGCATAACTAAATACTTATAAGGTCCCAAACGCGGGACCTATTTGCTATGCCAAGCGGCCATACGGCCGCGAAATTGAGAGTGATCGCGATCAAACATCAAAGCGGCCGTGTGGCCGCGAAAATGAAAGTAATTGCGGTAAAGCACGGCGCGCGCACCCGCGCACATGCACTGTAGCTCTAGGCTGGCCTGGTAGCACTTTTTGGAGCCCCCTCAATAAGTCTCGCCAGACCAGCGCATGCGCTGGGTCAGGCGAGACCTAAAAATGACGAAATAATGAAGCAATACTATCACAAAATGGGCAACATTATGCCGCATAATTTTCTTTTTCTTGCTTCATAATTTACTAAACCCTGCCACATAATTTGTCCCTCCTCTGTCACATAATTCCAGTGGCGCTGGCTATTATTTACACTCTACACCACTCCTCCACATTGGGACAAGGCCAGAATTTCAGTAAGGGAAGGGTAGGAAACAGCTATTAGTGCATCACCTAGTGGGGACTTCACATTTTACAATAAACGGTTACAAAAATCACTGAAAGTGTCCTGCACAGCCACCATTTTTCAAGCATCCGCTAAGGATGAGTTTTCTTCTGAAATAAAGAACTAATGACCCTGTAACCTGTGAGTCAGGTGCCAGTGTGGGCTTTCTCCCCATGGAGCCAGCAGGGGCACTGCCTGTTTTAGAGTTTGCTTAATGGGATACTGAGTCCCAAATGTGAAGGTTAACGCACCCGCCATATTACATGTGTATTATAGCCTTGTAGTAATGAGGACGGGAAATCTGTCTCATTTGTGACGGAGTAACTTGTTCGCCAAAATCTAAATCTGGCTATTGGTTTTACCAAAAAATATCTTTTCACTTAAGCCTTCAAAAATCATGCAAATTACTGCTGATCAATTACTTTAAGAAGGGGGGGGGGTCTTTTAATGAATTACGTGTTTAAAACACTATTACATGTGGAAATAGCGTTTTAGCAATAGATGCATGTATTTCCGCCATTTTTACCAGTTGCAAAAAATGAATTTGATTTAGATTGGATCCCAATCTGCCTGTTCCGGTTCCTTATACCGCTTTCAGTAATACTGGGACCAATGTATAGTATGATCAGGACTGTTGACTAAGTACAGGTGTGTCACAGAAGTGGTTCAGTTGTTATTAAGCACACCACAACAAGCTAATTGTTTTTTTTGTTTTTGTTTTAGGTACTTGTATTTACAGTCTATTTACATTCTCATTGCTTGAATTCATTGAATTGATTTCTCTATTTTGGACGGTGCTTTGATACAATAGTTATCAATTTACTTTATATAATTTTGTATATGTATTTTAAAACCCTTTCCTTAAGGAGTTTGCCTTGTATTTGATTTTGTATACATTAGGTATTTTGGGTGAACTTTTCAAGAAATGTGACGCACAAAACCACTTTATAAAAAAATATATAGACTCTTAGTGAAATCTATGGACTTCCGCTTTTGATTGTAGATAAGGGGTGTTTAGCCAACCATTGAAGGAGATGTACTTCCACTGTCCCCCCTCACACCCCTTCAAAAAAATAAGATAAAGTCCAGTGTCCAGTTCATTTTTGGTATTTAACTGCATCTGATACAATGAGTATTCAGGACTAATACACGAGGGTCCAATTTTTTTGCAAAACTTAATCAAGGCGTCCTCCAAGACGCCCCATCTGCACAATGTAACTTGAGACTAGTAAAACGAGATAAGGGACCGCCAGCAAATTACTATCCAACGAGCAATGTCCTTTGGTGGTTAAAATGTAGATATGCTAGAAGTATTAGTGATCTGTGTAATCCCTGCTTGATATAAAGGGATATATTTTGCAGAGTTCGCTTCCTTTCAGTCGGTTTTCCTGCCCCTAGAGACCACCCTACTTATAAGAATGCTCAGCTTGAATGATGAATGGTAACCTTCAGCTCACCTTCCGGCTACTTAGCAGAGGAACTGAAATGTGGTCTTTGGAATCCGTTTCTATTTAATGTTGTTCTCATGTCTTGATGAAAAAAAACACTTGCAATAAAAGAAAAAGCATGATTTTTGAGGTATTGCAGGGAAAAGATGTTGGCCATCTAGGGTTCAAATTTGACTTGTGATGAGCAGTAGTATCTCTGGGGGAGATACCACCATGCACAATTCCAAGTTTTGGAGGGTGCAGGAATGCAACTGGTAAAATCAAAAGTTTGACAGTGTGTGTTTTCGCCTGCTTAGAGCATTTGGAAATAGTGCATTAAAATAGTGAAAGAAATCATATGTGGTAATGGATTTGGTAGCCCTGGGCCTCATGTGTTATTCCCCATTCTGGGCCTGGAAATTTGTGATGGCTGGCAACTGGGAAGGAGACATTCAAAGAAGTCAGTAGTCCTCATTCAGGCATCCCGCCCTATTTAACAGTAATCTTGTAAGGGGTAACTTGATTTATTTGTGGAAGGAATAGGAGTTCTGCGCTTGCACCTTTATATTCTTTCATTTTGGAATTTGTATCTCAGATAAAAGAGACTTATTATGCCCTGTTAAGGAACAGAGAAAGATCTCACATGACTACAGAACTCTGAATGGGTGGCAGGGCTCCCAAAGTAAGTGGATACGTTTGTCATCAAATGAACCACTTGGACAGGATAAACGCTTGTGGAAAATCCACCAGTGGCCATTTCATATGATAGAGACTCCACCATTAAATGTGGCATCTGGAAAAGTGCTCTCAAAGTTAGGGTACAATGTCAGTATTCACATAAAGAGTTCTTGTAGTTTTTGTAACACTCGAATTATCGTCAATCAGCCACTTTCTATGATGCTCTGCATGACCAAACATGGCGGCAGTGCAGCACCCTACGTCTTGTGGCTGATTCACAGCCGTCGCTGGTAGGGCTCCTTCTGTGCTTTCAGAGACCTATATAAGTTTCCACCGGCATGAAGTCTGGCATCTATAGAGTTCTAAAGAGGGTGGTTCGATTGTGAGAAGTGTGGTTGATAGGCAGTGAGGGAGCTGGCCGCATGACTCACTGCTGAGCGCTCCGGTCTCTACCCCCGTACTACAGGTCAAGTTCTATGCATTCGATTTGGCTTCCCAGTCAAAGACGCTGGAGCAGCGAGGGACGCAAAATACAGCAGAGGGTCGTCATAGTTGGAGCCTTTTCGGTAGCAGCGTAGAGAAGGGGGGGAGAAAAGTCTAGAAGATCCAAATTTACTCCCTCGCATTGTGGTGTAGCAAAAGCAGCCACAGAGTCAGTCTGGGATGGATTTTGCTGGCGCTGCAGAGTAAAGGTGGAAAGGCGGTCCAGCATGCTTGAGGAAATCTAGGCGACAATGGCATGCACAAATGTGAGGGATGAAGTGGGGGCCGGTAGATGCCTCACTGAGCTAAGGGGGTTTTCGGCATTGAGGAGTCACTGCGGCAGGCTAACACTTCACAGTAGAGGGTCTCTGTATAGGCTCCCTGCTCACCCTCGCTTCTCCTTGTTTTGAAGGAACTGTTATTGCACTAACTGCTCTAACTGCAACAAGAGTCCAGCTGCTGCTGCTAAAAAATGATTCCTCTTAGTCTCAGCGTGAAGAGCATGTGGAAGATGAACTTAAGGGGAGGGGGTGCTCCAGTTACGAAATCTACACCACTTAATCAAAAGGCAAAAAGGAAGGCAGCACAAACTCGCATTCAAACTCGCATTCTTACTGAAAGAAAGGAAACAAAATCCTTAAATATAGGCAATTCTTCAGTTAGCAATATGGAGTTGGTATCTCCAGTGTTTCAAGCTACATCAGATGTATCCGCCGCTCCTGTGATGGCCGCACCTCTCATAGGTACTGCCGTTCCCGTTTCTGTTACTGATAACATGAATGATGTACTCAGTTCTTCGCTACAAGATAGTAGATGATCTGGGGGGATGAATGTCAACTTGAAACAATTAGGACCAGTGATGAAAAGGAAAAAATCTATTAAAGAGGCTGGCAAAGAGTTTAAGGACTATTCCCTATTTTTACAAAATCGAAAAGTGGGATTGGAGAGTATGAGTGCATGCACAGAATGTCTTGGAGAAACAAGATCGTCATTGACATCTGATCTTGGTGCAACATCAGTTGCAGAAGATTTCTTATCATCATCAAATGATGCACCAGCCCTTAGCAATAGAATACTAGACTTTCTGGATTTTGTCATGTTATTACCTCAAACCAAAGCAAATTTGATTCCTGGCCAGACTGGACAGGAACCATATATTAACAGGGAAGCATCACCATCTGAAAATCATTCAACTACATAATTGAGGCAAGGGGCGTTGCATGGCATAGCTCTAGTCGATACTAGTCAACCTTCAAGACATCACTTTCAGCAATCCTTTGGAACTATTTTAGATAAGATTTGAGAATGTAAGACCTCTCTGGTGAAGGAAATTGCCTAAGCCCACCATAGGTTAGATAAGATAGAGGAAATGGTGCAACAAATTCCAGAGTGAATCTAAGAGATTGAGCAGAGAGTTTCGGATTTGGAGGATTACTCACTTAGGGGCCGATTGCGATGTCGGACGGACACAGGTCCATCCGACATCGGTCAGGAGCCGTAACCAACGGACCTGCTGTTGTAAGTTACGGCCCTGCAAGTACGATGCGACCGAACAGGGTTCGGTTGCACTCGTATACTTCATAATGGGAGCATGCATTCCGAGTGGAATGCATGCTTGCATTGTGAACAGCAGGGGTACAGTTTATCCCTGCACCCTGTGGCCAGCACCCCAAGGTGCCTACCACCGGGTGCAGGGATCCACAGAGGGGCACCATAGGTGCCCCCAGGCCACCATTCGGCGGCCTCGCACCCATGGGGGCCCTACTGGGGGCCCCCAAAGACAGGGTCCGACTGCCTTTTCATGCCGGAAAGACCGGCTTGAAAAGGCAGTGAAAAACTGCCATCGTACTCCCTCGGTCGTAAAGAGGAGGCCGGGGGAGTGCTGAGGGATTTCTGAATGGCCGGACGGGCTCTTCGAGCCCGTCGTCAGCCATCCGGAAATCCAAGTCGGATTCCTTTCTGACCGAGCCCATCGGAATGGCTCGGTCGGAAAGGAATTCGTCCGGCACATTCCAATGCGGGCGGAAGGGCTTCGAACGTCGTTCGGAGCCCTTCCAACCAGAATCAGAATCAGCCCCTTAGTTGGGACAAGCATATCGATGTTTTTCAGAAAAAATTACAGGCCTCGCAAATCAGTGTGGACAGAATGCAGAACTATGGAAGAAGATCAAACTTGTGCTTTGTAGGAATCACAGAGGGATATGGACTCATTAATGGACATGCAAACCCATTGTTGTACATGGAAACAATGATAAAAGTACATATACTGGAAAAAGTCCCTGCGGATCTTACAATAATGCAGGTTCATCGGTCCCTGCACAATGCCCATCTAATGCTAAATACCCATGGACAATGATTGTAAATTTTTGTGATTATCGTTTAAAGGAGGGTATTTTATCCAAAGCCATCCAGAAAAAATATTTTTTGTCAACTGATGGGTCACAAGTTAGGGTATTCTCAGATATGTCAACATTTGCAGCTCGCCGGTGTAGGGATTTCCTACGTCTTATTGGTCAGTTTAAACATGCTGGTGCACAGGTGTCTATTGTTCAGAAATCTAAGCTTAAAATGTTATTTAAGGGACATGTTTTTCTTTGTGTTACCTTGGAGGAAGCCCAAGAGGTTTTGCAAAAAGTGATGAAGGAAGGAAATCGGTAGGCATGGGTGTTGGGGAATTAAAGTTAAATCTTAAAGGCATCAGGGAGTGTGAACTGAGATACTGAAGTGTATTGTTTGGATGGTATGCACTAGTCACGTTTTGCTGTAGTCACTTTTTACAAGCTGCTAAGCACTAGCCACTTTAGTAGAGTAGCACTTTGCACATGGATTTAAAAATAAAGGGGGGGAAAGATAAGTGGAAAGAAAGAAACTAATTGGTTTAGATGGCTGTGATGCAATAGCTTAATCAAATGCTTTTTAAATGCTTAAATGTATCTTCTTTTGTACATTTATGTACGACATCTTCTGTATTAGCTGATCTTCCTCTCTGCCGCTACAGTTATAGTGAAATTATGGATGATAAAGAGAGGGGGAAATGTGTAAGCTTGCAATGGTATATGATGGTATATAGGGCTGCAAATCATTTCTGTTTTATTAGTCAGGAGTGACATTTGCAAATTTGCACTTAGCATTTAGGACGGAGCAATTTGTGGAAGGATGTTCTGCAGTGAATCAGAAAACAAATCAGGGGGCGGAGCCATGAGAGAGCATCCAGGTGCCATGTCAGGGCACCACATTCTCAAGGGTGGGCTGAGGGAGAGGGACATGGGCCTGCCTCTTCCTCTGATGGAGTTGGGGTGGGGGGTGTAGGGTAGGTCGGATAAGGGGAGTAGCACTTGGGGGATTGTGGAGGGGTGGGTTGGGGGGTCACTAGCATTAAAAACAGCAGGTATGAAGTGAAATGTTGTGAGGTTAGTTCAACCTTAGTAGTTTGGTTTTGCCAGAACAGAGCTGGGCTGAGAGGGGAGACGAGTAAGACTGATAAAATGGTAATTCAATTTATGAAATGCAAAATTTCAAGGTGATATCCTGTAATGCTAAAGGTATTTAAAATCATCATAAATATGGGAGGCTGATAAGATGGCTGATATCATTAAGCCCGGAAGTGATCTTTCTACAATAGACCCACATGAAAAATAATGGCCCAATAACCTTTATTCCAAAGCATTATTCCCAAGCATTATTTGCATCTTCAGGATTGGCAATGAGGGAGGTTGCAATATATCTGAGTAATAGAGTTGACTGGGACATAATAGATGTGATTAGAGATCCCACAGGTAGATGGATCTAGGTAAAAGTTTTGACTCAAGGACTTCCAGTGCTGCATAATATTGCCATGAGAGCAGTAGGGTCCTTCATTTTAGGAGAAGACTTTAAATATATCCAGAACCTATCTCTTGATACATCAAATTATGCAAACAAATCACTTAAACCAAAAACCAAGAAACTTTCTCCTACGATGGAATCCGACTTTCAATTGATCCTTGGTGGGAAGATCACACTGGGGTAGGCCAATATACCCGTTATTCCTAGCGTTTTAAAACAGCCTCTTGTTTGGATTTCATTTTTACTCTGCAATCTCAATTTCTATTGAGTAGATGGAGGTATAAAGGAGAGGCCCGGATGGCAGTTTGACAGGTCTCTGCTTTCTAATCAGGACTGGGTGAACTCTAAAACAGCATCAGCCTTCTCAGTATGGGAGGCTTTTAAAGTCATGGCACGTGGGTATATTATCTTATCTCATATAAGGCTAGTCAGAACAAACAGCGAGAGGTATGAATAAATAAATTACAATTGGCAGTGAGTGTAGCCACAGAGTACTGCATCAAAGTAGGGGGTCTTGATGTGACTAAGCAAGAGTTAGAAATGGCCAAACAAAATATTAAGGAATTTTTCATGCTTGAGGAAATAAGTAGCTCAACGGCAACAACAAATGTATGAAGAAAATCAGCAAATTGGAAAACCCCTTGCCTGGGCCGCACAAATTTAACAGGACAAACAGGTAATAGGGCAAATAGAGGATCCTGAGACCAATTCGCTAGTCTTTTTGCAGCATTCTAGTAAAATGTATGAGAATAATTATGCACCTACAGCCTCTGATATTGAGCAATATTATAGTTCTATGCACTTACATAGTTTGTCAAGAGCCCATCAGGGAAAAATTGTGCCTAGATAACGGTCACTGAGGTGGAAGAAGCTCTCCAAAAAAATGCCAACTGCAAAGGCCAGCGGGAATGATGGTTTCCTGTCAGAATTTTATACGTTTTTCACAAAGGATTTAGTACCTTTTTTACTGGAGTTAATTAATGGGGTATTGGAAGGAGAAGGTATTCCCTTGACTTTTAAAGAATTCACAATAGTCAGCTTTTTAAAAAAAAGGATAAATGTGCGCCAAAAGCCAGCTCATATTGGACAATAAATCTGATATATTTAGATTATAAATTATTGACTAAGGTCTGGGCAGTTAAGATTATTCCACCTGCTCAGTTATTAATACTTAAGGACCAGAGTGAATTTGTAGCCAATAGACTAAAGGCTTCAAACAATAACTTTTTAATTCAGGAAGTTGATATTTTCTTGTGTAATCAAAACGCTGCTGCAATAATGCTGGATGCCGAGAAGGCGCATGATTTAGTGAATTGGGATGCTCTGCTGTATAGCCTGTGTCAGTTTGGATTCCCATTGCAGTTTAGAACTATGATTAGGAAACTTTATCAAGGGACACAGGTCATAATTCATTCATTCTAATGTTAGAGGATAGGGAACTTTATCAAGGGACACAGGCCAGAATTCATTCATTCTAAAGGCTCTCTTACAATTAGGAGAGTGACTCGCAAAGATGTCACCTCTCCTATTTTATTCGCTCTTCTTATTGAGGCACTGGCCGTTAAGATTTGAAGCATGAAGGAAACTCTTCCACCTTTATTAGGTATGCCCAAAATAAAGCTATTTGCAGATTATATTATTCTGTTTTTAAAAGCAGATGAAGCCAATATACAAAGAGTGTTTGACTTGATCAAATCATTTACCAATATAGGCAGATATAAGATCAATGAAAACAAGGCAGAAAACCTTTTATTTAACACATTAGTAGACAATCTGCCTATCAGTCTACAGCAGCAGGCTAGTTTACAGCGACCGATTCCATATTTGGGTATATATGTGGTGAAAACCTATGATCAGCTTTATCAATTAAATTATGTATTGATGCTGAAAAAGGCACAAGCACTTATGGAAAGATGGGATAGTTTTTTCTTCCATTAACATTGATGGGAAGGGTCTCTCTGATCAAGATGTCCATATTACCACTATTTCTTTTTTTATTCAATAATGTACCCATGAGAGTTAACAGCTGTTTTTGCAGCAACTGGACTCTCTGATGAGAAGCTTTGTTTGGAGCAAAAAAGCCCCTTGGGTTCAATCTTACAACTTGATGAAACTCAAAGAGGTTACGCACTACACAACTTTCAAATGTATTATCAGGCAGCATTACTAGATATTTGAGCATGACTTATGGATGGCAAGGAGGTGCTGGAAACTTTTTTCTTAAATAGAATAATCCAGGAGTCTGTAATAAATCTCCCAGCTTTTATAAAAAACACAAAATTGCTCAAAAAAACTTGGTATAGGTTCATTCATGAGTTGAGCTATAGGATGGAAATTATTTTTAGAACTTCATTGATGACAGCGGCTTTGGCTTCCTTAATTTGCAGTAGTGTCATTTTTTCGGATAAACCTATCTAGGGGAGTGATAGGACTATGGAATGCCAAGGGATTTAGGGAGCTGGGCGATTTTAGAGTGAGGGAGGGGTAACTGTATTATATGGGAAGAGATTTTATTACTGTTTGAGGGGCAGTGTAGTAGGCTTTTCTTGAGTTTTGGGCAGATGAATCATTTTTAAAACACTAATGCACTAAAAACAAGCCTAGAAGACCATCCAGCATGGCGGACCTTAATTAGGAGCAAACTTATAGGCACCGGCAATTGGTCTAGGCTGCTCTGTAATTACCCAGCTCAGGAATTGACAGTGGATTATAGGCGTAATATCTTCGACAAAACACAATGTAGTTTTTAGAAAGAAGATTTGTCCGTTAATTGCTGAAATGGGGCACAAATCCTTAGGAGCAGCAAACTTTAAAAGGATGTCTTCCTGTCCCAATGGAAGGCATATTACACACCTCAAGCCCTGCATAAAATGTTCCTCTCAGTAAAGGATCAATGGTTTCACTGTCATTATGAGAGGAATTTACTTCATACATTCTTTGAGTGTCCAAAACTGGTAAACTTCTGGAAATAATTTCTGTTATAAGTAGAAGTTTGAAATCTAGGATCGAAATAGAGGCAAGTTTGGTGTTATTAGGGACTTCTAAAAAGGCTCAGGAACTAAATGATTATGAACAGTATTTAATCTCAATCTCATTCACAATAGCTCTCTCAATATTACAAAATTGGAGCACACAATTGCTTTAATTGCTTCTGAATTAGTGGACTAAAATGTTAAGAACTAAACAATTTGAAGAAGCATACGCGAAGAGAGTAGGGAGTCTTAGGTCATGCACATTTTTGCACCAGTACTGTTTTTGTAGTCAATCGATTGTTCTGAGAAGCACTAGCACTTTTTTGATTTGGTTTTTAAGACATATCTTTTAATATTGTGATATGAATTGTATCTTTGCTTAATTTGATGTGTATACATGCTCAATGAAAAAAAAAGAAGTGTGAATTATAAATCTTCCAGAGTCGTGGCAGATTATCATCTAGTTAACATGCAGAATGTATGACATAAGAGATTCTAAGAATGGTGAATCTATTGGAATGTTACAGGCTTTAGAATGGGTTTGAGGTCAGTTAGCAGCTGGCTGATCTGATGGATGGGACGTTTCTGTGCACCGCAGTACTTTATTAAATACTTCACTCTACACTATCTGTGGTGGTGTTTACTTCTTCACAGGCTACCAGAAACTGAAGATGTGAATGCCACCTCATTGCAGAGATGTGGGATTCGTGACCACTTGTGTCCACAAGGGTAACTTGGCTTACACACGCAAGATGGTTGCACCTTAGTGCCAAATCTTTTCCGATGCTGAGTGCTATTGTTATTTTCTATGTCTTGTTGTGCTTCCCTCGTCAAAATGCAGCCCTCCCTTTAGTGCAACAGCATGAGCAAGAGCATCACAGTAGGCACCGGCACGAGGAGGAGTGGAGGCTGCCACTATTTTAGCTGGCCTAGGACGGCCCCTCATGGGGAGCCAGGAAACTGCAGGCAGGGTCCTCTGAGGATGGCTCAAGTGCTGCAGACTCTCATTAGCTGATAGGTCTCTGGTGTATTAAGTTTGGAGCAGTGACGTCAGGGAGGCTGGGACACAAAAAGAAGAAAACTGACGTGGCTGTCAAGTCACACTGCTAGGGGCATATTTACAAGCAGGCGATAAAAAATTATCGCCGCTTTTGCGGCCGTTTTCAGTCGAAAAGCGGCGATAATTTTATCGCCTAATTAGCAAGGCCACGCTAACGTGTGAAACCTTGCTTTAGCGTCAGGATTCCCAACGCCCAGCTTTGCATCTCTAATGAGATGCAAAGTGGGCGTTCCTGACCTAACATGACAGGAGAAATGTCGCTAAGCGACATTTCTCCTATCATCAAGCCCCACGCTATGAAGCATAGCGGCAGGAAAAGTAGCGATAACCCCTGTTATCGCTACTTTCCTTACGCCTGCTTCAGGATTGACTTAGCCATGATATCCTATGGAGGGTGGATATCATGGCTAAGTTTGTGAGTCCCTATTAGCAAGCTAACGCCACATTGCGTGAGATTATCGCTGGGTTTCCAGCGATAATCTCACGTTAGGCAGTTAGCGTGAGGATTTTTATCGCTGAGGAGATAAGCGTTGCTAATAGCACGCTATCTCAGCGATAAAAATCCACGTTACCCGGTGATAATTATCCTCACGCTAAGAGCGCGGAGCGATAATTATCAGCGGGTGTTGCTGATATGCCCCCTAGTTTGGGAGAGGGAGGCAGAAGGGGATGCTGGGCGACTGAGTGCTGCCTGCTTTGTGAGAGGCTGCTGCCCCTCTTTTCAAGGTGAACCCCAATAATGTGTGGATTGAGCGACATGGAGACAGCAGAGGGCAGCACTATGACCAGGGCCTGTTTAGCCGCACAGAGGCATCTTTCCGCATTTGTGGATTGTTCATTCTGGATAGACAGTGCCCTACAGTGAACAAACAGAATGCCGCCACTCAAAGAGGTTGGAAGGAACACATTTGCCCATTCTCTACGCTGTCTTGTGGGCTAATCTGTTGCTTGATCCAAGACATGACTGGCGCTCAAAGAAAGAAATGACTCAGAGAGTCTGACCCAAAGCCCTTCAGCTAGTAAACGTATTATTATTTTGCATTATTTGTATTTATTATAAAAGATTAGCAGGCAGTCAAACCTATCTCTAGGCCTTGCATGCACTGAAATATAGGAGCCCAAAAAAAGCACAACCCTGCACAGCAGTAGTTTCTCGAAGGGTATGTGCGCCTGCTTAACTGGGCAGCGCTTTGCAGCAGTCTACAAGCAGAGAGCTTATAAAAACTGCACAGTGAATGAGTTCTTTGTATACGAGTGTTCTCTTCCACAGATAAAACTAGTTGCAGTGTAAACAAAAGCGCACATTAGGAGCTCCAAATAGTCTCACCTGCTGCGTCATCAAATAACAAGCGGAGCATTCCTGCCGATATTTATTTCAGCGTCGTGTAATAATGCAGCCAGCACAAAGGCACGTGCGAGGAGCGCCATCGACTGTCTCATAAATTATCAAGGCCGCGCTGAAAGGGTTAATGAGCACGAACAGGTGCCGCTGATTAGACGCAGCTGGGGCTATCAAGCGCGTCCTGAAAAATAAAGCTGCTGACAAGATCCCATTGCTCCCGGGGAGCTGGGGTTTTGTGCCGCTCAATGCAGTCTCATGTTTAGTCATCGGACGCTCGCATAGCAGACAACTGAGGTTTACTTACTGGCTTGCCTCATGTCTGTGCACTGGGCTGACACCAGCTTCAGGACCTGGTTACTCACAGCAAGGCTATTCCCGGAATAAATGTGAACTTCTATTGTGTATTTTTGGTTTTGTTGTTACTGGAAAACATGACATGGCCGCCTGTAGTCACAGCCGAGAGCTGCATTCATCCAATCAAGTATCTTCACTGTAAAGAGTCTCACTGGGATCACACGTTCTCTCAGCACAAGCAGCCTTCTACAGCCTTGCGTCCAAAAAGGAGTTTTGGAAATTGCAATTGCCAGGACAGGCTCCTTCGAATGCATAACTTCCTCATGCATGGAGATCAGACTTTACAGCATAGATAGCTTTGGGAAATAAGAAACGTCAGCTAGATTTATTCAAATAGACATAACCTAGGAGGGCCTTTCGAATTGCAGGAGTCTCACGTGGTTTCCTCATAATTATGGATTGGCTGCATTTGCCACAAAATTCGTCATCTGCTGCATAATATTTGTTCTAGCTCAAATGAATCAACATTTACCAAAAGTAGGGGTGTGCAAAATGCGCATACTTTTCTTTGACCTAATTATGCCAAATATCAAAACAATTATGGAAAATTACTCAAAAAACAAATCTAGGATTTAGCACAATAGTTAGCACGTATTCATTTTGGACACAAGGGCACTCGTATTTCACATTCTGTCCGTTTGCCTTTTTTCCGTGCTCGAAGTTGGGATTTTTATCCAAATGAACTTGAAATTACATTGTTTAATGGCATAGTTTCAGGGATTTCGTGCCAATAATTACGCAGAATTACGGAGGTGTATTTAAACTTTAACTAGGGGCTACTAAAAACGTGGCTGCACATATTGCTGAGCTTTGGAAGTTCCATTGGAAACGTTGGCTAATCACCTTTCAGTTGCTTGTTGCTGTGTTTGGGTGATAAGCTAGTACTAATGAGGTGAAACCTTTGCCCACATAGTATTAAAATATGCAAAAATGATTTTTTAAAAATGGGACAATTCTGCTGTTCTGCAGACTTCATTGGGGATGTTATATGTGCCTTGCCAGTGTATATTGTTTTCTTACATGCTTTGATGCTCGCTGGGCATGCCCATATGGTACCTTGAAAATCAATACAATTTGTTGTTAAAAAAAAAAAATGGGACAATGCTATAAAAAAATGTGCCTCTTTATGCCACATAATTTGCTATTTAGTGCAGCCAAGTCATCCCTGTCATATAATTTGATCATCCGCTTTTGCATGCCATATCATACCACTGGGGTATGGCTCTTGAAAGGTAACCTTACCTTTCAAACCTCATAGCTTAAAACTGTTGTAAGGTGCAGTCTGAAATGAGATTCACAAAAAAATACAGTTACAGGCAGATGGATCGTCTCCTCCGGCAGGACCCTCAATGGGTGGCTGACACAAAGGAGTGGATTGCCGAATTCTTTCAGATAAATGAGAATACGGCAGAAATCTTTTCAGTTTGGGGTGAGTTTAAGGCAGCCCTCCACGGGCAAATGATTGCACCCAAGTTAAACATAGGAGAGAGAAATTTTTCAAGCTTCAGCAGGCAGTAGTAGATGCAATGAAATTAAGATATACACCGCCCGCTGGGATGGGGGACGACAGAGCTCAGCTAGACAGGGCCAAGTATGAAGTGAAGGAGTTTTTTATAATAGAAGAGATTGCCATCTCCAGTACATATCTACAGCGAGTGTAAGAGGAGAGTCAAATGGTCGGCAAGATGCTTGCCGGAACTACCAAACTAAACAGGAAGCAGCCATGATCACTGAAATCATTGACCCCAAGACAAGATCCCCTTTAACTGACAAAGAAGATATAGCTCAAGTTTTCTTAGAGCACTACCCGCAGTTATACAGAACCGGATATGAAGCTGGAGCAAATCAAATTATTAACTACTTTGAGGAGGTTGATCTCCCTATTCTCACAGGGCCAATGGCGGAACAGCTCCAGCTGGATATTTCTGAAGAAGAAATTATAAACGTGGTAAAGTCTATTGCAGGGGCTAAAGCCTGTGGAGCCGATGGTCTCCCAATTGAATTTTTTAAAACCTTTCTTAAAGAGTTGACCCCCTTCTTGGCGAAACTGGGGGGCTGTGTTCCCCCAAGCTTTAAGGAATCCATATTAGTTAGCTTTGTTAAAAAGGGGGAAAACGGTAAGGATGTCAATTCTTACAGGCCAATTAGTCTTCTTTATGCGGAATTTAAAATATTGATGAAAATCTGGGCTCAAAGCTTTACCCCCATTGCTCAGGCACCAATTAATTGTGATCAAACTGGGATACTTGCAGGAAGGTCGATGTCCACTACTACCAGGTTTTTAATTCAAGCTCTTGATTATGCGACTAACAATAAAATACCCACTCTTATTACTATGGTCGACGCTGAAAAAGCGTTCAACTTGATCAACTGGGACGCACTTTTTTTGGGTCTAGGGAAATTTGGCATCCCGGTCCAAGTGTCAAATATGCTGAGAAACATCTATCAAGGTGCCCAAGCCCGGGTTATACTTAATGGACACTCAATAGGGGTAGTGGAAATAAACCGCGGAACTAGACAAGGTTGTCCGATGTCGCCTCTACTTTTTACTTTTTCATCGATCCCCTAGCTACAAGAATCTGCGGAAACCCTCTGATTAGAGCCCCAATTGAAGGGATGGCCAAGCTGAAACTTTTCGCAGACGATATAATTATGTACCTATGCCCGGATAAGCAGATTTTGGAAGAAGTTCTTTTAGAATTTAGTACAAATAGGAGGCTACAAAATAAACTAAAATAAAACGGAGATTTTAATGCTTAATACGGATTGTAACTTCTTACCTACTAATTTAAGAATCCAGGCATTGAAAGAAGAGCCGATTAGATATCTGGGTATCTATGTTTCTAACCATATAGAACATTTATTCAGTTTGAATTACCTAGCCATGCGAAATAAAATTAAAATCCTACTGGATAAGTGGACCCTTTTACCTTTGACTTTGATTGGCCGTGTAGCACTTTTAAAAATGTCAATTCTTCCCCTATTAATATTCATTTTTATTAATGTACCCTTAAAAATTAATTCTAAGTATTTTAAAGAAATTGATTCAATGTTTAGGGAATTCGTGTGGAATAAAAAGGCCTCTAGGTTTAAATTGCTCATATTACAACTGGAAATAAACCAAGGGGGTTTAGCCTTACCAAATATTCAAACCTACTACGAGGCAGCTATTTTAGACCTTACAGCACGTTTTCTGGAACCTAATGATCGGATAGACATTTTTTTTTTTTTAAATAATGATTTGTGAGTCCGGCACACAAATTAAAATTTTCGTAAATACATCCAAACTACCTAAAAACTAAAAAGTCCCGTTATAAGACAATTCGTGACTACTCTGATCGACTCCAGTTCTTTTTTAAACAAGCGGATTCTTCAGGGTTTATTTTTCTGAAGTTAGAGGAATGTAGGGTTTTCGGTCTGCAAATTCACTCCAGTAGCCTTAAGAGATGGAAGGATAGTGGCTTTGAGGACCTGGGCCATTTTTTAATTGCTAAGACAGTAATTTCTTGGGATGAGGTTCTAAGCAGATTTGGTAATCGAATAAAGCCTGGGTTCCTGGAATACTTGCTGATTGTAAACTTTATCAAAAAATACAATCTTCTGCCAAGCGATGTGCCAATCAACCAGGTCAATGCCCTATATAAAGCTAAATTAAAGGGGGTAGGAAACTGGTATTCTTTGTTGATAAAACGTAAGGCACTCCCTCTGGTTGAGGAATTCTTGGGAAAATATTTGAATTTACTTAGACCCACATGCGCTTTTGTATCTTCTTTCTTATGTTTAATCAAAATAATTTCCAGGTATTAAAATGTAACATTATTATCTATAATCCATTCCTCATTAAAGACTTTATTCGCCATATTTGTAGGGAACCTAAGATCCATTAGGGCGCATAATAAACTCCACTTGCCATCATGGTGTAATTACCCTATGCATGCAGTTAGGGCGAGAGTTAATATTTCAGCAGTCTGTCTGGAGGACCTGTGTGGCCATGAGTACTGCAGTGAACATCAACAAACATAGAAGCTTAAGGATATTCACAAACAATTTGCACATAGTGTGCTAGCCTAGAAATGCATAACATCTACTCATGTGAAAGGCAAGAGGAAGTGTCTTTTCATGATGGTCCCCGGAGGGAACAACCTCATCTAAAACCTGTATGTAGGTGAAGGGGCTACTTGAATGGAAAAATATTTTCACTGTGTACAAAAACAAAATGATTTATTCACCCTAACTTGCTGTTTTATTATGTAGAAGCCATCTCTAACAGAA
This sequence comes from Triturus cristatus, assembly GCF_964204655.1. NCBI lineage: Eukaryota > Metazoa > Chordata > Amphibia > Caudata > Salamandridae > Triturus > Triturus cristatus. The sequence continues at coordinate 465,200,705 of NC_140593.1, forward strand.
AATGATGTTTCCTAGCATGTCTGAGGAAATAACTACAACTATGTAAGAACATTGCTTGGATGGGAATGTCCCCAGTATTATGTACTGTTCTGTTTCCTGGTCCACAGCGTCCAACTGTTCAAATCTAGTAACCTGATTTTTGATTTTGGCCCAAGTCTCGTGCTAAACTTGTGTGTGTGGGAAGGCCTAGGGTTGTCCTTTTACATGAATGAGTTCCTGGAACTGTCCTTTGACAATGAGGGGTGCACTAAGCATGCCCTTGATTAAATGACAATGAGTATCCCTGTCATGGGTTTAGCATTTAGAGAAGTGTTGGCAGCATACTGGGTTTCCTGAATTAGTGGTTGTGACCAGACCTTTTCAACTGTCACTGGAGTGGTGGCCTGCTGGCCCACTTGTGTAAAGTTATGCTCCTATGTGCTAACCCATATCCTATTGCTAGCATCTCAAGAGTATGTTTGTGTTAGCCTGTGACAGTGTTGGCCATGGATTGTGTGCATGAGTGAACCAGTGAACTGGAAGCCTGATGGTTTCATTTTGGAAGCCCCGTTTCTGTTTCTGTGCACAAGATGGATGTGAGAGTGTTTTCCCAGACAGTGGAAGTGTATTCTGACATTCCTAAACATGGATGGAGGAAACACAGACACTGAAGTGGGGAAAAAGGAAACTAGACTCCTTAAGAAATTCAATTAGGTCTGTTTGTAGAGAGGAGATACTGATGAGTCTTCTCGAGCACTGCCATTAGGTGGATGGTGGTGAAGGGTGAAGGGTGAGACAGCAGTTTCTGTTCTCAAGATTTGTAAGAAATCGGGTGACTGGCTTCTTGTCAGGGTGAAGGCACAAGCAAACCCTAAATTAACCTGTGCTCAATCCTCGGGTAGCTTGGCACAGAGCAGGCAGGCCTAACTCAGGGGCAATGTGTAAAGTATTTGTACAACATTTCGAACAGTAACACAGTGAAAACACACCACAAAATGTTCCACACAAGTTTCGGAAAATAGAATAGATTTTAATAAATAAAACAAGACCAAAATGACAAAATTCGAGTCAGTAGATCGGGAGATATGTAATTTGAAAGATTTCTGTGAAAATTGCTCCAAAAAGTCCAAAGTGTCATTCTTGGCTATCTGGTCATGCAAGACCAGCAGATAGTCACAAGTTCAGGCCAACCGCAATGGAGTGTGGGTAGGATGCAGGGACCAGGTAAATCCAGCTGAAATGTTACCTTCTCTGTCCAGGGCAAAGAGTCCCGTTCGCAGTGGAAGAGGGCCGCGAGGAGCAGTAACGTGTTGAAGACGGTTGTCAATGCAGCATGAATGTCACGGGGCTTGTGAAGTTCCTCAGAGCTTGCACAATGATACAGAAGTTCACCTCCAGGCACCACCAAGTCTGCTTGCCGTTGTGGCACAGACTATCGGGGTGGCCAGGCAAGGAAAAGGGATAAGGGAAAACATCTGCGGGGAAGGAGATCTGAAAAAGACAACAGAGTATGATTCCTATGTGGAACTGTCCCCCTCATCCACCTGCAGTAACCCTTATCTGAACAACACCTCAATAATTACCTACATTGTAAACTGGGATAGGACTTCCAAATTGAGCTCTAATGCGGATTTGAACTTGTTGTGCTTCATGGTGTTTTTCACACAGAGACATGGAATTCAGTTTTCTAGCAAAAATACTAGGTGTCATTATTATTCACATAATGCATTCTTAAATTAATATGTAGCACAATATTGTCCAAATATGTAAAGCACAGTCTATTCTTGGGGGAATTAAATAGTGATTCACATTACCCTGTTGTCTTATACTGTTCCTGACAATATGTGAGGATAGTTCTCCATTGTAAGTATTTAAAGTGAGCAAGAATGTCTATGAAACATATCTTGAGGAAAGCCTTTCAGCCAATACTCCCATGGCTCTCCTATGTAATCCAAGTTTTATTGTCCCATAATTGTACAAGCTACAGTTATGCTATCAACCATTCAAAAGGTGCAAAAATGTGGTCTAAATGATCACGCTACTGAACGTTTACCCCTAGAGATATGGTCGATCTTGGAATCCCAACAAGAGTGTTTGATTTCCAATGCCAGCCGGCAGTTGCAGGAAATTGCTAGAACAAAGCCTGCAAGAACTGGAATCCCTACAATCTGATGAATAACGAGCAGCGCACATTCCTGAGCTAGGCATCTTTTATACTGAAACACGTCCAAGACATACAGCATCTGAAGCACAGAGAAAGGGAAAAAAGGGTTAAGGTCACTTGGATTACACCCCAAGGGGCAACATAAGTACATTCATTGTGGAGCACTCGGTACGGAGCTGTTCTGGATTTAAATGCGCTAGTACCCATCATCATTAATGTCTAACAGTGTACAGTGTACAGTGCTGCTACACTATTCTATCAAGCACAGTAGTGCACACGTACCCTACATCAAGCATAGCAGTGCACAGTTAACGTCCAGGATAACAGCGACGACAGAAATACCGTATCCAATATTTTCCAACTCTAGTGCGCTGATGCTGTTTGCCGCAGTGCTGGCTTGGGACCACCAACCCACTGGGCTTAGAGATGCTCCTGGCAACCATGACAGGGAACAGCAGGCCTGGCATTGCAGACGGGTGTCACTGGAGCAGGAAGACCCTCTTGTCCTCATGAACGGTCAGGCTGGTGTTTCGTGATGATCCTCTCAGTGAGCGGTTGATGCTGTAATGCGAATGGTCAGGCAAAGAGACTTTGCATTTGGGGGGCTGTGTGAGTGACAAGGTTTTGGCACCAAAGGGCCCATTTGCGATTGTAAAGATCCCAAAAACGTAAATTTAGACTCTCTGAGGCCATACCAGGGGTTGAGGACCTAAAGGGCACCACTTGGGGGTCAGGAGATTTCTCCAGCTGGACATGGGTGCTGGTTCAGGGGTTTGAGAGCCTGTTATGTCTCTGTGGCAATGAACAGGAGGTCAGTCAACTAGCCCTTGGAGTAACTCTGGCTGGGAGTACTGAATTCAGATGCAAGTCCAATCCCTCTGACTCAAGCAGGAGGACACCAGGGCAGCATTCCAGCAAGGCAACAGTCCAGCAAGGCAGTAGTCCAGTAGGGCAGCAGTCTAGCAGAGTGGCAGTCCTTTCAGCATCACGGCAAAACAAAACTGTTTCTGATAGCAAGACCGCAACCATTGCATTTACACTTAAAAATAAGCATTCAAAAGCCAAAAAAACATTCCATTAATTGGTTTCTGTGAAAAGGTAAATGCCATTCATTCTGAAAATTTCCATTTAATAGTTTAGATTAAATGGTTTCTCAGTAATTGTATTCCATGGAATCGTTTTTCAATTTAATCACATACAACCCTTACAACAGATGATACCAGATGTTTTAACTCTGAAGAGGAACATTATCAACAAATTAAGGAAGATGATCTTGGACTTGCTAACGGTTGAAAATATTGAATTACAAATAGTTAAATCTTGACTTCTAGAGGAAGCTAATTTAAATTACAGAGTGAATAATTTATATGGAGTACTACTTCAAGAAGAATAAGAGTTTCCCTTGCTTTCTGACAGAGACTTTGACACCATTACAAAGGGGTAGCATGTATTTACCAAGTCTTAAAAGATTTGTAAGGCCATCAGTAACAAATTAAAAAAAACTTCTTTACCTTCTTTAATAGCTATCAATATATATAAATAGATTGTACCAACCCTTTTACTCTTAGTGAGATTACAATAGAGAGCAGCTAAATGTACAGAAGGCACACATCAGAAATAAATATGTTAGAGAAAACAATAGGTCTACAATATGCACTCAGATACTCTAAAATCAGTCTAAAGAACAGGTACTGTTGATGAGCTGTTGGGGCACTTGTGTTTACACTTTTCCACTAATGTCAATTTCCATCCATTCCCATTCCATCACATTATACTTGTCATTGTACATTGAACTAAGCTTCCTCTTATGAGCCTCTACATCTATATAAGGGGGAAAATATATATTACACAACAAGATACATGTGTATATCTGACCATATCATAACTCCTGCTCATAAGGAGGTTTATGCACCCTAGTAAAACTTTAAGAAAAGTCACCAAACAATGTACATGATTCACCACGAGATACATTTGCACATCAGACCATGTAAATATTGCTGTATCTATGCACATATGGGTATTATATAGAGGGGCTTTCTCGTCTGAGACGTTTGCAATTATTTTAGTCGCAAAACATCCAAGCTTTTTTATTTCTTGCCAATTATGAATGCGTCACATTACTGCCCTTACTTTGTATTCAACCATTTCAAATATGCACTGGTATCTTATTAGCTTTCCGATTGATAGATCATCAGCAATTCAAAGATGGCGTGACACGCCGACATGCATTCTATACGGAGTGAAGTAACTCTGAGGTACGAAGTCTGTTTTCTCTGTTATTGCATTGTGTACACGATCACATGTTTGTTTATTTAAAACAACGCTTTATTGTCACCACGGCACTCGTGAGCAAGGGAGCAAGTCCCGAAACGCGTAGAGTGGGCCGTTCTTTCAGAATAAATTTGTGCATTTGAAAAGCCTGAAGAGTCCGTGGTTGCTGTTATTTTTCGTATCCTGAAAAAACCCAGCTGTGGTGCATATGTAGAGGTTCGCTTCCTCGCAACGGACCGCCATTGACAGAGGCAGGGAAAAGGCGGTTTTCGGTGTTTTGGCACTGATGCATGAGCATTGATATATATATATATATATATATATATATATATATATATATATATATATATATGGACACAACATACAGCTCCCACAAACACATCCATGGAAGGAGGCACGGACTCGAGGCAGTCAGGATACAGCATCATTTGAATTGATCAAGTCACCCTCAATCTCTGAGGTAACACAGAGACGCGTTTCGGCTTTCTGGAAGCCTTTATCAATCCCCATTTTATATATATATAATTTTTTTTCACTGAAGAAAACAAAGGTTACAGAGATGTTACAGTTAGGTTCACATTTTTACCACACAGAACTATGGAAATTCGGCAGTTTAGGTTATACTTATAGATATACTTAATTAAAAAAGCGATAACACGTGGCCCAAAAGTTACATACCAAACACAAGGAGATGATGGATGAAGTGCTGAAACTTTTCAGACACTCACTTAGGCTGTTCCCATGAGGCACGGGGTCAAGAGAAGACTGATTTGCATATGGCTGGGTCTGACCCGAGGTGACGAAGTGAGCTAAAGAACGATGATGGATTTAACCAAGATCTGTAACTCGGGGTGAGTGTCTGAAAAGTTTCAGCACTCCGTCCATTATCTCCTTATGTTTGCTTTGTTTGCCCTAAGTTGGCAGGGAATGCCCAGACTTGGGTCCCTTGCTCAATTTGCCACTGGATTCAAGCTAGGCTGGCTGATTAGAGGTGTTACCCCGAAACCGGTCCCAGGTTGCTTGTTTCTGGTTCAGGGAAGACTTGGCTTGGCACTGTTCCCATGAGGCACAGGGTCAAAACTCATTTGCATATGGCTGGGTCTGAACTGAGGTGGCAAAGTAAACTAAAGAACGATAATGGATTCCACACAGATCTGTGACTGGGGCTGAGTATCTGAAAAGTTTCAGCACTCTGTCCATTATCTCCTTGTGTTTGCTAAAGTTACTCAGGAGCATATCAGCAAGGCGAGGCGATAATTATCGCTAAGTGCACTTAGCGCTAGGATAATTATCGCCAGCTATCGCTGGTTCCTTTTGCGGAGATAGCATGCTATCAGCAACGCTTATCTCCAAAGCGATAGAAATCCATGTGTTAGCTAGAAGACAGTGCAATTATCGCTGGAAATCCAGCGATAATCGCACTGCGACTGGCGATACCTTGCTGATAGGGCAAGGTGGATTTAGCCATGTAATCCACCACCCATTGGATTACATGGCTAAGACAGAAGAAAAGCAGGCGTAAGGAAAGTAGCGATAACCACGGTTAGTGCTACTTTTCTTATCGCTCTGCTTGTTAGCATGAAGCTTGATAATTGGAGAAATGTTGGTTAGCGACATTTATCCAGATATTTTGGGGAGAAACGCCCTCTTTGCATCTCATTAGAGATGCGAAGCTGGGTTTTCCGAAAACAGGCGCTAAGGCATGGATTCACGCGTTAGAGCGTCCATGCTGATAGGGCGATAAAATTATCGCCTCTTTTCGTCTGAAAACGGACGCTAAAGCGTCGATAATTCTATTGCCTCCCCTGGCTGATATGTCCCTTAATGGCATGAGTTATAGATTCTAGATAAGTATAACAATAAGAATAACTAATATTGCCGTATTTCCATGGTTTTGTGTAGTTAAAACCTAACTATAAAGTCCCTGTATCCTTCATTTTTTTCAGTGAATTTCTATGGTGCTTTTATTGTAAAGTAATATATAATATATAATTACCATACGTTAATACAACCACCTCCGCACACTGCCTCTCACACCCAAGCCTTTGACCATGTGCAGCGGGGTATGGTGTGTGAGTGGGTTATTTTATAGGATTTGTGTCGCTAGATTTCTATAAATTTCTTCCTTTCATAACTCCCAAACTACTGAATGGATTCACAACAAATTACAAAAAGGTAGCTTTCTGGACCAAGATCTAGCTTTCTGGCATATTTAGTGTAATTCCGTTCAGCAGTTCGGGCTGTAGTCATGTTCAAAAAATGCAAAAGCTCCATAGACTTTGCAATGGGAAAAGGGTTTTGGGACCCCCCCATTTTCTCGGCTCCCACTTAATCAATCACACTGAAACTTTCCAAACTGCAGTAAGTTTTGCCATGATCCATCAAGCAAGGCAGAGTAAAAGGGGGATCCCAAAACACATTTTTCCAATGCATTCTCCTATAGAAATTTATGAAACCCCTCCGGAAAAGGTTTACTGTAGATTTGGTGAAAATCCTTTCAGCCATTAAAAAAAATATTAAGGTTTAAATTAAGGTTAAAAAGTTAGTGATTTCTGGGTGGGACCTGTCCAGATATACTCTGATTAGCCACTTCAAACGAGACTAGCCAATCCTGATTTTTTGGCCTCAATCTGAACCATATTTTGTTGCAGCTATTACATGAATCAGGGTCATGGTCATGGAAATGAATTAAAAAAATATATAGGGGGCAGGGTGAGCAAACCCTGAACCAAAAGGGCATGTCGAGGTGTCCCAAAGGGCCTCCCATTGATTACCTAGCCACAACACAGGCAACATGTTGTGTCAGCAATTACAGAACTCCGAGACATGATCCCTATTGAAATGCTTTGTAGAGAAAGCCTGTTTTTGAAGATCATAAAAAGGAGCACATACAAAGTGTGATAACAGATTTTGTTCAGAATAATAATCATTTGTTTGTAGTACCATAATCATTTTAGGTATTGTGGTGAATTTTAGGTTGATTTTACTCATTGTAAAATGCTGATCCTCTACTGGGATTTTATGAACCATGTGTTACATAGAACTGTTTCCCCTCATGATTTTCTCATAGAGGTTATTGAAGGTCCACCAGAAACTAAAATGAGAGCATATTTCTAAACAAATCATAATATCTTCCTCAGCCATGAGAATAAAGTCTGACATACTGACTAGAACATGTGCTCTCAACAACAGCAGCAGACTGTCAGTTGACTCCTCAGTCTTCTAATGAATAACTAGAGTACAAACATTATTATTTATGACAAAAGTGTGGAACACCTGCAGCCATCTTGATTGAATAAAAGCAATAAACCTTAAAATATTTCCATTAGAAATTAACAAAATTAGATCATTTGTTTTGTCATAGAAATTACTGTTAGTGTTGTAGAAAGCAAAATTAGGAGACATTTTCTCTGAGTTCTCACATATCTTCCTCATTTCAGGAAACCTTTCTGCAAACACACAGACTGGAACAAGTACTTTCATCAACAGTAGGATCCTGGCAGTTAACTCCTTGATGATCAACTGTAGTTTTACCACAGCACACATGCCAACATTTTAGAGCACAAATGTGGGACATTTTGAAAATATATAGTGGGAATGACTTCCAATAAAATAGAGGAAATTTCAGATGGGAGACTACTAAAATAAAACCATTTTTGCCTCAACCAAATTGGGAGTCTCCCTCCTGAATTGGGTCTATTTGCATGTAAACCATAGTGTTATAATAGGCACCTAGAATGCTAAAGTTTCTTAATGGAGGAGGCACCTCAACATAATTCTACAAATGCAGGTTCTTTGAATACCAAATCTTAGCTTTATTATTCAAATACATAAACAGTATGGATAATATATGTCTATAATCACGTTTACATCAGAACATAATACATTCAATTTGTTCAAAGCATAATTCATTCGCAGCATAATCCAATACACAGGCATCAATCATAGACAAACAATGCATCAGAATTAGTCCATCAACATATAGAAACGCCTACAACTGGTTGCTCATTGGGTACAGTTCAGAGGTAAAAATAACAAGTAGTAAAGACTTTAATTCTGTTGAGTTGCCACGGGTATAAAACTAAATTAATGCCAGCCGACACATGTTTTGCGAATCCGATCACTTCATCAGGACTCATGGCAGGTCATAATTACGTACAAAGTATAAGTGTCTTCAGTTTCTTCAAAGTAATACAAAGAATACACATCTGGTCTGTAGCATCCTCACCAGCAGCAGGTACATGCAAATGATCACACCACACATGGAGCTAGGGATTACATGTCTTTATTATACCTCAGCGTGTAACAGCTAACTGAACATTCTACATTATGAATTCTATCACCCACACTCATGCATTTACATCACTGTTCTACGGTGTCCATCAGGAACCAGAATATCCCCATCATCTCTAACTCACAAGATACTACACGGTCCACAAAAAGTCAGATGGATGATCCCTTCACTCCATTCGTGTTTGTTGTATGGAGATGTTGAGAGTGTGAGATGTGATGTGAAGTCCTTATCATGGGTCTGTTGCAATAATCAAAGTTGTTTGAGACGTTTGCTATGTGGAAAATCCTAATGGAGGGAAGAGATCGCCCATCACTAATTATAATCAATCTAAATATTAAATCAAGCTTGAACATAAGCAGGCAATGATTATATATAAATGGGTGTTAGCATGTTAGCAAACAAAAATGAAAAATAGTCCCAATGTGTCACCCACAGGTGTCCTTAATTCAACCCTGACCTGACGGGCGAGCTTCCAGAATGGCGTTGCTGGTTTCGGAAAAGCAAACAAAAATTCAGCCATTTCTCTCCTATCCTACCTTCAAGCCTTATTCATCTTTTAGACAGCACAACAGATACAAAATATTATGGGGAATATTCACAAGCCCCTGTAGCCACCAGAACATCACTTTCACTGAAGTTGTGGTGGTGATAGGGGCCTTGCCATACTCACAAGGCATCGTTAAGCCACTTAACGTGGCTTAACGCTGCCTTGTGAATGGGCCCCTTTCACGCTGTGTTTAGCGGGAAAGGGGCATGCAGTGGGTGTTGTGGTGGGCGTTCCACCGCAACACCCATTGATATTTACGCTGTCCCCGGGCAGTGTAAATAGGAGCTAATGCCAAACTTAAGACCAGGAAAACCCTGGTTTCAAGTTGGCGATATGAGGAGAAATGCTTTAATTCTCCTCGTTTTTGCATTTTCCATGTGTGCCGCCTTGTGCAGCACACATGGAAAATGCAAAATGCCATGGTTTGTTTATGTACAGGAAGGTGTCCCTTCCTGCACATAAACAAACCTTTTTTTAAAAATGACGTTCTGTAACTTACATGTGTGCTGCATGAAGCAGCACACATGTAAGTTACAAACTGGCATTTTAGGTTTGTAGTAGCCGCAAAAAACATTGCCACAGAGGCACCCGCAACTATCGCTAATGAGATGCAGAGTGGGCGTTCCCGTGCCAAAAGCCGCGACAACATCACACCTCAACATTCTCAACGACCAGACAGAAGTGCGATAAAAACACAAAACAAACGATAAGGCGCGTTAGCACCTGGAAATATACACCTGCCCTGAACTGGTGTAAAGTCGGACGGCAGCCTGCACAACAAAAGGGAGCACAGCCCAGGGCCACATCGGAAGGGCAACAGATGCCATGGAGCCACCCATCATGTGGCCCGGACACCCAAGAGGGCCACAACACCCACTGACACCACCCCCAGGACCACCCCTCCCTGGCACCCCCGCGACCAAACACATGCCACATCAGCTACACCTAAACATGTACAAAAGAATCCACTTGACATCGCACAATCACAACTGGTGACATGCATATGTCGACACAGAAATGAGCAGCACACATTCACTTCGGAAGAAACAAATGAAACTTTATTAAAATAAACATTGAAATGAAATGAAGACACATGGCTGCTCCCCTCGGGACAATCGGTAGGTCCCAGCCTGCAAGACAAAGAACATGATGAGAAGGTGTGTCCAGCGCACATCAAAGGACAGAGAGAGAGCGAAGGAGAGATAGGGAGGAAGAGAGGGAGGGAGAGAGAGAGAGAAGAGAGGGGGAGAGAGAAGAGAGGGGGAGAGAGAGAGAGAGAGAAAGAGAGAGGGGAGAGAGAGGGAGGGAGACAAGAAGAGAGGGGGAGTGAGAGAGAGAGAGAGAGAGAGAAGAAGAGGGGGAGAGAGAGAGTGATAGAGAGAAGAGGAGAGGGGGAGAGAGAGAGAGAGAGTAGAAGAGAGGGAGAGAGAGAGAGAGTGCCACCCCTGTGCACCCAGGCCACACTGCTCACCTGCTGCCACCGGTGTGTCTCCAACCACGTGCCGGAATGTATCGCAGTTCACCAGGTCACACATCTGAGTCAGAGCCATCAGCTGAAACAGAGTCCAGATACATGACTGGCACAGTACACACACCTGCACAAGACAACATCACCTGCCCGCCCATGCACACCCAGGCAGAGGCACCCCAACCCTTCCCGTCGCCCATCAGAGCATGCCCGTCCATGCACACCCAGGCTGCACTATTCACCTTCCACCACCAGCGCGTAGACAGGATGTCCCACCACGTGCCGCTGCAAGCCACAAGCCCGGGGCCCACGGACATGGCACCCTTCACACCATGCAACCAGGCTCCGCAGGCCAACAAGTCTCACGTTTTGTGCTGGGTCTTGATTACTCCATGGCAGAGGACATACCAGTGCACCTGGCACCATCGCAGGCTGCACACCCGCTCAGCCCAATGGGTGCCACTAACTCTGGGAACCCAGAAGCGACGCCACGTGGCAGTAAGCCCACGCTGCCCGCTGGCTCTGGCCTACACTGTGGTCCAGCAGGGCACACTAAACCTGAGCTGTCCGGCCCGCCGGTACGGGGCATCATCGCAGGCTGCACACCCGCTCAGCAGCTTAAGGTGCCACTGACTCAGTGCACCCAAAGTCACCGTCCCGTGGCGGGATGCCTTTGCTGGCGGCAATGTTCAGGTGCCACTAACCCTGTGCAACCCCAGTCAGCGCCACGTGGTGGCAGGCCTGTGATGGCTGCAAGGCCTCGGGTGCCACTAACCCTGTGCAACCCCAGTCAGCGCCATGTGGTGGCAAGCCCGGGACGGCCGCAAGGCCTCAGGTGCCACTAACCCTGTGTGCAACTACTCATGGGCATGTTATGATTGAGAACCGTGGAGCGTTTGTCATCCAGTCACCACTGGCAGAGGAAAATGTGACATCGTTGGCCCCTTATGTTGGCGAAGTCACATGGCCTGTGACGCCTGTGCCGGATGGGTGCGGTGTGTGATCAAACCTGCCCTCAGGGAGTTGCCGTGACATGTTGACGACTAGACCAGGGACCTGCACACCACCAGCGAGTACGCCTGCGAAGGGTAGCAATGATGGCACCCCTCGGTGCGGCATCGGAGTGGTCCGGCCTGCCGTACGCCGGACCAGCGCAGGGCTTGCCACAATGACTCGTGGGCTCAGGGCGTGGTCCAGTCCATGTCCGGACAAGGAAGTGACTAATGCGTGTGTCCCTGTTGTAGTGTTCATGGGACCAGGTACACAAAATGCAATGTCGCACACTCTGACTCGCATCCCACAGGATGAACATCATTGACGCAAGAGAAGGCACTGTCCCCACATTCATCCACACATCCATACCTGAATGATGTAAGACATGTCAAAGCAGTGCGTTATTGGATGTTTATTTGCACATCCAGTGCAGTTCTGCAGCTGGAGCGGTATGGGGCAATGCCGAGCACACTACACAATATGAGCCTGTGGAGGGCCAGCCAAAGTCCATCCCGGGATGACATGTACTGTGAAAGAGGAAGGGTACAGTCCGTAGTCTGTCTGCCGTGTCATTGGTCGTCGAACAGGATGTGGCAGTCCATGTCGCTGTCCAAGGTGAGTGCATCAGAGTGTATCGGTGGTCAGTGGAAGGACATGAGGCCATGTGTGGCACCAAGCAGAAACAGGCCAGGTGGTGGAAATGAATGCTAGTGCCTCCTGATTACAAACCCATCCACGTCCTCTTCCCAGGATGTGTGCCCTGCCCCCCTGTGGGTGTTGCAGTACTGGCTGCGGCACTGTGTGCCACTGACACATCAGGGGCTGCAGGGGGATTGTCGGAAGTACTGTGTGCCACTGACACATCAGGTGCCTGAGTGGATACGTCTGCTGCACTGTGAGGCACTGACACACCAGGGGGCGGGGATGTAGATGGTGTGGGGGCAGCAGCATTCATCAGCGCCACACCTTGTGGCGACAATGCCATGATGGATATCTGCAGGGCATGATAGATCCCAGTTTCATTTTGATGATGTGCAGCGGTGGCTGCCAACCTTTCCGCCTCCATACGCACCATGTCCCCCATGAGTCTCTGCATGTGTGCCAGCTCACGGCTGGTATCGCTGGAGCCACTCTGAGTGGACAGCTGTTTTACTCTCCGCATCATGACTCCAGCGAAGTCAGTCAGGGCTCGTTGGAGACCATGGGGCAGACATAGACACCCAAGGATGGTGTCCAGTTTGGCAGCCATGAGTTCGAACCCTACCCGCACCTGCTCAGCTGTCTCCCTCTGGCCCTCCAGCACATGCGTTGGAAGGCCATTTGTTGTTCCTGGGGGACTTGGGAGGGTGCCAGGGCTGTGGGTGCCTCCTGCTGGGTGGTTTGGTTGGTGGGTGGGGTCTCCTTGATGTATCTGGGCTGGCCTGATCCTGGAGGCGAGTCGCGGAGGAGGTCAAGGATATCTAGGAGGGCTTGTGCTTCGATGCTGGTGTTGACCTCCTCGTCATCAGTGAAGAGTGACTGGGACTGCTCTGCAGGAGGTGTTGACAATGCCCCTGCGATGTGAAGGGGAGATGGTGTATTACAATGTGTCCACATGTATGTAGCCGCATGGTACAGGTTGACATTCTGACAGCATGGCATTGTACATTGTGACAGTCTGTGGATCTGAGCAAGGAGCCAGGGTCATTGTGGGTGTGTACTGTGCCCTGCTTGATTGTGCATGTGTGCCATCGTGGCCATCTCCACCCATCCCCCCAGTACCTGGTGGTCACTCACCCTGTTGCGGTTGTGTTGTGTCCTGTCGAGCAGTGTCCGGTCCCCCGACTCCAGCCACAATATCCACACTGATGACTGTTGACACCAGCTCCTCCATGTCATCCAACTCGAGCTGTGGTGCTGGGCCCCCACCTCCAGTCTGCATTGTTGCCTTCTGGTTGGCTGCGAGTTTCTCGTTGGTCTTCCGCTTGATGTCATTCCATCACCTCTTGACCTCGTCTATTGTCCTTTTGTGCTCTCTGACGGCATTCACCTTGTCGACGATGTCCCGCCATATTCCAGTTTTGGTGCCCAATGACACGTTGGAGGTGACGAAGAGTTGTTGATGGTGTTCCATCACCTCCCTGACTATGATCCTGTTCGCCTGCGGACTGAAGTTCGTCTTCCTTGTCTTCTTGTCCTTGCCCTTCCCTGTCCCCTATGTCCCGGGCTGGTCGTCCGGGGTGCTTGTGGGGTTGCGCTTGTCCTCTGCGCCTGCTCCGGCTGCCTCCATGGTGCTTGGGTGTAGGTCAGTTTGTGTGTGGTTGTCTGCTTTTATGGTGATTTTTTCAGCCTGCCAGGTGTGTGTTGCAGGCCTGGCGCTGCTTATCGATGATTTCCTCATCGCGCTTTGGCCCATCGCGTGTTTTTTGGTGTTGTGGTTTGTGATTTTCTCTCCGTCGTGGTTGTATCACGGACATTGTCTGCGGTGTCGGCGGACTATCGCATGGTACCGCCTTGTTGTGAATTCCACTTTGACACAGGATTCTTTTCCCGCGATGGGCTGCGATATTGAAAGTTACGTTACACTACTCTTGCCGTAGTTATCACACGTTCTTGTGAATATACCTCTCAACATCTTCAGAGTGCAAGGCAACACATGTACAGATATATTCATACTGTTATGCTTGGATCAAATGATCTCTCGTTTTGTTATATTTTTATTATTTTCCCTTTTTATTTACTTTCTTCTTTTTCTGTTTAAAGTTTTGCCCATTTATGTGTAACGTTATCTTAACGAACAAATTATTGGTTTGGGTATTCTTGTATTGGCAACCACTTAGCAATTTTTTATACTTAAACTAATTTTGGTTAAAATGTAAACTTAAGCTATTCATACGTTTCAACAATTCTCTACTACGGATATAGAAGCGTTTTATAACATAATGTTCTAATATTTCACAAAGCCAATTCAACGACAAGTATTTGATTCTGGGTTAACAAAATATGTTGCTTCGGTTGCTAAAGCATTCCCCTCCCTCAACTCACGATTCGGGGTACCCTTGGTCACATAAAACATGATCTTTTCCATGGATTCTCCTTTTTTTTGAGGTTTGAAATAATTTACTTGCTCGGCGGAGGAATTTATGAATTCCAGTATCATATTTTTGCAGATGTATGCAAGAGGAAAAATATCACTGACATGACTGTTTCTAAGAAAATAAACAGTTAATCGCAAAAAGTGTAACTTAATAACCTAAACAAATAAGAACAGGCAGCACATGTGCACAAAGGAAAATATACATTTCATTCTTCTTCAAGGAACAGGTTACTAATGGAGTTAGCTATAGCATACTGTACAATTTAAGAATAAGGGAAATATAGAACCGCTTTCTTCGAATCTTTTCTGCACTAGAGTGAAACATTATTAATCAAGAAGTTTGAAAAAGATAAGATAGCTATTTACACATTGGGGGATTCTAGATAGCTCTGTGGACACTCTGTTTTATGAAAACAGATCAGTTTGCCAGGCTGCATGCCTAGCTAAAGCTGGCTCTTAAAAGTGAACACAAATTAGCAAGGCCATATCTTCAGATTGTGATATCTGCAATATTTGTACTAGCCTTGAAGCTGGCAAGACTAAAATTAGTTAAACAAAAATCGCATGTTAAGAGACAGAGTTTTGTCATACTGTATTGAAGCATGCTTAGATATGCTAAAGACCGTTGTGGAGCTTAAAGACCAGCAATATGGCTGTCAGTCGTCTATAACTCCTTAGTCACACTACACCTTTAATGGATTTCATGTAACTTTTTTTTAAGGCGCAACATTCACCAAATACTTTTGCAGGGGATTGGCGGGTGTTGTTATGGGGATAGAGGCCCCAATCTTGATACGAGGTGTGACTGTAGGTCTGATTTAGAGTTTGGCCGGTGGAGCTCAGTTTGTCATGGTGACTGAAGACATTACCTCCATCACCCTGACGGATACCCTCTGCCACATTTAAAAATGACCACCGGCCCAGTGGTCATCTCTGTCCATTGAAGGGAGCTGCTGTCTGGGGGTTTCCTTTTATTGTACTAAAGGTTTGGTAGACAACCACCATTGTTTTTAATTACCGCTCACAAAACCTTTTTTTTTTAAACTCCTAAAACAGCAGTTTGTTGTGGGATTTTTGGATAGCAAAAAACTAATGACCCTCACACCTTGGGAGTTTTCCCCCAGGGTGTGAGGGTCATTGTAGGTTTCTTTCCTGTCCATCACTGCCAGGTTTTATCTGGTGGTGACGGACAGGAATAAAGAGATTAGGCTCTAAAAAAGTAGGGGACCCTAGGGTTTGGCAGGCAGGGTAATCCGTCACATTTGCAACAGAGTACCCTCATTGCCAAACTCTAAATCGGGCCCTACGCTTCCATAAAGACCCAACAATCAAATCTACAAAAGTGAGCTAGTTTATGCAAGGATCACTGGCACATCCTTGGTGGCTTGGCACCACCAGCAAGGCCTTGCTCTGCCCAAACGTATATATGATGCATGTCCAACAACTAACGAATTGGCAACAGAGTTAAGAAATGAAAACGTTAAAAAGTTCCAACCAAGTTATCTGGAAAGGCAAACATTTAATAAGAAAATGTCACAAATACGAATACAATTCTATGCATGGATCTAAACTTACTGATAAAACCAAAACTACTTACTATGTCTGTCCACACAACTGGCGCAGGTCTTCAGAGAATTTTACCTGACAATCGGGAATTTTTCGCTGGTCAAGAAATTCCCTTTTACTACAAATCCATTTCAGTTTACTAGCACACTAAACTCTGGACACAAGTTCTCCAGGAGGTAAACCAAGGTATCCACAGCAGGCTTGGATCTTAATTTAAAGGTTGGATGGCTGAGCACTAATTGAGTGGAATGATGGAGACACATCCTCTGCTGGCCCACCCATGGCCGGCCTATCAAACTGAGGGCTTCCCACTATGTTATGTTATGTTATATTTAATTTGTACAGCACACGGATACTCGAAAGTGTCCCAGCGCTAGCTTCGGAAAAAAGAGAGAAGAAATGCACACCAATCCAGACTAAAAAAGCAGTGTTTTTAGTTTTTTCTTAAACAAAAGAGGGTCCTGGCTAGCCCGAAGAGCCAAGGGCAACAAGTTCCAGACAAGTCCAGCTTTGCGCACAAAGGAGTTCCCCCCAAGTCTTTGGCGATTAAACCTGGGGGTCTGAACCAACAGCTGAGCAGACGAGCGCTGCTGTTTTCCTGGTGTGTAAAAGGCAAATTTCTTCTGCAGATAGATAGGTCCCAGGCCATAAAGGGCCCGATGGGCAATGGATAACATTTTGTATTTCAGACGAGATTCGACTGGGAGCCAATGCAAGGAGAGCAGGTGAGTGCGAACACTAAGCCTTGATCGCAAGCCCAGAAGAAGCCTGGCCGCCGAGTTTTGAACAACTTGCAATTTCTTAACTAAAAAACCTGGGCTGCCAACCAAGAGGGCGTTGGCATAGTCCAAACGGGATAAAATGAGGGCACGGACCACAGTTTCTTTGGCACTACCTTGCAAAAGAGGAAGAAACTTCCTCAAGGTTTTAAGAGTGCCAAAGCAGGTACCAGCCAGCTTCTTCACCTGTGTCGAAAAATTCAGGTTTTCATCGAACCAGACGCCAAGGTTTTTTACGGCGCCTTTACTTGTAGTTGGTCGAGGAAAACCCGGTGGCCAAAGCCTTTCTCTAAAATCAAACGAGAAGGAGCCATACAAAAGTACTTCAGATTTTCCTTCATTGCATTTCAGCTGTGCATTCGCCAGCCAGTGAAAAACTGAAGACAAACAATGTTGCGCAGCCACAACCGAGTCATCTTCCCTGTTCCAAGAAAATAAAAGCTGAGTATCATCAGCATAAGCCATCACTTTAGCCCCTAATGATTCCGCAAGATAGACCAGCGGAGTCACATAGATGTTAAAAAGCAAGGGGCTAAGTGATGACCCCTGTGGCACACCCGTAGTCACCTGGAAAGGCACGGAGGCACACGGAGGAAGCCAGACCTGCTGCGACCGTCCCTCCAAGAAAGACTTGATCCATGGCATAGCAGAGCCAGAGATACTTATTTCTGAAAGATGGTCAAGGAGCAGAGAGTGGGGCATGGTGTCGAAAGCAGCCGAGAGATCTAACATCACCAAGGCTGCTTTCCCGCCGGCATCCAAACACTCCCGGATCACCTCCGTCACCTCAAGCAATGCTGACTCCATGCTATATGAGGCACGGAAGCCGGATTGGGCCGGATGAAACAAACCTGACACCTCAACATAGTTGGTAAGTTGAGATATAACCACCCTTTTGCAGACTTTAGCCAAACTTGGCAGAAGCGAGATAGGGCAGTAATTCTCAGGTAGCAGAGGGTCAAGAGATGGCTTCTTAAGAAGGGGAAGAATCAGCACCTGCTTCCATGATAGAGGGACATGCGCCTCATGGAGCGATTTATTGATCAGATGATTCACTTCTGAGTTAATAGTATCTGCCACATCAGACAGAAGTCTGGCAGCACATGGGTCTTTAGGTGATCCTGACTTTAGTGCCTTAAGAATCTTAAGAGAGCTAGTGTTCTGCTTGGGTTTTCGGATCAGATAGAACCCGCTCAGCAGAGCCTCTCTAACCCAAACCAGAACGTTACCCCCTCCCTAGGGCCTATTTACACCTAAATAACCACATAGATGTACCACCTAAGGACAGGGAATTCCTACTATATATACCAAGACCTACAAGTCACAGCCTCGCGGTCCCAAATGGACCCAGGACTTCCTGCCCAGACGGCAGCCACAGACTTCCTGCCCAGACGGCAGTCACAGCCTCGCGGTCCCAAATGGACCCAGGACTTCCTGCCCAGACGGCAGCCACAGCCTCGCGGTCCCAAATGGACCCAGGACTTCCTGCCCAGACGGCAGCCACAGACTTCCTGCCCAGACGGCAGTCACAGCCTCGCGGTCCCAAATGGACCCAGGACTTCCTGCCCAGACGGCAGCCACAGCCTCGCGGTCCCAAACGGACCCAGGACTTCCTGCCCAGACAGCAGCCACAGCCTCGCGGTCCCAAACGGACCCAGGACTTCCTGCCCAGACGGCAGCTTTAGACAAGTCACAGCCTCGCGGTCCCAAACGGACCCAGGACTCCCTGCCCAGACGGCAGCCACAGACTTCCTGCCCAGACGGCAGTCACAGCCTCGCGGTCCCAAATGGACCCAGGACTTCCTGCCCAGACGGCAGCCTTAGCACGAGTTCATCCTATAATTACCACGACATTAGTGTTACTATATATCAGATCACACAAAGACAGCTAGTTGAGCACAACTTGTTCCCCAGTTCGAAGGGCTCCTTTCTCCCTTATTCAGTTACCACCTACCTGATCAGGATTAACATCTGTTCATGTTAAGTCACAGCTGACTAGAAGAATAGGTTACCCTCTTACACAAGAACACGTAGCACATATTGCTTTACTACAAACTGAATACTTTATTTAGTTATTACATGCACACTCACGGCACATAGCCTGCAAAGAAAAGTGAAAGATTAAGTTGTACACTCTAATAGTAAGGGGTTGACATCACCTTGGTCGTATGTAGCCTGCACTCAATGGTCATCTAGGTTCCCTTCTCGTCTGCGCCTCGGCTTCGCCTGGAAGTCACACCTCCGCAATCACGGGTTTACTCCCGTCTCCCTCTCCGAGTCACTGGGACCTCTTCCTCATCGGCTACTCTCTTCTCTTTGGAATATCTATCTCTCGGTTTTTCTCCACCTCCAAGTTTGTCATCTGTCTTCCCTGGAATAAGTAGCAGCTTTACTACTAACGGCCAGGTGCCGCCCATGGACAAGAAGCAAGTGCCAGTATCTGCCTCAAACTTTCACTAATATAGATGTGCATTTCCTCATGGAAAATTCCAGCCCGTAACCTGCCGCCCACCAAATTCTTGTACCTCCCCGTGCCAAGGACACGTTCCCAGCCGGCCGGCCTGATGTAGTGTCTTCGGCATGAAGAAAAATACAATCCTTCGATAAGGGCCGGCCTGAACCGGTTCTCTCCAAGCGAATAACACCTCCTAACTAAAACACTGCCTATGACCTAGAAACATCCCAAGCTGCCAGAGCAGGAGGAAAGATGGAGTCTCTCCCGTTTAAGGCCTACCAGGCCTGAATTCAGCACGGCTCCATGAAATACCCTCACTACAGAACAGATTACCCCTAATGCTAACGAATCTATCCCCTAGGATGTATATGCAAACCCTGATCTATGGGGAAGAACACAGGATCATGTCGAAGTGCCTAATAAATAGGCTCTATACACTACTCTAACCCTTAGACTTGAATGGGAAGAGACTGAAGTCACCTAAATCACCCTTCAACACAATAGGACCGGAAAAATCGAGCAGTACAGCTAGGAAGATCGATCGGTCTAAACGCAGAAAAAGAGGGGGCAGATTTTTCCCTTGGCCTCGCCAACACGGCATCTCTAAGCTTCCTGGGGGAAGTAGAAAACGTCTCTTGAATGCTAATTATTTTATCTCTGAAAAAATTTGCCAAGGTGTTACACCAGGTCTCCGAAATAGGTGTCACTAACGCTTGGGCGCTAGGGGTCAAGAAATTCTGCACAATAGCAAAAACTTCTTTTGGATTGTTGTTGGCCCTCTCAATGCGGGCGGAATAGTGCTGGCCTTTGGCCTCTCGAATGGCCATATAATACAGTTTTTGTTTGGTTCTAAGGGCGCGTTTAGCAATGGGACAGTAACCACTGGAGCGCCAAGCTCTCTCCAATAATTTGCACCCATGTTTCAAATTCCTCAACTCGGGGGAGAACTAAGGCTTAGAGGGGGACTCTCTCCTTATCCTTATTTGACATGGTGCAGACAGAGTCTCAACCGAACTTGTGATCCAGTCAGCAAACTGGGACACATTTTCCTCCAGGTCCCCTCGGAGGGAGGGCCGGGAGGCTACCAGAGAGCTAGTAAGCTGCCCAGGGTCCATTTTCCTAGTGGATGGAGGACGATGGTGGTTGACTGGTCGTAAAGGATGTTTAATATCCCAAGAGAAAAATATGGGGAAATGATCTGACCAAGCAACTGGCCTCGGCCTCACCACTAAAATAGGAAAATTGGAACAAATGAAATCCAAAGTGTGCCCGTCCAGATGGGTGGGGTGCATGACCCATTGTGAAAGGTTAGTGGAGGGAGTCCAAAAACGCTGCGGAATCAGTCGTCTCCGCGTGATCAAGATGGAGATTAATATCTCCAAGAAGCACATACTACGAGAAACGCTGTGCACGCTCTGCCAGCGCATCCCCACAGGAATCCAAGAAAGCCCTGGCTGACCCAGGTGGTCGATAAAACAGGGACGCCGCCAAAATAAAATGGGCAGACAGTTGCACGCGAAAATCCAAGACCTCACAGACTCCCCAGAGGATAGATGTTTCACTGAGAAGAGACCAACATTCCCTATACAAAATGGCCAGACCACCACCTCTGCCCACTGGGCGGTCCACCCGATGGACTTTAGAGCCGGCCAGTGCAGCCAAGGCCACGATGGGATTGGAGAAGGCATCAAGCCAAGTCTCGGTAATAAACAGAAGGTCTAAACCATTATCAGTAATCAAATCAGCCACATCCACATAGTGCTTCTTTAAAGATCTAGCATTAATGAGGCAAGCAATAATGCTCCCAGGCTTGACTATATCAACAGGCATATCAATCGACGGGGGCTCCGGTGTAAATAGGAACCCACAGTCCCCACAAACGTAGTCCGTTGAAGACCCTACCCACTTGCCACTATGTAACGGGCAAGAAATAGGTCTAAGAGATTTCAATAGCTCACTGGAAAAGTGAATAACGTTGGTATCCCCAGAATCGAATCCGTCAGAATGGCTCGCCCTGAGCGCTGACTTAGCGCTGACTGGTGCAGACGGGCACCAAGACTGAGCATACCCGTCTCACTCGGTGTGACAAATGCAAAAACAACAGTTGATGGACAGAATGCAGAACAATGTCATATATTCACTCCAGTACAGAGATCGGGGTCTAAATCCATCGTTTTTTTGCTCACCATGCCATTCCAGTTTGGACCCAGCCATATGCAAATCAGTCTTGACCCTGCGTCCAATGGGAACAATCCCGTCCGAACAGCGGCTAACCCTGGACTGTGCATGCCGGGGTGGGCCTGAGCAGCTGGCCAAAGCCCTTCGCCAACTCCTTCCTAGGCATGGCTGATGGCTGAAGCTTCGGGGATGTTGACTGAATATGAATCCTCAGGCATCTACTGTGAAGTTTAAAGAGGCATTATAGTTAGATAAGGTAACATTATCTTTCCTTCCATTAAAAAAAAAAGCATTTATTCACTGAAAAAACTAAGTTTATAGTAATGTTACACATAGGTGACAAAAGTACGCTCAAAATAATATTTGAAGACCAAAACAGCATTGAAATAGGCTAGGAGTGGGTGGCACACTCCGCTCTGTTGGCGGAGTTTGCAGAGCTTTTGTGACTCAGCGCTCCACTTGGAATGCAGAGTTCAGATGACCACCACGGAGCAGAGTTTACTGGTGCGGCGGCACCCGCATCCTACTCTAGGTAAAGGAGGGCCCCTTACCCTGGGGTAAGTTACCCTATCACCCATAAAAGACCCATTTCTAAGCATGCATGACATTGATGAAAAAGCAAAGAAAACCGCTGTTGCTCCAATATTTTGCTGCTTGCGAGGGGGATACAATGATACAGTGGAAGTCTAATAAAGTGAAATTGTCTGTACCCCAGTCTCAATTTTTCCTATTTGGAAATTGAAGGAAAAGATTTGTTCTCAGTTTCTTCCATTTTGTCGTATTTCATAACTTAGAAAAATTTATTTGAAACTGGTTAGCTCATGTTTTTGCCCTTGGACACACACTTCAGGTTTGCCTGGGTCTACATTTCCTACCACTTAACCATTGAAAATGGACCAAAAATGGAAATTTCCCAGTTTTGCTTTGTGCAGAACTTTAACTGAAAATGTTCAAAATCAAGTCAAGGCATTGCCTGTCAGGAAGAGTGGGTGTAACGAAGTACAAATCAAGACCTTGAGCACACACTAGATCATATCATAGTTCAATTAATGTACAAAGGTTCCTTCCGTTTTCTTTATTTTCTTAACTTCTTTTGCCCAGTCAACGTGTTTCTTTGTACAGGGAGTTCCCCACGACTTCTTCAGTGCTACAAGATATATGAAACATCAGGTTGTTGTGTGCATACAACACACCACACCGCAGAGCACCCGTGATTATGGTGCTACACATTATGGCTACAGAATACGTAGAATGGTGTGTATACTGAGTGGAAACCCAAGCATAATCATTTGGACCAATCTTTAGATCCATGTTCAGTATATCTATATCGACTTACCACAATGGCATGTGCACTTATATTTTAATGCTACATAAATCATGAAACGTGGGACGTGGTGCAATTCTTAAAATACTTCGGCGTGTATTTATTTTCCCCAAATGCGATTAATCCCCAATCCTAAATATTGTTGTCAAATCTCATGCATGAAAAGACGCCCTCATAATTGAAGGGCATATACCTGTCTTCCTCTTTATCAAAAGGCCAAAAACACCTAAATGACATTGACCAAGGATAAGGAACTCAACTCATCGAAATGTTGACTGAAATCTATAAAAGCCCAATCAGCCCCTTCTAGACCCCTCCTACCTTGTAACCAGTTTTAATTATATCCTGGTGTTCACCATCAGTGTTTTCGCAATTGAGTCAATCTGTGTATCAATTATATACGGTGTCAGTAGCAATCCTTATTCTATATCAGTCCTAATATTATCAACTTAAAGGTCATTAACATATCTCAAAAAATTATTGTGCAGAACTTTAACTGAAAATTTTCAAAATCAGGTCAAGGCATTGCCTGCCAGGAAAAATGAGAGTAAAGAAGTATCCTACGAGGTGAAGCGCGAGCACACAACAGACATGACGCTGTCGTGTCCACACGTCACAAAGGATATCAAACCCTACGGCTCACAGGAAAAGGAAGAGGAGGTGACCAATAGTATACTGTCTAACTTGCTATGTGCATACATAGGGGCTTATTTACAAGGCCCTTGCGCCACTCTTGCGTCATTTTTAACTTTGCAAAAGTGACGCAAAAGTGGCGCTTGGGTCTTGTAAATCTGCCTTATAATACTTATATTTGGATAGCATGGGACATATCGATGTGGTTTAAGTATGCACGTGCATAGGTGCAGGGGGGCACTTTCCCCATGTTAAAAGGGACGCAAAAGTGGCGCAAGGGGCTTGTAAATAAGCCCCAGGGTTTGTAGGCGATGCGGCTAGCGCAGTAACGACACAAGAAAGCCATTGTGCAAACTGCAGAGTCTGAAAAAAGTTTTCACTCACACTGCGGCCTTTCACATTTTTGCAACATGTTGTTTACCTTCGGGTCGATCAAGGCCGGGACACAACTTGGAAAAAATGTATCTGGTGAAATTCCCCAAGAAGCTGTGAGCAGACTAAGGTGATGATCTCTTGCTCAGTCGGCTGGTTAAAACGTATCACCTATTTCATTCCACAAACAATACAACAAAATACATACAGTGTAACGCAGGAGGCACAGGGAAAGATTCCAGCTGTAGTTATGGGAGAAGCTTCATGTGCTGTGGTAAACGTTTGCTGCTCTCTGTAGTGTTAGCCCGTTCATGGTGTACAACCCTTCTTCTGTTTCTATACTGCATGCCTCAGAATCACAATGAGGTTTGAAATGCAGAATATTATACTCCCTCCCAAATTTCAAGGTTTGTTTTGGAGTTGCCACATTCCTTAAATATGTATTACAGCATAAGTGATCCTGATGTTTTAATCTGACTCATGCCTTGCGTTGTGTACCCATAGTCCCTCGTTCTGTTTTAACTTACTTATTGGCCTGTGTTTTTAATATTCTGAACGCATTTTAGGGCTTATTTACAAGGCCCTTGCCCCACTTTTGAGTCATTTTTAACATGGGAAAAGTGACGCAAAAGTGGTGCAGGGGGCTTGTAAATCTGCCCCTTTATATTTATGGGGGCAGATTTATAAGCCCTGTGCGTCACTTTTGCGCCGCCGTTGCGTCACTTTTGTGACGCAGCGGCGGCGCAAAGCCAGTGCCATGCTGCAGCAGATTTACAACGTGACGCATCTAGGGAGATGCGTTACGTTGTAAAGCTTGCGCCACATGTGGGCGCACCTTCACGGGGGGGGGGGGGGGGGCGTTCCGGCGCAGGAAGGCCTCCGAAAAGTGGCTGAGTGAAATCTACAAGATTTCACTCAGTCACTTTTCCGGCCATGCTGCGTCAAATCCCCGCGCCTGCTTGAAGCAGGCGTAAGGATTGCCGCAGCATTGTACCGATAGGGCACCCCCGAGCCTTGCTGGAGCTGCGCCGCGCTTGCGACGCAACTCCAGCAATGCGCCGCCCTTCCGCCATCAGATGCGTCACGCATCTGTTTATCCTTGCGCCACGATGCGCTGCATTGTAAATGCAGCGCATCTATTGTGGCGCAAGGGTAGACTTGCGTGACGCATCTTCCCTGGCGCATCCATGCTGATTTGCAGGGATGCGCCAGGGAACATAAATCTGCCCCATGATCTCTTAACCTCTAGGGGGCAGATTTACAAGCCCCTTGCGCCACTTTTGCGTCACTTTTAACATGGGAAAATTGACGCAAAATTGGCGCAAGGGGCTTGTAAATCTGACCCTCTGAGTTTTGTTGTATTTATTTAGGTGTTTTAGTCCCAGTTCTGGCCCCCAATGTCATAATCGTTTTATCTTGATGATATTTGATTGCATATGTATGATGGATCTTTGCTTTTATGGCTTATTATCTCAAATTGAAATAAAGCTGAGAATGAATAAATGAATGAAGTTAGACTAGTACATCTGAGCTACACAACCAAATATATTCACTTTTCTCAAATACGATTTGGATTGGGGTTAGAAAATAAAATGCCATATTTAGACATATACATACATTTAACAATGAGAGTGGGAGTGATATTATAATAGTATATTAGGATCCCACCCAATAAATACACTTTACCCAATAAAAGTTGGATTGAAGTTAGAAAAGTAAATCTGGCCCCACATTCTCATATATATGTCGTTTATTCAATGATAGAGACGTTAGAATAGTAGATATGACTATCCCTGTTATCTGCACTTTACGTAATGAAAATACGTTTGAAATAGGAACTCTGACCCCATTTATATGCCCTTTCCCCAATGTGTGTTGGATTGGAGTTAGAATAGTAAACCTAACCTCCCAAGAAATATGGCCTTTCTCCAATAAGTGTAGGATTATAGCTAGCATAGATTATCTAAACAAAAAAATACACTCTTTCCCAATTTAAAGTGGGATTGGAGTTAGAATGGTAAATCTGATCCCCTCAATTTATGCACTTTCCTGAAAGAGAGAGCTATTGAAATTAGAATAGTAAATCAGCCCCACATATATATATATATATATATATATATATATATATATATATATATATATATAAATGTACTTCAAATGTCAATATGCCCTCTCAAAATATAAGCATGTATATTAATTAGAGCGTAATTGGATTTACAATAGTATGTATACCCCCTAAATAATAATTATATTTACAGACCCCCCCGGCCCCCGAAAACCTTCGCCACCACCATCACCGACTTTATTGCACCCCACGCCATCGCCTCAACAAACTACATACTCATTGGAGACCTGAACTTCCACCTCGACAACCCCAGTGACCCCGACTCCACTATTCTTCGTGACAACCTCGCTAGCATTGGACTTAAACAACTCATCAACACACCAACCCACAGAGCAGGACACACCCTCGACCTCATCTTAATGGCAGGAAACAGCATCCAATTCAGCCACACTACGCAGCCGCCTTGGACCAACCACCACTGCGTACACTTTGCCATCAACAAATCCAAGGCACCCAAACCAGCCCCACACCCACCTCAAAGGAACTGGAGCAAGGTTACCGACAAGCAACTTAACTCCACCCTCACCCAAGACAACCACACCTGGGCACCCAACACAAACAATGCAGCCAGAGAACTCCACACCTGGATCTCCAACTGCGCAGTCAAGCTCGCCCTACTACGCAACCCCGACAGACAATGCCCCAGGAAAGCCACCTGGGTCACCACCGCTCTCCAAGAAGCCAGACACACCTGCAGATGCCTGGAGATGAACTGGAGAAACACCAAGACAACCGAAAACCACACCACCTACAAGGACGCCATGACAGACTACCACAACCAGATCAGAGCCACCAAGAGGAACTTCATCCACAACAAAATCCTGGCCAACTCCACCAACTCCAAGGAACTTTTTAGTGTCATTCAGGAATTCAACAACCCATGCAGCGAAGCCACAGACATCACCCCATCCCAATACCTCTGCGACAAACTTGGAACCTATTTTCACCTCAAGATCAAAAACCTCTACAACAACTTCATCGACCATCCACCAGGTGCCACAGACGGCCCCCGCCCCCCAGAAACACCAGCCAGCTCACCATCTCCAACTGGACACCGATCATGGCCGAAGACACTGCCTCAAACATGAAAAGCATCCACACGGGGGCCCCCACTGCCCCCTGACCCCCTCACATTTACCAGAGAGCCGCGGCCGCCATCACACTCAAACTACAATGCACCATCAACACCACCTTCAAAACAGGCACCTTCCCAGACGACCGGAAGCGCGCAGAAGTCAGACCCCCTGCTCAAGAAGCCCACAGCTAACCCCACCGACCTCAAGAACTATTGGCCCATCTCTCTACTCCCCTTCGCAGCCAAAGTTGCAGAGAAAACAGTGAACAGGAAACTGACAATATTCATTGAAGAGAACGCTGTCCTCAACCGGTCCCAATCTGGATTCTGAAGCAACCACAGCACAGAGACCGCCCTACTCGCTGCCACAGATTACATCCGCACCCTCCTGGACCAAGGCCACTCCGGAGCCCTCATCCTACTCGACCTATCAGCACCCTTTGACACCATCTCCCACCTCACACTAGTCATAAGACTAAACGACACAGGCATACAAGGAACAGCCCTGGACTGGATCCGATCATTCTTCACCGGAAGAAGCCAAAGGATCAGACTCCCACCCTTCTTCTCCAACCCCATGAAAATCACCTGTGGAGTTTCACAGGGTTCATCACTGACCCCCACCCTCTTCAACATCTACATGGCCCCCCTCGCAGCCATCGTCCAACAACACGGCCTCAACATCGTATCCTACGCCTATGACACCCAGCTCACCCTCTCCCTCACCAAAGACCCCACCACTGACAAACTCAACTTCCAGAAAGGAATGCAAGACGTCGCAGTCTGGATGACCAACAGCTGCCTGAGGCTCAAAGCCGAGAAGACAGAAGTCCTCGTCCTCGGTACCACCCCTTCTGCATGGGACAGCACCTGGTGGTCAACTGCCCACTGAAGCCCACCTACCCCCTCAGACCACGCCAAGAGCCTCAGCATCATACTCGACTCATCACTCACCATGAACCGACAGGTCAACGCCGTCACCTCCAGCTTCTTCAACAACCTCCGCATCCTCTGCAAGAGCTTCAAGTGGATCCTCCCTGAGTCAAGGAAGACAGTCACCCACGCACTCATCACCAGCTGACTGGACTATGGAAATGCACTCTACACCAGCATCAACAAGTCCCTACTCCGCAAACTCCAGACAATACAGAACACCGCCGCCAGTCTCGTCCTCGGCATCCCCTGACAAGAACACATCAGCCAACACCTACAAAGTCTCCACTGGCTCCCTGTGGAGAAAAGAGTCACTTTCAAAATCCTCACTCACGCCTACAAAAGGCTACACAACAATGGACCAAAATACCTCAACGACAGAATCAACTTCCACGTACCCAAAAGAAACCTCCGATCTTCCAACCTCGCACTGGCCGAAACCCCGCGCATCCACAGAGCCAGAGCAGGCGGAAGATCCTTCTCTCACATTGCAGCCAGGACCTGGACGAGCTACTGGCAGACATCAGCCCCCTCCCTGAATACCTTCAGGAAGACCCTCAAGACCTGACTCTTTGGCTAAACAGATCTGTGGACCCCCCCCCCCCCCCCCAGCGCCTTGAGACCCTCACGGGTGAGTAGAGCACATACTATTCCCTGATTGATTGATTTATTGTCATCTCCTTTATTCCTCCCTCTCTGGGGACCACCCCAAGGGGCCAGGCGATGCACGCTCTGGGTAGCCCAACACCTCGCCCCACTGACCCTCTGAACATGCTTCAGAGCTGCCCGGTGGACCGCCGGGATCTCTTCTGTCCCTGGGCCCTCGCGGTGTCGCGGCGTCTGTCATGCACTCACCTGGTCTCAACTGTGAAAATGATACTGGAGCCAATGCAGGACATCCTATCCCTCCCAAGAGCAGCACAAGTCAAGGAACCGAAACCTTAGAGCACAGACTGTCCACCTGGGGAATAGCAGTTGGGATTAAATAATAAAAGTGAGACTTGCTGTATTGTATTTGCTTTGCAGCTGGGCGATACTGTGAAACAGGATGTTGTTGTTCCAGAGACCATCTTTTTCTGTGAAGTAGATACACACTGAACTAGAACCTTTGGTTTTGTGATGAAGAAATATACTGGAAATAACAAGAGGAGGAAATTACCATCAGTACACTAACAGGTCCCAATATACAATGACTATGCGTTGACTTCAGTTACATACACTTACAAGTTTTTGCTGCACGCCGGCATGAGAGCAGAATAACCAAAATAACAGATTGGAGTGTGTCACTTCTAAGAACGACACCCGGAATATAGGTTGAAATTATTGGTACTTCCAAAGTAAACGCTGAACACAGATTGGAGTTAATAGCACTGCTAAGGTGCACAGGTTTAGGAATGAGGTTGATACAAATATCAAATTCTCAGAAATGCTTTCTGTTGGAAATACTATTACTTCAGAGAATTAAGTCTTTAGTCTCTGAGCAATCAGTTCAAGTGCCAAGGATGATTGGAAGGGTCCAGAGTAGAAATACACAAGAAGTGCTGGAGGAAATCACAGAAAGGGCGTGGAGGAAAAGTGCACACTAACCAGATATCAAGTTCTTAGCCTAGTTCTTCCACTTAACTGATGTTCGAAGAAGACCTCGGAGCCTTGACCCAGGGAGCTGTAGGGAATATAGAGTAGCTGTGCAGGAGGGAGACATCGAAGGAGCCTGAAGTGTTCTTGGTTCCGTCAGGATTCATCAGGTCAGTGGGAAGGGTAAAGCTAGTTCCGCAGGGGGTAAGGCCAAGCACAGACTCGAGGTTGGCTAGGGCTAAATAAACCCTGTCAAAGGCTTAAAGGAAGTAGATAGGCCACATGTGGCAAGCGGGCCACATAGGGCACGTGGGGCACATGGCCTTCTGGAAGGTTATCGAACCTTGGAGAAAAACACATGTTAGTACACTCGCTTTGACCTTACAGGAAGGGCAGGTATAACATGAACATCAGAACCAACAGAGGAAACAAATATATTGTTCTTGCTCGAATGTGCATGATGGAAAACTAAACCAGGGCCATCGAGTGCAATTATATTGGCTTGCGGGATACTGGGGGAAACTTCCAAAGACTCAAAGGGAAAACACACCAAGGCTCTATTACATAACAGGTGCAAGGAGCTCTATGGGTGCATGGGTCTTGGGCTGGGAGATCAAGTGCACGGGAATCACAGGGTTATGGGGAGACGCATGCAGAGGTGCAAATGCAATGGAATCATGGGGCACTGAGGGGCATTAATAGAGACAACATAGCATGTCATACAACACCACAGGGGTAATACAACATGATGCCAGCGTTTTAGGCCCAATACACTGAGGGTGCCTGTGGGGTTTGTGACAGTAGAGGTAATGACAGAGAGGGAGCAGGAGGGGTTCATGACAGCTTTCCCCTGTCATCTACTTTGATTTAGTGGGTTTTGGCTAGTCCACAGGGTCGTCCACTTTCTCTGCAGAGGGTGGAAGACCCAGAACTCTCCGGGCCTCCCAGTGCCACTTCATAGCATGCTTCTTGCTCTGCAACTCAAAAAGGCATCAGCAGGGTTGGCCCTACTGGTAACATACTTTGTTAGTCTTCAGGAAGGCAGAAAGACCTCCTCTTCAGTCTTCAGTAGGGTCACCATTGATAAGTCCTGGAAGATTTGTAATTCATATCCATTATAGCATATTGGCCACCCCTCCGTGCTGCCTTGAGGAACGCCTCTTTGTCCTCAAAATGATGAAACCAAACTGATATATGTAGGGAAAGCACCCCATTCTGAGCCTTCCTTCCCGGCCTGCCATGTGCACTTCCCTTCAGCATCACTTCCTCTAGGCCTTGTATGTAGCTTTTGAAGTGGTGCCCTTCCTTGCCCTGAGGAACATCCTGAATATGCAGGTTGCATCCCTGGGAGCAGTTCTCTAGGTACTTCTGCTTTTCTCTGACAATCTCAAGTTATTCTGTGACCGTCACCAGGCGGTAGCGGTATTCCTCTAGTTCTAGGGCCAGCTCATCCTGAGTTGTCTCCAACTAGTCTACTCTTTGCCCTAAGTCATCCAGATAATAGCAAAGTTCTGGGAGGTTCTGTCTGCTCTATTTGCTCCAATTTCTGATTTGAGGTATGTAAAGGATTGGAACATAAAGCCCTAAGTGACAGGCTCCTTTTCGATGGTGGCGGAAAGTTCCTCTCAAGTCAGTGTCCGAGTCCACTTGTTTCTACAGTTGGGGCACCCTTCTTACCAGGGGGCATTTGCAGCATGTAGTTTATCAAAGCATTGTGGTAGTGTTTAGTGTTCACTATCACGGTCTGGGACCGGTTCCCTCGTGTTCCCCTTTTCTCCACTAAGCCAGATGATGTGGGCCCTTCAGGTCACTCACTCTGCTGTGCCCCTGCCCCGCTGTGTCAGGTGCATGCCACTGCGCGGCCCCAGTCCAGTCGCAACCGTGGGGCACCGGTTGTAATTGCTGCTGTTCCCCTAATTGGCACCTGGTCTCTGGGGTCCTTATCCTGCCACTGGTGGCAGGCTTTGCATGCTGTCTGAGTAGCTAGGGTCCTCCTCCAGTGGGCCAGAAGCTGCAGCTAGATGTGCTATCATCGAGGGGGTCCTGGACCCTTCAGTCTTGCCTCTCTTGCAGCAGAGATGTGGTAGTTGGGGGCACACTTTTGCCTGCTGCTGCCTCCACCAGCCCGCGGCTCCTTTTGTGTTGGGCTCCAGAGCAGACGGCCTCTGGGGAGCTTGCATCCACATGGCTCCATCATCCCAGCAGACCCGAGCTTCTACTGTCTCACTGCAGGACACTCGCTGGGATGCCCTGTCTCCTCTGGTCCTCACTGGAGACATCTCAGTTGGCTACTCCAGCTGACGGATCTCAGGCTGTGGGCTGCACCCACCCCCGTGTGTCTCCCACTTGTGGCCGCCAGCCGTTCCTCACTTCAGCCCTCTGCCTCATCGGTGAGCACTGAAGCCTGGTAACGTGGCTCTGGGGGCTTCCGGACTCTGCTCATGCAGCCCCCAGCAGTAGTGGATGGGATAGGACCCCCAGGGTGTCACATTCGTCCAGGCCCGGTACGGAGCTCCATATCTACATGTCTGGCGCTATCTTGGGCTCAGCCGGGCCCACCTTGTTCAAATTTATATATTTTACTTTTCTATACATTTTTAAAAATGGTAAAAAGAAATCAACAGAAATAAACATATATTCACAATAAATCACATAAAACATTAATTCCTTATGTTGGAGTATTCCGCGCCATTACCATGTTTAAAACGACAGGATATATGACGCTGGCCAAAGCTAGATAATTCAGACATTGATCTTAACATGAGGCATTATACATATTACATCTAAAAGCAGTGAAGTTTTATCGATGTACAAAATATGCGAAATGTCGACTGTCCAGTCATTTCCAAAGATTATAAAATGCGCTGTGCAATCTGGAGCTGCCACGAGGCTTGGGTTCAATGTGCAAAAAATTACGGATCCAATACCGTAAACATCCCTACTATTAATTTTGAGACATAATACTTATTGCATCTAAAAGCAGCAAAGTTGATTCAATGTGCAAAATTTGCAAAGTGTACACTTTCCTTACTTCCGAAGATCATAAACGTGCATTGAGCTATCTAGGGCTGCCATGAAGCTGGAGTTCAATGTGCAAAATTAAGCATTCAATAATATTACAACATACAAAATAGGCAGAGTGAATTTGCTCCGTTATTGCATGTGATTGATCCTAAATTGCATGAAAATACAAAAACAAATTGCAATGCCCTATGAGGCTCTTTGATGTGTGACCGAGGTAAGCTGAAACACTCTGCAGTCAAATCACTTATCGTTCTATGTTTCTTCTGGTTCACGGAGATCTGAGTTATGGAGTTAGTTTATATTGGTCCCTCTCTTCTGCTGCTTTTGTAACAGTTTGCTAACTTGTTGTAGAAACTTTGTTGTCCCGCATGAGAACTGCAGCATCTGGCTATTTATTAAGGCCATTACAGCAGATCAGCAAAATCTTATTCAGAGAGATCAAAGAGCTGGAAGTAGAAGTTGCCATCTCCATTGGCTGACGCCTGGGCATATACTCAAAAAATGTAGGACTGTCTCTTTAGTACTCTCACAGAGTCGGCACAGATTAGTCGGCCAGGTTTGTCTCCATGTTGGAACTTGGTCTTTCAAGGAACAAGCTCCCAATCGAATATGGAGTAATAAGTGCCGTATTGTTGGAGATATATGATGTACGAGGTAAGGCTGCGGCGACCAGACCCCATACGAAGATAAAACCAACCATCCAAGTTTCTTCTTTGCAAGCGTTGCTTTATCCAATAACCAGGCTTTCTGTTTAGCAGCTTCATTTACTATTTTCTTGAATACGGGGAAACTGGTATTTATGCCCCACACTTCATGCATATTGAGGGCGGTTAACACTTGCTCACGTGCTGGGCCAGTCATTCTTACTTTTAGGCAGGTTCTTTAGTTCGGACCAGCAGAGACCTATAAGGGGTTCTTTATGTGCCGCTCTCCTCCTCCAGCACACCTTGATTATTGCTGCTGACCTTACCGACTGTTGATTGGACCTGCGCCTGGGAGGTAAATCGCGGGATTCAAAAAATTGGTTCAAAGACTGGATTATTGTAAATTGAGGACATTTGCTCCATTTCCTTTAAAAATTTCAGAGCCAAAATTGAGTGTTGGAAGAAACTGGCAATTACTTGTAGAAGGTAGGAGTTGGACCGGCACCTTAGTTTTGATCTTACTGTGTTTAGTACAAATCGCAGTTTGTTCGCCTGGGCTCATCTTTTAGTTAGAAGGTCTTTTAATGTTAATTTGGAGTCTACCACAACCCCTAAATATTTGTATGAGCTGACCTGCTTGATTCAGCCAGGAACCATTTATGTTTTTTGTTGTGGCTGTTGGTGTTTACAGGAAAACAGATGACCTTTTTTTGTTTTGTTATGTTTAGGGATAGTCCGAGCGCCTCTGTGTATTCCAACAGTTTGGTTATCAAATGCTGTAGGGCAATTGGGGTCTGGCTACATAAAACAATGTTGTTTGCATATTGTAGACTTCTGACTTGTTGGTTAGCTAGTTTAGGAGGGGCGCTTTGGACTTCTAACAACCTGGCGTCTAGATCTGCTGTAAAATATATTTTAATGTATTCAATGGTACTTACTCAACATTTTATGAACACTGAATTACATTTTTAACATTTATTTGAAAAAAGAGCTTTTGCTTATTCATTTTAATGAATAATATGTTTTTTTTAAATGTATCCTTTTGGTTCAATGTATGTAATGTCCTTTTTAATTTACTTTTAACTGATGTTGTTTTGTGCTAAGTCTATATTGTAGTCTTTTTTTCTTCCTCAGTTCGCAGAGGTGGTCAACGAAGATGGTGGGTCCAGGGATGTGGCTCTGCATTTCAGGTATGAAGAATTATTTTTGTAAATATAAGTTTCAGTCATATTTCGGGTTGGTCTATAGTGATGTTAGTTTAGATGATTGGGTTTAGACTTGGTGGTTTGTTAATGGTGTTAGTAATTTGTAAATTTAACAACTGCGTCTTTGGTTGGACCTACTTTTGGTGTTTAATAACATAGTCTTTTACAATCATGTTATTATAAAAATGTTACTTAGGCAGTGTATGTGTAAGACCCTGTTGGAGAGTCACAAGGCACACAGGGTTACTGGGGCACAACCATCATGGTTGGGGTCATTTGTCACTGACGCTCTGGCCCACCCTACTGTGGCTCTTCAAATTGGCCCACATTTGCTTTTCCGCACTTGAATCTCAAAGTAGCAAGGGTAAACAGTCAAATGCTTCTCAGGGAGGTTATGTGGTGGGAAGCAAGAGCTCAGACAATAGTAAAACATAGACACAATAATGTACAGTTGACCCCAGGCCTTATCTTAGTAAAAAAGAAGAACTTTATTATCATAGTAAAATACTACACAGGGCACAGGTACAACGTTGTATTCTCATCTATAATTCCTTGTCAAGCGTTACATCCACTATAATATCCTCTCCCTTTTCTATGATACTCTCCCAAGGTCTACGGCAGAGGTCTCTAAACCTTTCTGTACTGAGAGCTACTTCTGATCAGTGAAAATCATTGTAAGCTACTGAAGTATAAGTCACTCTCTCAGTGTTATCAGACACCCCCACACCCAGCTTCATTGACATTAAGCCTAATATCCACTGAGCCAAATACTATGGTTTGAACAACATACTTTCACTGGGTGCACTATGACAGGGCTGCCTTGTGTGTCAGTGAGAACGTGATCTTGAGGTATGTATGAAGGTGTGCTTACGAATGGAATATATGTGTATGGTTCAACGAAAGCCTGTGGTGTATGTAGTTGCGGTACAGGACATACCTCTCATATATATGGCACTGTTACATGTATTTTATATTGATAATGGAGGTGCACTCAATTTTACTGAGTTTCTTTAAGTTTAAATTGGCTAAACAACGGGTGCTGCACTACTTAGCTGTGTTGACGGCACACGCTCGTTAAACTAAATAGCATACAGGTGAAGAACCTGGGTGTAGTGTGCACTGTTCCGGATGAACATTAAGTTCTAAACTTTAATCTTTAGCAATTTTCTTATAACAAAACGAATAAACCAAAATTTTACACTTGTGTTTGTTATTGCACAGTTTCACATGAACATAACACGTTAATTCAAATCAACATCTTTTTTACAATAACCATGTCACCTTGATGGTTCTTGAAACATAACGTAATTGTAAATGAGAACACATTATCTTATGTATTCCAAATTATTGTGATCCAATACAAAATTTGTTCTTGTATGACATTTCACATAATAACATTTCTCATATTGCTCATTGCGTAGTTAACAGTAAGCCCAATGCATTTCGGGACTCACAGGTCCCTTCTTCGGGGGCGAATTTCTGTGAACTAGAAATGTGTACAATATATTTATTACTCCAGATGTAGTAGTTTGCGTGAACAATAATAGCAAGAAGTTAAAAAGTAGAGTCCCTTGTCCAAAAATGACATGCGTTTTAACCAGAAGGTGATTCTGTGGGGCACATTGGAAGAACAGTGCGAGTTAAAATTCCATGCCACTGATACTTATCGTGATCATATTATATGACGAAATGAAAAGGAATTATGTTAGTGGATTTTGGTGTTATGTAAAAGAAAATGAAAAAAGAAAAAATTATAATTAGGTCAAAAAAATTAGCAGATGCTAAATGTTCGTACCTGTGAGGCAGTGGTATATCTCTAAGTATAAGCCTGCAGTGAGCGGCTCGGAGACAATAAAAACCTGCGGGAAAATTGAAATGCGCATTGGTGCCGTTGCAACGAATTAACCGATTGCGTTTTCTCACAGTATCTGATATTGCCCTGTCATGTTGGGCGGGGCTTTGTACATAGTGAAGAGTCCCATTGTGTTAATCTTACTCATTGAACCAGTTAAATACGAGTAAGTGAATGGACAAATAAATGCACACTCACCAGAGGTGCCGGTAGCGATTCATTAATCTGATCGGGGCTTCCTGGATTCGTCCTGAGTTCTGGGGATGTCTTTAAGCACTCATGAGTAACGGATCTGTTTGCAAAAAAATTGAATAACGTACCATTCTAAACGAATAAATGCGTACTAAATGGAAGAGAATCATTTCTTACCGTCTACGGAAAGAGAAAATTGCTAAAGATTATGGTTTAGAATTTAATGTTCATCCGGAACAGTGCACACTACACCCAGGTTCTTCACCTGTATGCTATTTACTGTTACATGTATAACACAAACAAACAGGCATTTTATTAAATGGAAGAAATTTAAAGTGCAGAAAAATGTTTTGCAAACATGTTGCAAAAAATTCTGCACTTTAAATTTCTCCCACTTATGAAAATGGCTGTATTTTTCAGTTATACATATGGCACTGTGTCTCCCGGCCCCTGGGATCAAGATTCTTGCTGTGTGTAAATGTGACACTTTGAAATGGAAGAAAATTAAACTGAAGAATTAACTTTATGTTTATATGGATTCCATGAAACTAACATTTACACTTTCTTCCATTTCAAAGTGTCGCATCTACAAACAGAAGGCATCTTGCACCCAGTGGCCTGTAGACAGGGTGCCATATTTATAATAGAAAAACACAGCCATTTGTTATAAAGGGAGGAATTTAAAGTGAAGAAACATGCTTCATGAAATATTAAGATGTAATTGCCTTAATTGAAAGTAGAGGAAAACATCGACTCAATGTTTTATAGAAATATTTTTCTCCACTTTAAATTACTCCTATTTAAAAAACACTGTATGTGTCAGTTGTAAATATGGCACAGTGTTTACTGGCCACTGAGAGCAAGAGGCCTGCTGTTTGTAAATGGGACACTTTGGAATGGGAGTAAATTAAAATGAAGAGCTAACTTAAACATCAAGGTAACTCTTCATTTTAATTTCCTACCATTTAAAAGCACCCCGAAGCATCATTTTGTTCTTACTCAATATTGAGTTGAGAAGGATATCTATTTAAGACTTAAATACCTCAGTGCTTCAATTCTTCACCTCTGTGCCCTGGACCATAAATCAAATTCTGTTCATTATCAGGCCCTGCTATCTGCAGCCTAAAGATAATAATGGGATATAAATACAACCTCCCTTTAACATTAAAAGACAAATGTGACCCTGTGCTTATTTGCAATGAACTCAAGGCTGTGAGCTACTCTGAAAGTGTCTGTGAGCTACTGGTAGTTCACGATTGACTAGTTTGAAACACATGGTCTACAGTGACCAATACAAGAGTGGACAATAGGCGCAGATTTTGGAAAGGTCCAGTTCAATAGTGCAGGCATTTAGATGCTAGGCAGGCTTTCAGTTTCTCCAGCACGTTGCAGACTTCAGAGAATGTGCCCTCACCACTCAGAGACAACCCGCCATGCAGACATTCACCATAGTCACAAATCAGCTCTTTTTTAGTACTTCCCTTCTTGGCCAACAAGAGCTTGGAAATGGATAAACGTTGGGTGATTTGGGTCTCACTTTTATTCCCCTTTTCCAGAAAGTCAACACAGATCCACTGTCTAAAGCTTTAGAACTAGTTTAGGTTGCTCCCCTTCAAATATAATTATCTCTCTGCGGTACAGATACAGCCTTTATACAAGGTAATGGCTTTCACAGTAGGTAGTGATGATGCTGGCTCTGAGCAGGAGATTCAAAACATTGGCACAGTGATGTGTGAAGACGCTACACCTGCTGCCATCAGTTTTTGTGAAGTAGTAACCAGAGAACATCAACAGGACAGGTCCTCCTTAAAAATGCCTCCACCTTCAACAGCAGCGTTTGATGAATCTCCCCTCTCCCCTACCATCAAATAAATGGCTGTGCTGAGGAAAATATAACCAGCAGCCCCTTGGCAAAAGTGCCTAATTACATTTATGATGGTAACCCTATATCCATTATACCTCACTTCAGGGCCTGTGTTTCCAGCCTTCAGCCACAGGAAAGCAGTCAATATGCTCCCACTGCCTGTGAAAGCTGCATCAACCCTCTATTTGTGCCATGCTAAACCAGTGACCATCAATGAATCCCACTAGTGCCAGCACATACATTAGCAAGGCATATAGTCAACTCTCCTGTATGAACCATGCACACTCAAAATCCATGTGAAATGTCACTGTAAGGGTAGGAGGTTTTACTAAAGAAGAACTTCACATGAATGTGGTCTAATTCACAAAACTTGGTACTGTTCCACCACCGTATTATGCGATCGATCAAGGACATATACAGTAGTCCCATGTCAATTCTGATGGCATGCTAGGTACACCCCTTTATGGCACAGAACAGTTTCTGCTCCTTGGAATTTCCATGAACAGCATAGGCCACAGTTGCTATGGTCAATTAGCATGGGGGCAAGAGCAGCTAAAAGTCAGAATACTAGTTTCTCATGCAGTTGGGTCAATCCACACGGGGGTACATGTCTATATGTCAACCAGAAAACATCCCCGTCCAAACAGCATATATATTTATTTTATGCCTTCCATATCAATTTGTTTTGTCAATGGGAATGTTTGTTTCTTTATTTCAGGTAAAGTGAACCATTTTTAAGGAAAATTTACTGGTCAAGAATTTGTTTCATTTTCTTTTTAGAAAAAATGGTTTCAAGATTTTAATATCGAATCATTATGTAATTTTATTTTATCTTTCAGTTTTCCTGGAGCATTTCTTTTCCTAAAAATCTTTTTCAGTCTTTAGAGAGATTTCTAGGAAAGATTCAGCTTTTTATCGATTTTAATTCAAGATGATATCTTTTTTGCACATTTTGGTTATTTTTACTGGCAGCATGTGGATTAGGATTTATGGTTCAATGGATCTTCATGAACGGAACTGTAATTATATTTTTATTATTTATTTGAAGTGGATTTATTAGGAAAGATATAATTTAACTTTGTTATTCAATTAATTTCATTTCTGATGTTTCTGGTTCATGATACCGTTTTATAGTGTGATATTTTAAAGTAATACATTATGGTGCTGATTCCGATCCGTTAAAAAATATTTCCGTACGACTCGTATCCGTATTTTTTTCCGTACGAATCGTACAAGTCACGTCCGACCTGTGAAGTACGATTTGTACGGGAAAAAGTACATACGGATCGGCCCGCTCCGTACGAATCGTAGCGGGAAAAGTTGTACGAGACGTACCCGGACACTTTTCCGTACGATTCGTAAACAGACAGTCCGAGCGTACAAGTACGATCCGGACCGGCTATCCGATTTACGAATCGTACAGAAAACGTCCCGTACACAGGGAATGATTCTACCCGCTACGAAGCGAAGTTTGTACGACTCGTAGCCTGGGAAAAGTTGTTCCCGGGGTATGAGTCGTACAGGCCCCCCGTATGTACGCACCGTACCCCCACCACCCCCCATATGTACGCACCGTGCCCCCACCCCTGTATGTACGCACCATACCCCCACCCCCGTATGTACGCACCGTACCCCCACCCCCCGTATGTACGCTCCGTACCCCCAGCGCGTACATACGGGGGTGGGGGTACGGTGCGTACATACGGGGAGTGGGGGGGCCTGTACGACTCGTACCCCTGGGGACTCAGCCTTTACGGCTGTTTTTGGCTCCCGTAAAAAAAGAGCCATACGGAGTGCCGTAGGGATGGATCGTACTTGCTGGGCCGTAAAACGCTGCTTACATACGTACGGACATCGCGTACAGGCTGTTCCGGATCTGATTCGTAGGGTTTTTTTACACGTACGGTCTTTTGTCCGATTCGTAGGGAAATAGGCTTTCTGTACGAATCGTACTTCCTAGGTTGTACGGACAGTTTTCCGGGTACGAGTCGTATGGAGAAAACGCTCCGTACGATGATTCGTAGGGCCTTTTTACCGGATCGAAATCGGCACCTATATGTTGTTTTTTTAATGTGTTGGAGAAATTATGTATGCAGAATGTTTACATGCTACATTACAAATTCTAATATTTCTAAGTGTTGCATGTTGATGTTTTTTAATCACTTGTTTCTAGAATGGACATATTTTCTAAATGAAGTAAATGATATTTTACATTTTTTCATTTTTTAACCTAATTAAAAATGTAGAGTTATAATTTTTATTTACAGAATGGAAAATTAAGATTCAACTAATTTTTAAAACCATTTTTAAGTATAATTTTTTATTTTTGGCTCAGCCTGCTGGGATTGTTTAGTTTGGTGGTTTATTGTGTTTTTTGTGAAGCTGGTTAGAGTGATGTTTGGGCTGTGATTTCAAAGTAGTGTAGTCCATGGTTGTTTTCAAAAGTTGAACTTTTGAGGTGAACATATCGTGCAGTTTTCTAGTTTGTTTGTAAAGTTTAGGACTTCATTTTATGATTAGGGCTTTTTGCCTAAGTCTTGGTAGCTGTGTTCTTGTTAAAAATGTGAACTATTTGATGTAGGTGAATGTGTCTCCTTCAAAGTATGCCTTGGAAGGAGTTACAACACCTTTCCACTGCATTGTTCGTTTTTCGATTCAGATTTTTTGTACTGTTATAGTTATTCCATAAAGGTAGCTGCCAACTTGGGTAGGTGCTTGCGCCCTGAACAGTGCATGCAAACAATCCAAGTGTTTTCAAAGTAATCTAAAAAGCAAATTAGTTTTTCTCCATTTCTTTGGCCCAATGGTGATTGTTTGAAAGTAATGTAATGATTGGGAAAGGTCAATTAAAACTCAAAATAATGTTAGTTATTTGTGCTCAATGAAAGACTATAAGAAGCTATTGGAAAATAAATATTTGAAATTTTGAATAAAAGAGAAAAAAGACATAAGAGACATGGATCTGTGATATTAATGTTATCTACTTTTACTTTTCAATATAAATTTGCTTTCCCAGTTATTAGAATATTTTCATGTGATTGCCATCTCAGGGTACATTTGTTATTGAGAGTGCTAATGCCTGGTATTTCTCAGAAACCATTCTTATTTAACTAATTTATGGCTATATATTTTTTTGGTTAAAAAATAAACCTGATTATTGGTTGCATAATTCCATAGTTGACGGTTGAAGTGGATTTCTTGTAGATGTACCCTTTGGGCCTGATTAATGTGGGACATGATATCTTTGTATTGTTGCTTGTGGGTATATTTTCAAAACGAAATTTCTCTTAATTATTGTTAGTAATTCATAATAGGTGGTATTTTACTTATTGGGTGGGAGTACCGAAATAAGTAGGATGTTACAGTTTTGCTGTTGTCTGGGGATAGTATGTATCTGGCAAAAGGGTGGTAAACAATATTTAAATGTGCTATCTGTTGGCCAGATGCTACATTGTGTTATGGCTAGTATCGTTAAATATGTAGAAAACTATGATCCCTTTCTTGTTATTATCATTGCCATGTAAAATAAAGTTCTCATCTGTGTGTGTGCTGGAATATCTATTTCCACACATTATTTGGTATGGCTTGTCTATCGGTTCTTCTGTTCTGTGCCTTCTGTGTCTGAGGTCCTCCCAACATTTTCTGCACTCCCTGAATTGACAAGTGTGAACACTCTCAAGTGCCTGGCAATGTCATCCCAGATATCAAGATGTGTTGCATTGCCCACCTGGGTGTTTGCGACCCCATACAGCTGAGCGTACGTTTTGAGGACTCTCTCCTAGATGACATGCTCTGCAATGAAGTTGGGGGCCCTATCATCATGTGTCTCAGTCATTTTGAGGGATACTATTTTTGGTACAGCAGCATGATGGGAGAGGACTATGTCCAAGTATAGCCTGGGAATGTCCTTATTTTTGCTTCTGTTATGTAACGTTCTTTTTAGTGGTTAATGGAAAATACTGCTTCGATTTTACTATCCTACACTATGTAGTGGAAAAATTCACCTCTGCTACATACTTCTTAGTCACATTGGCATGGCAACTAGGATGGCAGAATTTTTATTTAATACAATTATTTTAAATTATTTCTAAAGCATAATACTCATCCAATAGGGAAATCATAGCGCTAGATCACTTAGTGCCCTAAAACCGGTGCTCTCACCTTTAAAAGGAAAATATCCAGGTTTTTAACCTATTATTGAACCTGGCATAGTTTGAGGTCAAACGAAGATCGACTGGCATCAAGTTCAAATGATCAGTTGCCAGAAGGGTGAAAGAACAACCACCCATCCTAGCTTTTTTGATATGCTTGGCCTTTAGCCAGTGCAAAGTGGCTTAGCGCAGGGCTTGCGCAGGCCTGTAGGAGTCCACTTTGCCACGTTAAACGGCTGGGCCAGTATTGTAAAGTGCCTTGTGGACATGGCACAGCAGGTTGAACTTGGCTCTCTTGCGGATTGGCAGCCAATGAAGAGTGTTTAGATGGAGAGATGCCGAGCTATTTCTGTTGCTAATACAGATGAGTTTAACGGCTGCGTTTTGCATAGCCTGTAGTTGAGTAGAGGAAATATGCCATTCCGAGATAAAGGGCATTGCCATAATCTAGTCTACTCAGTATCAATGCCTGGACTACTGTCCTTCACCAGTCCAGTGGGATCCAGTGAAAGAGTTTCCATAAGAGTCTGAGTAGGCCAAAACATTTGCCACAGGTTGCTTTGACCTGCTCCTGCACAGAGCGGGAGCCATCTATCAATGATCCAAAGTTCTTTGCCACTCTCTTTGGTTCTGGAGCAGAGTCCAGGGACATCCCAGATGTTACGGGCCAAAAAATAGGAGCTTC
Organism: Triturus cristatus; assembly: GCF_964204655.1. Lineage (NCBI taxonomy): Eukaryota > Metazoa > Chordata > Amphibia > Caudata > Salamandridae > Triturus > Triturus cristatus. The sequence goes on from NC_140593.1 coordinate 465,244,129, forward strand.
GTTTTTTCTGCATTAAGCTTTAAATAGTGTGCTTTCATCCAGATGGCAACCTCAGACAGACAGCCATTAAGATTCTCTCTAGCTTCTCTGCGTGAGAGAATGGGCAACATGTTGGGGGCCATGGATGGCAGCCAAGTGGCACTGCACAACAAGTGGGAAAATTATTGTGCAATGTTTAAACTAAGGTAAAAGTGTTAGGTGGCTTCCTCTGCTGCCTACAAGTAATGTGCCCTGATCTGAGTTGAAATTACAAGTGTGGGTAAATGATGCCTATAGGTGCAAGATGGAATATGTTGATTAATAAGTGAGTGAAGTGTTTGCAAATGCAAATTGAATGTAGAATTGAAGGTTCGGTGCAGCATCATGGTGATACAATAGTGATGTCTAAGAATGATAGTTGTCCATGGTGAGATAGTCCACATCTCATCATTGACTCAACACTGTCCAGCTACTGTAGCAAAGCAACCTAAGCAACTACTGGGTTGAAAAGTGAGCCCACCTGTTGGTCGTACAGATGCAGACCCTGATCTTTGGATTTTGAACCAGTCCTGAAACGTAGATGGGCCTATAATGCACAGCCAAGTTCTAGAGATAAGTCCCACCATTTGGTGATGTTGTGCAATGATCTTGTACACTATTTCTCAGGTATAATAGGGAACACGGTATCTAAAATGAGACTTAAGGGTGGCATTAGCGTGCTGAATGAGAGGTTGTGTACAAGTGTACTCTTTTGTATCTCTGCTGAGGCAAGTTTGTTGGATGATAAAAAGGGGTGAGGAAATGGTGAGAGAGTACAGAATGTGTTTATACTTTTTCCTGCTTAAGTCTAACTGCTTGAAGAAGAGTATAGGTCCGTGTGGTGTTTATACTCTTTGGTTTATGTGGTAGTTATCTTTTAATATAGGCATTTTTGCATATTCAAACTCTAGTACTTCATAGGTTGGTTTGTCAGAAGCTATTTACAAAAAGACAATTGATTTTTTTTGTTTGTGTTTTACCCTGTTTTACCCTGAACACGGACGCCCAGATTAACTAGCGTTCACGCCACACACATCTGCACAAAAATCGTTATTCAAATGAAAAAAAAATGCACAGTGTCACATTTAGCAAGAGGAACCCAATGATTGTCATTGGCTGAGCTTGCACTAAAATGCCATTTTGGAGCAACACTAAGGGCCTGATTTCGATCTCACTCGGAAAGCCCTACGGCCGACTCGGATCCGGAGGGCTTTCCCAGCAAAACCAACTCTGGGAGTCTGGAAGAGCGAGTACGATGCAAGTACGCGCTGACGGGTCGCTCGGAGGCCCATTGAAGTCAAGAGGAGCCTGTTGTACATTGCATACATAGGCTTCCGTCGAGAAAAAAGTACGTCACGAAAAAGGGCTCCCCCTGTCATGAGGAGGCGTCGGAGCCCCGCGCACCGTACATGCATGTGTAGAAGGGACCCTTGGGTCCCTCCATGACTGAGTCATGGGCTACAGGTGAAGGGGTGCCCACTACGGCCCTTCAAAGTCCGCTTCCCGGAGCTTTTTCGAGTCGTAGGCTCTGAGTTGATCTGGCTGCACGACGCGCGAATCGTACTTGGTCGCTTGCAAATCAGGTCCATTGCGCTGCGCAAGTCGGCCATGTCGTATTTGTCCGGAGGGCTTCGCTGATGGGTACGAGTCGCTCGGAGCGAGAGGCAATATTTACATCGTACTCGCTCTCTCTTATGAGGGGATGAGTCAGTCGGGAATCGCACTCGCGACCCAGACTCGCTCCTGAAGGATGCCATCAGGAGCCGTTCCGAGCAAGATCGGAATCGGGCACTAAATATTGTGCAATGGTTCAAAGGGAAGCCAGCTCACTCTTCCCATTTGATTGGTACTGATAGCACACCCTCTTGTACAAATTTCAGTGCAATGTCATCTTAGGGTTTCATGCAAACAGGACTGTTTACAAACCTATGTTTCGTTTTTGTTGTTGTTCTCATTCCATTATGCCCCCTCTGCATAGATCATACGGGGTTGGCACTCCCTAACACAAAATCGTTTCCACTGTGAAACATATTTTGTGCCGTGTGCACCGCTTTGCATCACGAGGCACCGCTTAGATTACAACACTGCAAGAGCAAACGTATAATAAACCTGGCCCTTTGTTTCTCCTTTTGCGGAAGAATGTATGCTTGCAGTGTTATATATTGTGGTGCTACGCAGGTAGGCTTCGCAACATGTGTATTTGTAGAACTACACCCAAAATTCACATATTGTGTTGTGGCCAAACCATTTTCTATATACAAATAAACGCTGAATGTTTCGAGTTGGTGCACAGATCAGCAAATATCACTCCAGAAATGTACATTTCAAATTGTTGAAGTGCTTGCATTCAGAAGAATAATCAGCACGTTTCTATATTTAATATTCCAATTACAAACCCTGAGGTATAAAATGTAACCTTATAAAAGACTCATTGGAAGATGAAATCAGAGATTTATTTTATTTTTCGGCTAGACATACTTATTATGCTGTAATAATTGATGTAGGTCTCTTTTTCGGTTTCTGAGCAATCCCTGAAAATCCAGTCTACGGCCAAATTAAAAGTACTCCCCTTGAGTAATTGTGCTGAAATTACGCAATAAGTATACCCCGTGTTTTTCTGAATTTAGATGAGCAAGTTACTGAAAAACATATTAAGACTTTACGTTGAATTCTTTGAGGTAAAATATTTCTAATTGCAGTTTAGGATAGTGAAATTATCCAGTATTTACTATTGTACATTACTGTGTAATATTTTCTCTACTGTTACATATTTGAAACATGTAGGGCCATATTCCAGGGTTCTGTTTAATCACATGTAACTCATTGTTTGACATGGTTGTTCTGCACTCAAAATATACGGTAGATCCGTGGCTCCCAGTTCGACTAAGTCAATAAAATAAACACACATATTCAGTTCCCCATTTAGAGAGAATGAGTGCATGTGCATGGAAAAAAAGACATTTCTCCACCAATTACCCTCTGCCCTTTCAGCAGCTACTTACACATGTCCCAGGAACTCCTGAGGGGAAGTGACAATGCATTCTCTGCTGGTGCCTTGCACAACGAACAATGGGCCCTGCTTCTTTGCCTTCTGTGGCAGTCAGCAGGAGGCTGACCAGAACTCCTTAGCACAGCATTTGTGAATGACTAGGTTTGTTCGGAAAATGTGGCAGCATCTTCTCTATTGAATCGGAAAAGCACAAGACTGCATCCAAAGACGACTGGGGCGCAGGCCTGCAAAACGTCTGTCAAACAAAATGAACCCTGAAGAAGGTTGTGTCTGTGTTGCTTTTATATATCACTTTGGCATAGCTGTGACATTGCACAAATCCTTTGCGGTGTACTCATACTTTTGGGCAGAAAGAACTGAGTGACATTTGGTGTAATTATACAGGCATGGCTGGAAGAGAATGAACACTCTTACTGCTTTGCTGAAAGACATGGCAGGTTCGCTGTTATGAGCAATGACAGACTAAACTGCATGTGCAAATACTCTTTTGTTAACTCTTTCTCAGATTGGAGAAAGTGTACATTTTTTTTAAGCAAAGGTTTCTACACAAGTAACTGAAAGAGAACATTTTTGTGATATGTCCTGCAAATTCAGAAGTTTCGGACGATTTTCTTTTTCCAATAGTATGCATTCATGGGTGTCATTAAATAATTGTAGTCAAGGTCAAAACAACACATTTTCTAGAGTTTTAATATAGCTTCTTTTCTTTAACTAATGGCAACTTAGTACCTAAATATTTGGAATTAGTTTCTGAAAGTTGTAGGAATTACACAAACAGGAAAAACATCCAGTGTTGACAACAGTATAGATTAAGTTGATATGCCTCACCATGAAAATGTAATATTCAGGCTGTATCAGAGGACAAAACAAAGTAAAGCATAAAACTTTTCATTAATAACATAAATCAGAAAGTACAGATTTAACTTTCACTAAAATGCTCGGGACAATTCAAAAGCCAGAGAACAATAAAGTTTAAAAACTCTATTTGTTTTAATAAAGTAAATTCTGTTTTTTTAAACTGTTCCATAATGCAGAATTCACAAACAATTAAAAACTATTAATAGTCAGCTTTGGAAGGATTTGCAAACAGGACACCATCTATAAAAAGTAATTATCTTTATTGTAAGTTTATGAGAGAAGAGCTCTCCATGAAAATCCTGGAGGAGAGGAAACAAAGGTACAGGCCCCCCTGGTGCCTCTGTGCCATGCGGATGCAAACAGGGGCACAATATGTGCCCCCCTGTGTGCATGCACACCAGTTCCTGCACAGCATGGACTTGTCAGTAAATGCAGGAACTGTTTTTGGCGTTCCCATTATGGTGCCAGTTATAGATGAACTGCCGTAGGAACGCCAAGAAAAATCCCACCAGAGAGGAGGAAAGTCTTAATCTGGCGGGCGGCCCGACCACGGCTTTGGCTGTGTGGCGGTGTGGCAAACCCACACTGCACCGCCAAAGTCGTACTTGGGTTCTTAATGAACAATTTGCTGATATTCATCAAACATCTTTCAGTTAGTTTCCCATCCAGGGAATCATCAAAGTAAAATGATCAAATATTTTACTTTAATTAGGGCAAGAGGAAACTCTGTGCCTGCTTTAGAGTTTGGCAGATGGGCACTCCGTCACAAACTTCCTTGAGATTCTGTTTGCCTAACTTCAAGTACATTATATCCAAAGGCTCTAATAATTAGGCGGACAGGCCGTGTGTCATGTTTGCTGTGGTGTACTCTTTTGCCAAACTCTAAATCAGTATATTCAAAAAGGACAAGGGAACCCAAAATGTAATCGAGGGCCTTGGGTAGTAGTCAATTACAAAAAACAGTGGTCCTCAAATGATTTGAATAGGGATGAAAATAAATATAGTCCAGAATCGGTACTATATTAAGGATGTCCAGCCGGACAACCAATTTAATTCTTCAATAAAACAATGCAGATATACAACAACAAAATACTTGTGGGACACAGTCCTGTATCCGCTAAGAACAATGACATTTACAAAACACACATAGACATTTCAGGCAAGACAAAGGAGCTTATTTACATTATCCAATGTTTTAAGCTTTTTCAAAACAGCAATTGCACTTTTTTACGCAATGGATTGATGTGCATGCTGTCTTAACTAAGGTCGACGACGTTTCGATCCTGTTAAGAGGATACTAGGATCATCATCAGGACAGTGATATGTACAGGCCTGATTGTTAAAGAAATTGCCTGTGGGAGAAACAAGGGGTGATGTAAAGAAAAAGATAAGCGGTGATTGGAAAAAGGAGAGAGAGAGAAGATAATTAGAGCTGTAAAATGGCAGCTGCGATATAGGTACAATAGTGGTGCCATGCTAACACGCTGGTGTAGGAACATGCGTCTGATTGCGGTGAGGGTTGGTCAGAATGAGACTAGGGAAAAGTGAAACGCAAGTGAAGCGGGTGACATGCGTATTAAAAACGAATGACGAATGATTAGGAGCGCGAGGTATAAGCGCCGGAAAGGATCAGGCATTAGAAGGTGCCTACGGAATACTCCTTATGTGCTGACAACAAGCCTCGACAGGGACGAACAATACAACGGGGACCGCTTACCATAGTAAGGAGTCCGTATGCACAGCGTGTGCAACGCCTCGGAGTTGTAAACCGCGCTACAAGCGTCAAGGGTGAGATCCGGCGGTGAAAACAGGATTACGGGTATGAAAGTGAAAATACTGAAACATGAAAAGACCGCGTTAGGCAGGAAAGCCGTGAGCATATTCTATTTTCCCTTTCTATTGTGGTTCTTCCAACATGGCGGCGCATTCACACGTTCTAGTGCCCCACACGCTTCCATAGCATTTGTACCTGCACGTCCTCACTGCAACTTTGTCACTCGGCTAACTGTATCAGAGGACCTGGTCTTATTCCGGTAAGCGCTCATTTCACTTTCCGTCACTGCTCCTCCCATAGGTGTTTTGTCTTCCAATTCGTAGCTTCCTTCCCTTATAGTGCATTGTCACGTTTTCACGGACCTGAGCCACTAACTTCATTGGATTGTCAATAAGTGGTCTTTACTACCGGTTCCTTCTATTCCAGGTACCCTGCCTCCCTCACTGCCCCGTTTTTATCCACTATGCTCACGGCTTTCCTGCCTAACGCGGTCTTTTCGTGTTTCAGTATTTTCATGTTCATACCCGTAATCCTGTTTTCACCGCCGGATCTCACCCTTGATGCTTGTAGCGCGGTTTACACCTCCGAGGCGTTGCACACGCTGTGCATACGGACTCCTTACTATGGTAAGTGGTCCCCGTTGTATTGTTCGTCCCTGTCGAGGCTTGTTGTCAGCACATAAGGAGTATTCCGTAGGCACCTTCTAATGCCTGATCCTTTCCGGCGCTTATACCTCGCGCTCCTAATCATTCGTCATTCGTTTTTAATACGCATGTCACCCGCTTCACTTGCGTTTCACTTTCCCCTAGTCTCAGTCTGACCAACCCTCACCGCAATCAGACGCATGTTCCTACACCAGCGTGTTAAGCCTGGCACCACTATTGTACCTATATCGCAGCTGCCATTTTACAGCTCTAATTATCTTCTCTCTCTCTCCTTTTTCCAATCACCGCTTATCTTTTTCTTTACATCACCCCTTGTTTCTCCCACAGGCAATTTCTTTAACAATCAGGCCTGTACATATCACTGTCCTGATGATGATCCTAGTATCCTCTTAACAGGATCGAAACGTCGTCGACCTTAGTTAAAACAGCATGCACATCAATCCATTGCGTAAAAAAGTGCAATTGCTGTTTTGAAAAAGCTTAAAACATTGGATAATGTAAATAAGCTCCTTTGTCTTGCCTGAAATGTCTTTGTGTGTTTTGTAAATGTCATTGTTCTTAGCGGATACAGGACTGTGTCCCACAAGTATTTTGTTGTTGTATATCTGCATTGTTTTATTGAAGAATTAAATTGGTTGTCCGACTGGACATCCTTAATATAGTGCCGATTCTGGACTATATTTATTTTCATCCCTATTCAAATCATTTGAGGACCACTGTTTTTTGTAATAAACTCTAAATCAGGTCCTCTATTTTTAAAGTGAGGGAACACCCCTAAAATGTGTGATATTATAGGAGAAAGGATCTCTGTATATGGAAAATTATTCCTAATATGGGGAAAGAAAAGAATGAGTGGAAGAAAGTTGGCACGGGTAAATGGATTTCAGTGGCACATTCAGCATTCTGAACCTCGCACATGTACTTTCCAATTGCAAAAAATGGCTATGCAAGTAAATAATTCTTGAAATCTCCAACAGTGCAGCTTTCCATGAGCACTACTAACATTCTCTGGGATTTACATAGCAATCTGAAATTTACTCAAAGCCTAGACATGACTCCACATGACTTCTCTGTTCAGACTTGCTCCACCTGTGTTTCACAAGAGCTCACTCAGCATCACTAAAGCTTCATTTCTGTGGTCCTGGTGAGAGAAACAGTTTCAGGACCTATGTATAACTGTTTCCAATGCTCATTTACTTCCTGGCTCCACCTCCATTCTTACTCCAGATCAAGAAAGTTCACTCAAATTCACTGTGTCTGTATTTAATGGCATCTTTAAAATAAAATGTCCACAATAATGTTTTGTAAAATGCCTTTTCCTTATGATGGTTTGTTATACCACGATAACTGACACCCCAAGTCTAAATGAGTACATTTCTAAATTGCGGCCCCAGAGTTTTGCAAGTCACGCCCATAATTAGCAGTTGTGAGTGTGTGTCTTATGAATATGTAAAGTACATATCAATATAAAAAATACTCACCTATTAATTTAGACTGGGCAAGCCACAGTACTGGTACAAAGCGCAGAGTCAGTGATGTGATAGGGTATGCAAATCAATTGTTCTTTACGTCCACCTATTTATAGTCTTTCACTGAACTTATCTGTAAATAAACTTTGCAAGCAGTTTGTGAGGTGTAAATGGCATTCAAAGTCTAGCAAAGCGCCCACTTCAATCCAGAATCACCCGCATTTATTTAGGAAGAGGCTTCATATATGGCAAAAGATATTTTATTGCATGAAAGTTGTATAAATTCAAACCTAGATGGTTGTAACAGAATTTGCTGAACCTGGTCCTGCATAATGTACACATCGGAATGTTGAGAGTGCCACTGAAGAAAATGGAGTGGCTCAGGGCCAATAATGGCTGTTATAGACCTTCTGTTACAACCTTCCAATGATTGGCTTTCTGGTCCTCCCTGCCTATTTTCGAAAATTCTACCCTCAGTGAGTGAAAACTTCTACTGGCCTTATACCCATCTGCATTGGGCAATACTGTTTGTTAAACACATTCTCCCTTTTTATAAGCCCTCTCCTTCAGTCGGGCTTTGACTAGGGAGGAAGGCCTCTAATAACCATTAGAACATTGACATTTTGAGCACTCCATTATAGTCACTGGAGTGCTCCAGGCTTCTACTGGCCAGTAGAATCCCTGAGAGCTACATTCCAATGTTGTTTTCCTTTCATAGCTGCTGCTGTGAACAAAGTAATCCCCCTCGGTCTCTGAGAGGCCTTTGTTTTTACTAATTTGAACATTCTGCCCTCTAGGGGCGGAATGTTCTAATAGCCTTAGAGCTCTCCTAGTGGGCTCTACTGGCCAATAAATGACAGCTCGGGCCTTTAATGCTGGAGCGGGCCTTTAATGGCAGGTAGAGCCCACGAGGTCGGTCTCTAAAGCTATAATATAGGTCTGTAAGTGACAGAATGTAAAGAAAAAAACCTCAACCGGAGCAGCTGGTCCTGCATGTATCTGGGAAACTAGGCCTCTCCGGAAAAGTTTAAATGTTATTAGAACATTCCATTCCCTCAAGGTAGAACATACTACATTAAACAGGAATCAACATAAAGGCTAGCACTGAAATGTTGATGCAGAATGTTAAAACTCACCATTGTTTTCCTCAGGTCTTACTGGGGTTGCAGTATTCTACTATTCAAAATATTAATTATTCCTTGCAACCGCGGGAAATAACAGCTGCTAAATACCAACCTCCCCACTAGTTCTTATCGGTGAGGCTTTTTGAGGCTCTTTCTTTCTATTTCAATCCATTTCCACCTGGAAGATGCACAGAAGGTTAGCTATTATCTGATGGGTTTTCATGCTTTTTTTGGAGTCTGATCCATCATGCTGTTCCTATGCCAATGATTACGGACTTAAGTGAGGCCGATGAAGTCTTGTATCAATCGATTCAAGCAAACTCATGGCTATCAGCCTTTTATGTGATGTAACATTGCATAGAGTATATATATCACAAATGCTACCATATTACCGGTAGTTTGGGGAGCTAACCCAAATGGGGAAGATGTAGGTGACCACCGTCCGTATTTTTCAGAGGTCGTATTTTAGAGATATAACAAGCAAAACAAACAGTTGTTAAGTAGGGCATTTTGTCAGAGAAGCTTTTTGAGGAAAATTCATTTTATGCAAACGAAACTTGTTTACTATAATTTGTTGCTTTACTACATTTACAGGAAAACATTTTAAGAACTTGTGTGCAAGAAGTACATTGAGTGGGTGTAGTGTTCTATGTCTCGTTCTGCCTTGTCTCATGCCCTTTGCTTTCCCGACTATTCACGAGGACAAAGCAGAATGAGGACATGTTTGTGTTTAAAATGTTAAGCTCGACTGTGTACGAGCTCACTATTCTTTAATTAAACTGTATGTTTAGATTTGAAACAAAAGTGAACGTTACAGGTACTAGATTTGTAGTTTGCTCCGGGCAGGATATGTTGCCTTATGTCCGGTTGAGAATTCGAATAAATTCATTATTAATCTTCAGTTTGTTAAGTGTATTCACTACACTTACATTTTGCAACTTGGGAACTCAACCGGAGCAGATCCACGCAGTTTCCTTCGATTTTCATAGTTTTCCGATCGCCGAGCCGGATCTCCTTACAGCCTTCATTCAAGCATCGCTTCCGTTTGTGAGCGTAAATTCCATTTGCGCAGCTTCGTGTGACCCGCCTTTCCCCTGAATTTCTTCTGGAAATCTTCTAATACGCCAACCCTCCGACGCTCCTCCTTCACGTCCTGTTCTGAAGTTTCCTGCTTGCATTCCGGTGGTTAATTCAGGATCGTTTACAGGTTTCACTCTGAGGTTGCGGTAAGAGGGATTTGATTCATCTTCATGCGTGGGGGAAAGTGCAGTCAGAGAGATTCGTCTGCGCATTTGAGGTAACTGCAGTTTTGTTACTGTGTGAAAGCAGGGCTTCATCAACCAAATAAACTGTGTTGTGCGTGTTTGGCTTACACTGGAATTCGACGCAGAGCATTTTTTTTTGTCACAAACTTTGTTCAGCATTTGAGGCTGTGGGAAATGTACTTCTTTATTCTTTAACTTGGCGTTTGGGAGAGCATTACTGCTGAACTGACCATCTGTCATTTTTGAGTAGAGGGCATCGCCCATTTTTGTGCGCGTATAAGGAAGGGCTGATACACGCTTTCAACGCTAGTCCCAAAGTATTGCAATCATCTGTGTGCCTTCTTATCTGTGCAAGTGAAAGGCAAAGCTCCTATTTTATCACCCTCCTGTTCTTTGCCAAGCGTGAATCCAGAAGTTGACTTTCTCCAATATTTATTTATACATGATTCCAGTTTTGCATCTCCTGCATCTCCAGTCCTCGTAACATTGTCTACCTCTGGATATTGTGTTATGGTCATTTATCTAATTATTGATTAGATATTTTATGCCTTCTTAATTTAAAAATCTTTATTTTTTTTCATTACCATTCTTTCGAACACTCTTAAATTTGGGCTTTTTTTTGTGTGCTTAATTAACGTTACATTTCTTGCAGGTTTAACTTCAGTTTAGTCGTATTTACATATTGTAATGGCTACTCCAGTCACAAACATCACAGTTAATCCACCAAAAGAATTCCTATGTGTTCCTGGCGATCTCCCGGTTCCATGGTTACAATGGAAAGAATACTTTATTAACTATTTATTCACCACTGACCATGCTAATAAATTATCTGCAGACAGAAAAAAGGTTTGTTAATGCATAGTCTTGGCCCAGAAGGTTTAAGGGTTTATAATAAATTAAACAAGGAAACGGTTTCTGGGGATGATAATGTTTTCACTCAAGCCATCAGAGAACTAGATAACCATTGTTCTCCAAAAGATTGCATTGGTGTCACACGTTTGAAATTTTTCAAAAGGAAACAACTTAAGGATGAATCCTTTGATGATTTTGTAACTGCTCTTCAAAAATTAGCCATTGATTGTAGATTTGGTGGCATTGAAAAATAATTAATTAGAGACCAGGTAGTAATGCATGCATATGATTCCTCCATTCAGGATAGATTGTGGGTAAACGGTGATAATGCACTTAAAGATGTACTAGCGATTGCTAGGAAAGCTGAACTCTCTGGTAGGTGCGCTAGAGCTCTTAAAAAAGAATCTACTGATGGCCCTCAGCAAGAAACTGTAGCCAGAATTGTTTCTAATCATAGTAAGGACAAATCCTCCAAGGTTTTAGTAAAATAGAGAACGGCTGCCAATGATAAGAATTTAAAGTGTTATCGTTGTGATAGTAAGAATCATTTGGCTAATGATAAAAGCTGTCCTGCCATCAAGCAAAGATGTACAGTCTGTAAGAAAATAGGTCATTTTAGTAAAGTGTGTCATGCTAGAAATTTTAAAAGAGAACAAGTCAAATGTATAGAAGAGAGTTACACATCTTCTAATAATGAGGAGAGTGAAGATGATTCATCTAATTCCATGAGTAAGGTGGTACTCAACATTACGTACGATAATGACTCGAGTAAACCAATGTGTCATATCTCCTTAGGTGGTGTCAGCATTTACATAACAGCTGATTCTGGCTCTCCATTCACCATAATAAATGAGTCAGTATGGTCAGAAAAGTTTGTCATGAAATTGGGATCTGATCTATGTCAACCTGATATTCCACCTTTAAGTTACAATGGCAAACCCATTGACCTTTTGGGTTACAGGGATCTTGTGTTCAGATTTAAGAATAGAAGCGCTTTGTGTAAGCTCTGTGTATCAAAAAAGGTTCCTTTTGTCCTTGGGGTGAAAGACCAAAGAAAGCTTGATAATATTTTAGATCCCAACGGGATTGAACAAGTCCTTGTATTAGATGAAGGTGAATCTCTAAGGAAAATATTAAGTGAGAAGTTCTCTGAAGTGTGTTCGGGCAAACTTGGAAAAATTGAAGGTTCTGAACATCTTATTCGTCTCAAACCTGATGCATCACCTATAATTCATAAAGTGCGCAATATACCTTTTTCAGTCAGAGAGGAGGTTGAAAAAGAACTAGGGAGCCTAGTAGGAAAAGGGGTCATTGAACCAATTGAAGCCTCTCAATGGATTTCTCCATTGGTCGTAGCCAGGAAATCCAATGGGAAACTCAGATTATGCATTGATTTAAGACACTTGAATGACAATATCTTGATTGATCAGTTCCCATTATCAAAAATTAATGAAATGATCACAAAATCTAAGGGGATGGAAGTTTTTTCTACAATTGATTTATCCCAGGCTTACCACCAAATCCCTTTGGTCGATTCATGTAAACACTTTTATTTCCCACATAGGTTGTTTCCAGTACACAAGGATGCCTTTCGGTCTAGCCTCCGCGGCCGCTGTATTTCAACGTCTAATATACAAAATATTTGGACATTTGAAGTATGTACTCATATTTCAGGATGACATTTTGATAATGGGCAAGAATACCCAAGACCACGAAGAAAAGTTGTTCCATGTTATGTCTTTGTTAAATAAGTTTGGTCTAACCATTGAACCTACAAAATGTAAATTTGCAGCCAGTAGTGTAACTTGATTAGGTCACGAAATTAGTGCTTTTGGCATTCACCCCAAAGCCAAGTTAGTCTCAGCAATCCCTGATGCTCCGAGCCCTAAAAACAAAGATGAAATCAAATCCTTTCTAGGCCGTGTAGAGTTCTTTTCTAAGTTCGTAAAAAATTTCTCAAGTAGAAATTTTCACATAAATCAAAAGGTAAGTTCACATGGTCCAGTTTCCAGTTTGTGCCAACAAGAGTTTACGGATATCAAGAATGCAATAATATCAGCTCCAGCACTTCAAGGTTTTGACCCTCATGGTAAAAATATGATCACAAATTCTGTGTAAGATAGCGCACACCAAATTTCAAGAAATAGTTATAAATTTAGTTACAAATGAATTGATGAAGCGAGCCTTGGTCATCATGGACCGTACATTCTACGAACATAAAGTCTATCTTCATCTACAAGACACTACCACCTATATCAAACTTGATCAAGATCCGACAACTTCATTTCAAAATACACTTGTGCACATTCTTGACCATGCTGAAGAAATGGATTGGATCAACCAGAAAATTCGCAGTTTTCTAACAGTATCTTATCCCAGACGACCCAGACTTTACATGCTGCCGAAGATACACATAAATCTGCAAGATCCTCCATTTAGACCCATTGTGTCCGGTTGTGACTCTATCTTCATGCCGGCAGGCCAACTTGTTGATCACTTTCTACAAAAGTTTGTACAAACATGGAGAAGTTTTATTAAAGACACCACTCATTTTCTAACCCTACTTGAGCAGATACACAGTAATTTTTCGGAATCATGGTTACTTTGCTCGATTGACGTGACAGCTTTATACACATCGATTCCACTATCTGAAGGTTTAGAAGCTTGTGAATGGGCACTTCTCCAGTTACCAGAAACCACAATAAACAAAGTTTTCATCTTGGAGATCCTTACTTTTTGTCTCCAACACAGTTATTTACAATGGAAGAATGATTTTTATTTGCAGATAAGCGGTACGTCCATGGGTTGTTCCGGTGCTCCTGCATACGCGAATACATTCATGGCAAAGTTCGAGTACGATCCTATCTTTACAGACAGTACTTGGAATGACAATCTTGCATTTTATGTAAGATTCATTGACGATATTTTCCTAGTTTGGAAAAATTCTGAAGCATCTTTGGTTCAACACATTGGTGAACTCAACAAAAAGAATCCTCGCATTCAGTTTACGCATACCATCAGTAATGTACAATTGTCTTTTCTGGATGTACTGATCACAAAACAATCCAATACAGTAATCACATCAATTTATTCCAAACCTACTGACAGAAACAATCTTCTTCAGTATTCCAGTTTTCATCCTCCGTCACTCATTCGCAATCTACCGTACTCTCAACTCATTCGTACCAAGAGAATCGTTTCCGAGAGTCAATATCTTGAACCATTGCTTCAAAAACAAGTCATCAAATTCAGAGATCGCGGGTATCCTGAATCAGTTCTCGAGTCCGCAATGTCCAGAACTTATACGAAGACACGCACAGAACTGCTTACTCCCTCAGTCAAGAATCTTCAAAACAAACATGTCTTTGTATCCACATTCTCTACCAGCTCACGACGCATCAGACAGATTATCAGAAACAGATGGGACATTCTCAAACACGAACCAGACTTCAATGGATTATTTTCTTCTGATCCCATCTTTGTATACACTTGTAGCAAAAATATCAAAGATTTATTGTCAGCTACACCCATGATTGAATCCGCTGAGCACAAAGGCATGCAGAAATGTCAGAACTGTGTTAATTGCCACAATGTTATCACTGGTAATGTCATCCACCACCCACGGTCAGGTAAAATCATTCAACTCAGATACACCGGTACATGTGACACTACTAATGTTATCTATACCATTAAATGCCCTTGCGGACTAATGTATGTGGGGAAAACTTCCCGGAAAGTGAAAGTGAGGATCTCAGAACACAAAAGTTCCATCCGAACTAGAAGTCTCAAATCTCCTCTCACATCACATTGGTTAGAACACTACCACACCATTGCACAGTTAAGATTTACCATCCTTGAGATGATGCCCCGCAACACACAGATCAATACAGAGAGGCTTTTATCTCAGAGAGAAGTTTGGTGGACCAAGTTTTTACAGACTCTGTTACCATTTGGGCTTAATGATAAACTTGAAATGCAATGTTTTTTATAAAAAAACACGTCAGTAATTGTCATCTGGAATGGATTCCAGATTGCCTGTTCTCTCCAGCTTTTGCCACTTTTTCTCCCATAAAGCATATCATACCACAGTCATGTCTCTTTTTAACACTACAAGTATTTTGCTTCCATTTCCTCTGTCTAGATTGTACGTTTTTTTCAGCCTGAGCAAAACTACTCTTCATTTTTCTGGGATTTCTAATTTTATCATTTCTCGTTGTTTCCCTTTCTATTCACCAGCACACTTCAGCTTTCTTCCGCTATTTGGGATTAATCATCCTGCCGGTTCCGTATGCTTGAGTTCCTTTTCTATGCACATTAGCTCGCCAGATCAACCAGTCAGTCACACACTTTACTGGATTCTCAGTCTCACATATTCTCTAGACCCTCATAGATTATTTTTACATTCTTTCTCTTTCCTTTTTTTCTATTACGTTTACGATGATTCACCCCAATTCCACATTTTCCAGTCTCAGTGGGTTTCACCTTTTCAGCTAGTGCTCAGCACAATCCCGCAGCACCAGCTTGCGTATTTATTTTCAGAGGCACAATCAGTCCTATTTCCATGATTTCTATTTACACCAATCACGTGACCACGCACGCGTGCATTTAACTTCCTGGTACAGCGCGTCTTGGACGCTTCCCTTTTCGGATGTTCACAGTAGCCGCGACCCCTTTTCCTCTCGCCTGTCAAGCACGAACGGTAAGCATTCTACACAGCGTTCTGCCCGTTGTCCATACATGTTCTTTATTGGTTCCTCTCTTTGGTTGCAGAGCTTGTGGAGCTTTCAACTACACGATGGTTTCGTCCACTCGCACTTGAACACACTCCTATATCCTTGAATAGTTGTGCAACAGTATTCCTCCACCCCAGTGGTTTGCTTACAACGAGAGTATTTTCAGTAAGTCCCGTCTTCATCGTTTAGCTTTTGCTTCACCGTCATTTCCTTTTCATTTTTGATTCATAACTCCTTTTTTCTCTTGATTAGACACACAGCCTTAGCACAGCCTCTCCAGCTACTCCTGTGAATTCCGTCCCCGTGATAGTCGTTCCGCTCATCCAGTAAGAACCCTCCAGGTCTCCAGTAGAACATTAGTGTAATCACTTACACTGCATTTTGTCTCTCTTTAATTCACGTCCTGGGTATTTCACTTCAATGATTAGGTGCACGTCCGTCACATTCATTTTAATTTCTTTTCACTTCCTCAGTGTGGTTCTTAAAGCACAAACAGCATGGCACTTGGTTCATTTCTAGCATTGCTCAAGCTTGAAATAGATTAGCCTTTTTTCCGCTTTGGCCATGGACATGTTGCACCCTGTATTGTATCGCCATTCATTCCTGCTATATTAAGATACCTCTTGTAGATATAGGTTTGAAATGTACCCTTTTTTTCAACAGCTTCCCCTGAAGAAGGGATGTAAAACATCCCAAAATGCATTGGGCTACCTTGCAAGAACTGACGACTAAGTTCACTGCCTTAGCGCAGACATTTTGATTGTATTAATTTGGTTTTCTTTTTGAGCCATTCCTCAATTAATGTCTTGCATACCTTTATGTTTCTTGTGTGATTGATTTATAAATACAGTTTTTTACAACAAGTTTTCATGATTCAATGGATTATCAATTTGTTGTATCATTCAGATTGTTTACTGCTTCGTCGAGTTTTGATCCTACAATAGCTAACATGTTGTAATTGTGTTCTATATACATCCAGCAGTGCACTCAGTATACTGGTGTATGCTCACCAGCAGTTTTCAAAAATATGATCACTACAGATGCTAGTGGTACAGGCATGGGTGCTGTGTTTTCACAGGTTGATAGAAGTGGTGTTGAATCTATTGTTGCATATGCTTCGAGATCTTTATCTCCAGCTGAAACTTGATATGCGGTAATAGAACGTGAGGCACTTGCTTGTGCTTGGGCACTAGAACATTTTCGCACATTTATTTGGGGTAATCAAGTTACTATCAAATGTGACCATAAACCACTTGTCAAAGTCCTCACAAACGTAGGTATAATTAATGTGTCATCTAGGTTAGCTTGCATCTCAATGAGGCTGCTAGACTATTTATACAAAGTTGAATACTTGCCTGATAGGAAAAATGCTGTTGCAGACTTTCTTTCACGTTTGCCAGTCCAAATGATAGAAAACCAGGACGATCTTATGGACAATGTGCAGGTCGTATGGCTGTGGGACCATGGTGTAGAATCATTCAAAAAAGAAGAATGGGATGATGCTTTATCCATTGATGATTGCTTAAAAAAGATCTTGGAATCTGTTAGTAAAGGATGGCCATCTAAAGTTGATGTTAGTGATATTAAACCTTTTTGGGAGGTCAGAAATGAGTTGTCCATATTGGATGGTAACTTAATGAGAGGTGATAAGACTGTTCCCCCTTCTGCACTGAGAGAAAAGATTCTTACATTGTGTCATGAAGGACATTTAGGAATCTCTAAAACAAAATGCATTGTCAAGAGCAGATTCTGGTGGCCTGGTTTGGATATTTCTGTAGAAAGATTAGTAAGAGATTGCAACTTGTGTTCTTCAGCAGATAAAACTCTTAAAACCCTCAGACTCCCCATGAGTGATTTTTTATGTCCTAATGCTCTATGGGAGAGTGTTGTGGTAGATATCATGGGTCCGATTGGTAGTTCAGAGAAATATATCATCTCTATGATGGATGTTTTTTTCCAAATGGCCTGTTCTCAAAGTTATTAAGAAACTGGATACTGAGACTGTTATTGCATTTTCTGATGAGTTCTTCACATCAGAAGGTACTCCTGCTAACATAATCAGCGATAATGGTGTACAATTTACTTCGGAAGTCATGACTCAATATTTATCTAAATGTGGGGTTGCACACAAGACCACTTCCTTATATAATCCGAGTGGTAATGGTTTAATTGAGAGATACAACAGGGTTTTAAAAGGTGCCATTCAATTAGAGTGTCAAAATAATGTCCCTTGGGAAATTCAAATAATTTAAACTTTATGGGCTTACAGAGTTTCCATAGTTGATTCTACCAAATTTTCCCCTTTTGAGCTCATTAGGGGGAGAAAACCCAGAGCTAAGTGGTGCCCCGGGTGGATTAAAAATTCTAGTGAAGTTTATTGGTCTTCTGTCGAGATTAAAAATAACCTTTTTCTCAAACATGACAAGTATAAAAAATTCTATGATGCTAAACATAGTACCAAAGAATTAAAAAACCTGGTTTCACAAAGAAGGGAGTTAGCAAATTCTCTCTACCTCAGCGCATTGCTTCTATAAGGAAAAATGCTGTTATTTTAGACGATGGAAAGTGTTGGAACCTCAAGAGAGTCGCATTATGTAATGCTCCAAAGCCTAATAGTTTTTTCCTCATCAATCTGAGTGTATAAAGGACTCATCTAATGTTCCACATGACCATCGTGTTGAAGAAGATGATGTCTGCATTCAACATAGTCCGTCTCAATGCCAGGATGTCAACGTCAGAAGTAAAAGAATCATCAGACGCCCTGCTTCCTTGACTGATTATGTTTGTGATTAAGTTTTTTTTATTCTATTTTTTAAAATGTTGTATAAAGGAGGAGATGTGTAGTGTTCTATGTCTCGTTCTGCCTTGTCTTGTGTCCTTTGCTTTCCCGACTATTCACGAGGACGAAGCAGAACGAGGACATGTTTGTGTTTAAAATGTTAAGCTCGCATAGACTGTGTACGAGCTCACTGTTCTTTAGTTAAACTGTATGTTTAGATTTGAAACAAAAGTGAGCGTTACAGGTACTGGATTTGTAGTTTGCTCCGGGCAGGACGTGTTGCCTTATGTCCGGTTGAGAATTCGAATAAATTCATTATTAATCTTCAATTTGTTAAGTGTATTCACTACAGTGGGAGTCTAGATTACTTATGTGTTTAATCTGCAAAGCAGAACATATGGGCAGGCAGCAAGGCTAGAACAGAGCTTAATGAAGACAACTGGTCAAACGAGCACATATTAATACTGTCCTTAAACAATGGGATATTGGTCTAACGTGCAGCATAGGGTTGTGTGAGTTAGCACAAGTTGAGTCAGGCACATTTGAAACACTAATTGGGACAAAATACATATAAGTAAATAAGTCTTGTAAGGAAACGGGAGGAGAGAAGGGAGCAGTTGAAAAAACAATTAGGAAGAATGAGGCAAAGTCCAAGTAGGCAGGACAGAATTATATGAGGTAGCATGATTGTAGGGAAAACACATTTAAAATAAGAATTGAAGAGGAAATATGCTTTGTAAACAGGAAAGACAGGGTTATGCGTGGAATGTGGTTTGAGAGACAAAAAGCTTTTACTTTTGTTTTTTAGTTAGTTTTTAAGATGTTTTAGGGTTACCAGATTTCATAACACTTTTTTTTACTATGGGATTTAACGAACCACTTTACTTTCATCCTCCTGATTAGGAAACTAATACCAAAAAAATAAAAAAGTCCAAGTGAATGGTTTCTTGTGGAAAGTGGCATTGGATATCTGAAGCAAAGCAGGGAAAAGACAAAGGCATCATTCCTCAGTTTATGGTCTTCCAAGCAACTCATAGCTCAACTTTCCAGAAAAGATAAAGTGATACTCAGGAATATGATAGCAACATTAGTACCTGCTAAATCATTAATCCATTTCCATTGCAGAGTAGAAATATTGCTCATGAACTAGATTCGCTAAAGTTGGGATACAGAACATTTCAATGTGGGAGCCTGAAGGATACTATATTATCCTTTAGCCAAGGCAAAATTAAAGGCCCACCTAAAAACATATAAATTAAAGACCAATCTACTAAAGGCATTTACAACTCATCATTTAGCGGATAGTAATTATTTTGTTCCAATTTGTTTCCAAGCCATCTAGAATTATTCATTGTAAACATATAGGTGCCGATTCCGATCCGTTAAAAATATTCCCCGTACGAATCGTATCCGGATTTTTTTACGTACGAATCGTACAAGTCCCATACAAACTGGCAAGTACGATTTGTATGTTAAAAAATCCATACGAATCGCATTGGGAAAATTCCCCGACACGTCCTCAGGTCGGAAAAAGTGTCCGACACGTCCCCGGACAGTTTTACGTACGAATCGGAAAACTGAAGTCCGAGCGCGCAAGTACGATCCGTCCCGTCCGCAATGCACAACCGTATGGAAAAAACACAGTAAGGAGCGAACTCCCATGTCAACCATGGAGACGTCCAAACATGTGCCCGCATACGCGCCGAACACCCCCCCAGCCCACCCCCCCCAAGTACGTGCCGTACCCCCAGCCCCCCATGTATGCGCCGTACCCCCACCCCACCCCGGGGGTGGTGGTACACACCGTACATACGGGGGTGGGGGTACGCTCCGTACCTACGGGGGTGTGGGTATGCTCCGTACCTACGGGGGTGGGGGTACGCTCCGTGCCTACGGGGGTGGGGGTACGCTCCGTACCTACGGGGATGGGGGTACGCTCCGTGCCTACGGGGGTGGGTGTACGGCGCGTACATGGGGGGGCAGGGGATACGGTGTGGACATGGGGGGGCTGGGGGTACAGTGCGGACATGGGGGGGCTGGGGGTACGGTGCGGATGTGGGGGGGATGCTGGGGTACGGTGCGAACGTGTAGGGATGGGGGTACGGTGCGTACCGGGCCCCCTTTTTGTCGTGCATCGCGGCGTACTTAGCTTTCCCGGCACTTTTTGGGTCCCGTAAAAATTTTGCCGTGCGAAGTGCTGTGGGTACGAATCGTACTTGCTGATCCGTAAAACGCTGCCTGGTGTCCCGGATCCGATTTGTATGTGTTTGTTTGCCGGTCGGTGTTTTTTACGATTCGTACGGAAATGGTGTTTCTGTACGAATCGTACTTGCGGGTTTGTAAGGTGTTTTTCCCGGGTATGAGTCGGACGGAGAAAACGCTCCATCCGACGGTTCATACCCGGGTTTTACAGGATCGGAATCGGCACCATAATAGACAAAAAGAGGTATATCATCTCTCATAGGTGTTGACTGCTCTCAGGGATCAATTAAGCCATGTTCTTAGCAGTTTCATGCATCCTTTGCACGTGTTTGCACTTACTTAGGTCTAACCCGTTGACTGGATAAAATTAAAATCACCTCCACTTCATATATTCGTTAAAACGCCTGGTAACTGAAATATTAATTGTAAATAGAAGCCAGGTATCCAATATTGTGCCATAGTATGTGACAACAGTAAAAGTAGATTGATTCAGTTCTATCTGCACAACTGCCCACCTCTTGCTGCCAAGAATTGCAACCCTTTTATAAGTGGCAGAAACCTCAGAAATTCCTAATACCTGTAAAGGGGCCCAATAATGGGATTTCCATTCCTCATGATTGTCCAGGCTGTTGAAATTTCAAGAGATTTATTTATTTAGTCTTATTTTTATTTTATTTATTTGCAAAGTTTTATATAGCGCTGGCTAAACCCGCAGGTATCAGAGCTCTTTACATGAGGATCAGCAAGCTAAAGATTACATAATTACTTCAGTTACAGATTGCAAGTATAGACAGAGAAAGAGAGAGGGAAGGAAACATAACGGGGAGGCGAGGAAAACAATGTCAGATGTCCGGCTGGGTAGGTGATGGCCGAGAGGGTGAACCAGGGCCAAACTCCTCTATAGCTGCATAGGACAGCTCCACCGGGCATCGGCCAAGGTTGTTCGGACTCCGCAGTGAGAACAGACAGTCGAAAAACATGCTATTACACAATAAGATAAGTTATTTTCGAGTTACGTAGCAAAGACAAAACGTCTTATGTGGAATGAGAGGTAGAGGGGGAAAGGTAAACAGGGGGAAAAAGAAATGCAGATAGCGTCAGGCAGACCAGAGAGGGGAAGGGACTTCAGGGGAAAAAGGCAGTCAAAGAACGATGTCTGATGTCTGACTGGGTAGGTGACGGCCGAGGGGGTGAACCCTAGCCAGACTCCTCTATAGCTCGTTCTCCAGCACCGTAAGGTCATACCAAACAGCACTATGCAAATATGATCACTCCACTGACAGTTATTTTTCTTTCTTCTTCCAAGGATGTCAGCTGCGCCTCAAAGCACCATCTGATCATACCAAATACCTGTTCACCTCACGGAGGTCCGCATCAAGGAGTAGAATCAAGTCTTCATAACCACAAGTACCTGTTCATCTCACGGAGGTCCGCATCAAGGAGTAGAATCCAGTCTTTATAACCGCAAGTACCTTGAGTGTGTGGAAGAAGGTCCGAGCAATGGACGCCACATCCTTTTGGCGACAAGACTAGAACAACCAGGACCTTATCTTTTTGTAGAGTTATATACAGCGCGTCTAGAGCCGAGAGCTCGGGTGTCAGGGCGCTGTACATGGCACCAGATCCAGGATGAGCCGCTGACGCTCGTGACCCGGGGCGCACTGCTCCCTTTCACCCGAAGAACCGGCGGGAAGACCGGTCCGTGCGCACCGCCGTGGCAGCAGCGGCGAGGGATATTGTTAAAGAGAGATAATGTTAAATAGTTAATTGTAACATCGAAAGGGCTGAGCAGGCATCGCATGTGGTTGATCTCAACAACTGCTCTAGAATCCGGGAACCCATCAAAATGTAAACTATTCTTACAGGAAACCATATTTTCTCTGTTTAGCTTACTAGAATTCCATGTAGATCCCACCCAGCCACCCAATCCCTTTTCTCTTCCACCAAAACCTCCCTCCTGTCCTCTTTTCCCTGCAACCTCCACTGTATCCTGACACATTTGTTACCTTTTGCCAAGACCTCCCTCACATCCTCCTCTGTGGTGCTATGTATGCACCTGCTGTTCCAGGTGAGCCAATAAGCTGACTCCCCCATTTTTCCCTGTTCTTTTCCATCAAAAAGTATCTACCTCCCCATGTCCGATGCTCCATGTAGTTCTGTTCGCTATTGCATTTTACAATTTAATTCTTGTTGAATCACTATGAATTTAGTTTGTTGTGCTCTTCAAGTGCTTGCTCCCTTCCCCTCCCCAGTCCCAGACCTTCAGAGCCACGGATGCCTTCAAAATGAATCAATCTTCATCACATTTTTATTCATTGTGCTCCTCTGAGTTTTCCATCATTTTCAGATCGAGGTCCCATATAGAACTCACAGCTAGTCAAACTGATTTTGTCCTTATAATTTTGGCATCCTGCTCTTTTTTGGTCAACTTCTTGCTGAAATTTTTGTGTAACAGTCATATAGTGAAACATCTGAAAGGTGCCATTTGCAAGAATTTTAAGTCAGGATGGCTGAAGTAAGATGATTTGGATCCTGAGCTCTAAAAGTGTAATTAGCTGCTGAAGCTCCTTCATGGTAGACCTGAAAGCTAAACTCTTATGCAAACTTGAAACATTTCCATTTTGTCAATTTAGTGAGGATCGTCTCTTGGACACGGTAGTCACCAAAGTTCACAAGCACTCTTGATTGTGAGCAGCTCGCTTTTGATTGCCCCCTTTCAGCATTCTGTAGGCTGAAAACTCTAGCTTTAATCTCTTTGAGTGGATCAGAATAAGAGTCGGTCTTTTTTTCATTTTCAAGCATGATGTTGTTTAGGAAGAGGCAAGGAAAATCTGGCTGGATTTCATCTCTAAAATTTCTGCTAAAATAGTGGCCAAGAGAGACTTGAATTTCTCATTGGGTATTTCCAATGGAGGACACATTGCTTCACGGACGGAGCTTAAGGATGCTCTTCAAGCATTCTGTTGCAAATCTCGGTGCCATCCTGTCTTCAACGGCATTTACATTGCTTTGAGGAAATAAACTTCCTCTTTCTGATGGCTCACCTACAGCAACACAAGGCCCTTATCGCCTTTCTAATGAGCATTGTTGGCAGTTTTTCTGATGATTGTTTCCCTTATTCAAGAAGACAGAGAAGGTTTTATTTCCTCCTCTTGCACAGTCATTCAGGTTGGTTGACTTAGAGATCTTGTTACAGGCAGTGCTGCCGAGGGGCTGCTAGGGTCTAGGCTGGCTTGTTTAGTACCCTAAAGGCAGTGACTTTGTGGTCGGCTGTTTCTTGGATACTTTCAGTCCCTTCTGAGTTGTCTGGAAGCATACTCAACAGAGTTGGCACCAGCACTGATTTGGAGACTAGGGTAAATGAGTGGATGACAAACTGCCAAGTCATGTAATTGTGTGCCTTTGTTTTCTCCCTAGTTAAAACAGATTTGGAGTCAGGGCAAGGCACAAGGAGACGGATGTATTTCCACTTGCAGACAAAAAAAACCACTAGGCATCCCTTCTCTTCATCACTGAAACCCCTGTCTTGAGAAATGCTTTAGTTTTTCAGCAGTATAAGAAAATGCTTTTCTAGTGAAAGAATTTACATTTTCAAGGAATAGCCTGGACCCTTTCTTGGTGACAGCAGACTGTGTTTAGTCTTGGGTATTTTCCAAATTGAGAATCTGAGTTTGTGGAAACTCTAGCCAGTACATGCCCCTTTGAGCTTTTTCAAATGTTGTGTAGCTCCCTTCCCTTTGTAACATATGTCTCACTGTGTAGACATTAGTTAATACACTGGCCTAGTTGCTACTCTCGCTCCTTTGGCTTATCTGGAATACCTGCTCAGTTGGTCTCCCAGCTCCGCAGCAACACAAACTGTGTTCCTCCCTGCAGTGGTGGCATGCAAGGCCTCTGAGGGTTTGAAGGGTGTCCCATGTGAGGCTTTCTTTTTTTACTGACAACCAATCAGGTGCTTCATTGTTTTCTTGTTCTTTAAGCCTCAAAACATCCAACAAGCTGGGTAGATGATCTGTGACTCACGAGAGTGGTGAAGGAATCAGCGGGGATCCAGAACCCTCAAATGTATTTGAGGGTGTTTGGACAAAATATCAGAAAAATAATATTGTGGTACAAAAATATTCTGTCAACAATATAGGGACACCACAAATATAATGGACAGGAATATCAAAGGTAAACATATAATTTTTAGTATTGCTTTTAATATTGTTGTGAAAAATATCAATGTAGTAAATATCGCTGTATGTAATATTGTTTGTAAGTGTTGATTACTTTGTAATTTATTTGTTAGGCCGGGCATCTTAGGCATGCTTTTTCCCTGTCAATTTGCTTCTGACCTCTTGTTTTTGACTGTGTGCTGCATTTAGTTTTTGTTAGTTTTAGAACTCTGGACACTTTACCACTGCTGATCAGTACTAAAGTGCAAGTAATTGCTGTGTAAATTGTGAATGTGATTTGTTATCCATGATTGGCATGTTTGATAGTAACGTGCAGTGTGTGTGCCCAGGGCCTGTAAATCAAATGTTACTAGTGAACATGCAGCGAATATATGATGTTACAATGGTAAACAGTCAAAATATCGAAAAAAATATATAGACTGGACAGAATATCGAGTTTTTAATATAGAATGGACAGAATATCGAATTGCAAAAATATAGTGGTGAAGAATATCGAAAATCAGGTAAGAAATATCGATTTTCATAATATCGAAGTAAGTAATATCGACAGTCATAATATAGTTGTTAAAAATATCGAATTTTTTTATAGTGTTTTAAGTGTTAGTATATGTGTTAAAAGTATGTATTAATTTTGAAATGTATGTTTGAATATTTTGAAAGTAATGAATTTTATTTTATTTAATTTTTTTGTAATTTAATTCCGTAGCGGGTTGTGGGTTTATAGGGGATTAGGGTGGGAAGTAATTTAATTATAGTACAGTAAATATTAATTTTTAGGAATTATTTATGATTTGTAATTTAATTTTGCGTTTTACTTCTGTAGCGGCTTGTGGGTTTATAGGGGAATAGGGTGGGAAGTAATTTAATTGTTATTAAGTAATTATTAATTGGCAATAACTAATTTATTGTAATTAATTATTCATTGGTAATTAATTTGTAATAATTGGTAATTATTTTTTATTAATTGGTAATTAATTTGTATTAATTGGTTAATTGATAATTATGTTAATTGTACTAATTCATTATTCGGAGCGGGTTGTGGGTTTATAGGGTAATAGGGTGGGAAGTAATTTAATTATAATTAAGTAATTATTGAAAATATTTTTGTATATTGATAATTAATTTATTATTAATTAATTATTAATTTGTATTTGTATTTATTATTTTTTTTGTATTGAAAATTAATTGGTTGTTAAATAATTATTAATAGGTAATTAATTTAAAAAAATATTTATTGGTATTTATAAATATTTAATTATTAAAGGTTGTGTGATTGGTAAATAATTGTAATACATTTTTATATTACTATTAATAATTAATTTATTTTTAATAAAATATTAAATTATTATTTTTCCTACTATTGCACTCACTGGAGTGGGAATAGTAATTGTTACCCCTACGCTATCCAATGCTTTCCCTACTATTGCACTCACTGGAGTGGGAATAGTAATTTTTACCCCTACGCTAGCCAACGCTTTCCCTACTGTTGCACTCTTTGGAGTGGGAATAGTAATTTGTACCCCTATGCTATCCAATGCTTTCCCTACTGTTGCACTCACTGGAGTGGGAATAGTAAAGTTTACCCTCCCACTATCCAATGCTTTCCCTACTGTTGCACTCTCTGGAGTGGGAATAGTAATTTTTACCCCTACGATATCAAACGCTTTCCCTACTGTGGCACTCTTTGGGGTGGGAATAGTAATTTTTACCCCTACGCCATCTGATGTATTACCTACTGTTGCACTCACTGGAGTGGGAATAGTAAATTTTGCTCTCCCGCTATCCAACGCTTTCCCTACTGTTGCACTCTCTGGAGTGGGAATAGTAATTTTTACGCCTACGCTATCCAACGCTTTCCCTACTGTTGCACTCTTTGTAGTGGGAATAGTAATTTTTACCCCTTCGCTATCCAACGCTTTCTCTACTGTTGCACTCTCTGGAGTGGGAATAGTAATTTTTACCCCTACTCTATCCAACGCTTTCCCTACTGTTGCACTCTTTGGAGTGGGAATAGTAATTTTTACCCCTACGCTATCCAACACTTTCCCTACTGTTGCACTCACTGGAGTGCGAATAGTAAATTTTACCCTCCCGCTATCCACCGATTTCCCTACTGTTGCACTCTCTGGAGTGGGAATAGTAATTTTTACCCATACGCTATCCAATGCTTTCCCTACTGTTGCACTCTGTGGAGTGGGAATAGTAATTTTTACCCCTACGCTATCCAATGTTTTCCCTACTGTTGCACTCTCTGGAGTGGGAATAGTGAGTTTTACCCTCCCGCTATCCAGCGCTTTCCCTACTGTTGCACTCTCTGGAGTGGGAATAGTAATTTTTACCATCCCGCTATCCAATACTTTCCCTACTGTTGGACTTACTGGAGTGGTAATAGTAAATTTGACCCGCCCGCTATCCAACGCTTTCCCTACTGTTGCACTCTCTGGAGTGGGAATAGTAATTTTTACCCATACGCTATCCAACGCTTTCCCTACTGTTGCACTCTGTGGAGTGGGAATAGTAATTTTTACCCCTACGCTATCCAATGTTTTCCCTACTGTTGCACTCTCTGGAGTGGGAATAGTAATTTTTACCCTCCCGCTATCCAGCACTTTCCCTACTGTTGCACTCACTGGAGTGGGAATAGTAATTGTTACCCCTACGCTATCCAACGCTTTCCCTACTGTTGCACTCTTTGGAGTGGGAATAGTAATTTTTACCCCTACGCTATCCAATGTTTTCCCCACTGTTGCACTCTCTGGAGTGGGAATAGTAATTTTTACCCTCCCGCTATCCAGCGCTTTCCCTACTGTTGCACTCTCTGGAGTGGGAATAGTAATTTTTACCATCCTGCTATCCAATGCTTTCCCTTCTTTTGGACTTACTGGAGTGGTAATAGTAAATTTGACCCGCCCGCTATCCTACGCTAAAAATATAGAATATTTGTTATTAATATTACGTTAATATATATAGGTATTAAAAAATTTTTTTTAACTTACATTAATTATTTATTAATTGTAAAGTTATTTAAGTATTTGTAAGTATGTTTTAGTTAATTATATTTATTATTTCATTAATTTTACATTACTTTTAAGACATTTAAAAAATTCGATATTTTGACCAACTATATTTTTTACAACGATATTTTGGAATCAATATTTTTTTACTTACCTGTTTGTAGATAGGGATTCGATATTTTGGTATTCTATTTTTTTTCCTCGATATTTTTGTAGGTCGATATTCTTCTCCTCGATATTCTGTCAGTGATCCGTTACAACGCATGCTTTTACAACGCAGTCCTTACATCGCATCTACCATTACATTGCAAGATTTTACAACGCATGCCACTACAACGCATTTTTAAAAACTACTATCACAACACATTCCATTACAACGCATACCATTACAAAGCATACCATTACAATGCATAATACTTTTAGGGTAACAGTAGGATAAGTGTTGGATAGTGTAGGGGTAACAATTACTATTCCCACTCCAGTAAGTGCAATAGTAGGGTAAGTGTTGGATAGTGTAGGGGTAAAAATTACTATTCCTACTCCAGTGAGTGCAACAGTAGGAAAAGTGTTGGATAGTGTAGGGATAAAAATTATTATTCCCATGTACCCCAAAACCCATACCCACCCTAATACTACAAAAAATCTCCATTACTTACCTTATAATCCGTTGTAATGTCATGCATTGTAATGGTATGCATTGTAATGGCATGCGTTGTAGTGACATGCGTTGTAGTGACATACGTTGTAATGGCATGCATTGTAATGGCATGCAATGTAAAGGCAGTTGCGTTGTAACAGTTGTGTTGTAAATGTAGGTCATTGTAATGACTGCGTTGCAATTGATGTTTCCCACATGCAGCACTGATTGTGCAATCCACATGATTAGCCCTGCAACCAAGTCTCAGACCTGCCACTGCAGTGTCTGTGAGCGAAATTTTAAACTGCCATGTCAACCTGGCAAGTATACCCACTTACCAAGCCTAAACCTCCTCTTTTTCTACATGAAAGGCACCCCTAGGTTAGGTCTAAGGTAGCCCCATGGGCAGGGGCAGAGTATGTGAATGGTAGGACATGTGCTGGTGTGTTTTACATGTCCTGATATTGAAATACTGCCAATTTACTTTTTGACTATTGCAAGGACTATCTCTCCGATAGGTTATCATTGGAACTGCCTTGTAACCTCTTCCAAGTGAAACATTTATTTGGGAAGAGATGGAGAATTGGAGTTTGGGGTGCCTGAACTCACAATTCTCAAATACATATTTAGTGAAGTTGGTTTGAAAATGCCACTTTTAGAAAGTATTTTTTTGCTTTATCAGTCTGTGTCTCTGCCTGCCTGTGGAAGCCACGTCTGGTTTAGACTGACAGTTGGGCTGTCTGGGCATTCACTCTAGACAGTCACACAAAGGGAGCTGAAGTGATCTCTGCATATCCTGATTGCCCATCACCAAGCTGATACGTTTTCCTGAGCTAGAGTGGTAGGAGGAGTTGTCACTGTACCTGGACAGGGCTGTGTCTGTCCTCACACAAAGCTGTCTCCAGCCCCCCTTAGTGTGTCTGGAGCCATGTCAGGGAAAGGCCAGATCTTGTGCACTAAAAAGACTTTCCTTTTAAGTATGCCTACTTCAAAGGACAGAAACTGATATACGTACTGGAGCTATTACCCCACATTTTAAGAACACTTCTGGACTAAGAGGAGATTCTGCCAAGAAAAAGAGCTGGAGAAGCTGTAGGAAGGGAACTGCCACTCTACTTGTTACTGTGTTGTGCTGGCCTGCTTCTGTCTTGGACAGTAAATGGACTGAACTTTGCTTTTGTATCCTGCTTGCAAAGGTTATTCAAGGGCTCAGGGCAATCAAAGACTTCATCTGCAGCTCTGCTGGGAGTTCTGACCTGCAAAGTGGTGCCAATTCCAGTTCTGGACACTTGGAGGTGGCTTCTGCTGCAAGAAGAGAAGAAAATCCATGCATCTACTTTCAGTGCCTGTTTTTCCCACCGCAGTCTTGCCATGTGGTTGAGAAACCAATGCATCTCTGCAGAGCGGCAGAAGAATTGATGCAGCACCTGCCATGTGGCCCAAAAAAAATTGACTCTGCGCCTGTTTCGCCACCAATGTATCGACCCGGTGCATCCGGAGTTCTTCATTGACCTAGCCCAGCAGCAAGGAACTGAGCCTGCATGTCTGTAAACCAACGCATTTCCTCCCCTGACAGTAAGGGACTAACGCATCACCTCCACTGTGCTGCAGTAAGGAACCAACGCATCGCCTCGCCTGGCAGTAAGGAACAGATGTATCACTTCCCCTGGGAGTAAAGAACTGACATATCGCTTGTTCCATCATCAATTTTGACACATCCCAGGTACTTTGTGATAAAAGTGACACAGCCATAGTTTTCTATGACTAAACTATTTTAATCCTTTTAAAAGTGATATATTTGCCTACGTATGTTGGATTTTTGTCAGTTTGGTCTTGTTTTACTTAGATAAAGATTGGTTATGTTTCTAAACTGGTGTGGTTCTTATTTGTACTGTTTTCACTGTGTTAC
Source organism: Triturus cristatus (assembly GCF_964204655.1). NCBI lineage: Eukaryota > Metazoa > Chordata > Amphibia > Caudata > Salamandridae > Triturus > Triturus cristatus. Next base: position 465,274,616 of record NC_140593.1, read on the forward strand.
TGTGTGCTTATGTAAAAATGCTTTAAACATTGCATCTGAGATAGGACTGACTGCTCATGGCAATCTAACCAGGAGGTGAGCAGGGATTATTTTAGGTGTGTAATCCCCTTACCCTGACTAGAAGGAAGGGTCCCTACTTGGACATGCTGCAAGTCACTGCCAGCTGTTTATTATTTGTTTTTTTTGTGTTTTTAGTATGATGTTATTTTGCTTATAAAATTGTTGAACTTTGTATTGTTAGCTGTATTGATGTATTTAGTTAATTGTTGATTTTTTTTAGTAGCAGGATATTGATTTTGTTAGGGATAAGGGTGGGAGATGTAAAATATTTTACATTTAAATTGTAAGGTAATGATTTTAAAGATATGTAAAGATATGCAAATTAATATTTTTAGTATATTTTAATTTGATATAAATTAATGGAATTAAATATGTTTTTAAATAAAAAGAAATTAAATATCATGAAATATTAAAAACAAGCAATTCATTAAGTAGAATATTTAGAAATACATTTCTGTTAAATTAAAAAAAAATTGAAAATATATTTGCAATTGTATTAACATTTTTATTTTATTTTTACAAAAAATGAATTTTAATTCTAAGTTAATTTTAAAAAAAGTTCAATAGGAAATGTACATGTTTTTTTCATGTATGATTGCTCATTTTGGTGCCGATTCCGATCCTGTAAAACCTGGGTACAAATGGTCGTACGGAGCGTTTTCGCCGTACAACTCATACCCGGGAAATCCACCATACAAACCAGCAAGTACGATTTGTACAGAAATACCATTTCTGTACGAATCGTAAAAAACACCGTGCGGCTAAAAAATACATACAATTCCGATCCTGGACAGCGCGTACGCGACGTCCACACGGAGTCAGACAGCGTTTTACGGACCAGCAAGTACAATTCGTACCCACAGCACTGCGCACAGCTATATTTTTACGGGAGCCAAAAAGTGCCGGAAAAGCTAAGTACGCCGCGATGCACGAGGAAAAGGGGGCCCGGTACGCGCCGTACCCTCACACCCGTATGTACGCGCTGTACCCCCAGCCCCCCCGCATGCACGTGCCGTCCCCCCACCCCCGTAGGTACGCGCCATACCCCCACCCCTGTATGTACGTGCCGTACCCCCAGCCCCCCCGCATGGACGCGCCATCCCCCCCTGTAGGTACGTGCCGTACCCCCTGCCCCCCCGCATGTATGCGCCGTCCCCCCACCCCCGTAGGTACACGCCGTACCCCCCCGTAGGTACGCGCCATACCCCCACCCCCGTAGCATAGCGCTGGGGGTACGGTGCGTACCTACGGGGGGTGGCGCGTACCTACGGGGGGTGTTGGGGTACGGTGCGTACAGGTACGGGGCTGGGCTACGGGCCTGGGGTGCGGCGCGTACAGGTACGGGGCTGGGCTACGGTGTTGGGGTGCGGCGCGTACAGGTAGGGTGCTGTGCTACGGTGTTTGGGTACGGTGCGGAGGGGGGTACGGTGCTGACATACTGGGGTACGGTGCTGACATGTGCGGGGTGAGGGTGGCTGTACGACTCGTATCCGGGCACAAGTTTACCCGTGTACATGTAGGCTACAGCGTTCGCTCCGTACGGGGCCTTTTACATGCGGTTGTGTATTCGGATGGGCAGTACGGATCGTACTTGCGCGCTCGGACTTCTGTTTTACGATTTGCACATAAAAATGTCCGGCTCCCTATCGGACACTTTTCCCGACGCTATTCGGACATAAAAATTTACGGCTCCCTCTCGGACCATTTTCCCGATGCAATTCGTATGTATTTTTCACGTACGAATCGCACTTGGCAGTTTGTACGGTACTTGTACGATTCATACGTAAAAAAAATATGGATAATCGGCACCTTTGTGTTAGGATTTTTGTTATTGTTTAAAGTATATGAATGGTAGCAAATATTTGGAAAAATATATTAATTTTTATTAGTAATTAATTTGCAAGTTTATAATTTAAAATATACATATGTTTATAAAGGTTTGTGACGTGTCCTGGTTACCATGACTCAGTATACTCCTGCTTGAGCATTCTGATTATGTTAGGTTGTTGCAATGCTTAAGGGCTTGTGAACATTTTGTGAGTGAGTTACCTGCTGGATTTTGTTATGGATGGGACGTTCCTGTATGCAGTGTAATATTAAATAAAGAACCCTGGTTGATATCACTATGGACACACAGTGCTTCTTCACAGTTTGTAGTTTTGATTAGCCCTAGAAAAGGCTCTGCACATTCCCTGGCTGAAATATATTAAGGATCAGACTGTGATTCTTGGTTGCCCCGGATTGTTTCTGACCCCAACCCCCTTAGGCAAGACTGCTATTAGAGCTTTCAAACAGCAGTTTATAGACAGACGCCAAGGTCTAAGGGAGGAGAAAGAACGAATCAAACCCTCAGTAAGAGGGTGCGCTACTCTCAGTCTGGGCCAGGAGATGCAACCAAACTTGTCATATGTAAATTAAGCCTATCATGTGATTCAGACTTAATATGGTTCCCTGGTTATTGGCTTTTCTAAAAGGCTACTCCAAACCTGAATCATTAAAGCCCTGTCCTTGCGACAACTTCTCTGAGGAAGATACTCTTCATTTAATGCTTTTCTGCACTTATTACGATTCTTTGCACAGGAAGTTCATTCTCCCCTTCCTCAGAGGCTGCAATTTTGTTCAAGTAAGGCCAGCACTGACTTATTTATAAATGTTAGCTTCACCAATAGTCTGTGCCGGGGTGGCAAGTTTTTTAATTGGGGCTATTAGACTCAGGAATAGGCTGCCGTCGAATTAGCTACCTCGGACATTGTGATTTTGTATATATGTCTCCTTGTCCTATAGTGTAATACAATTCTGAAGAGATAACATGTTGACTCTCAAGACTCTGTTTTAGCATTATTGTTATCATCTTTTTAACTTGTGGCCACTATGGAAAGCGAATATAGGGCTATTCTTATGTTGTGATTTCTTATTTTTACTATTAGGATGAATTGTGTTGGGATGCCTTGATCATTATCGCATATTCCTCTTATGAATTTTATGATGATTCTTGATTTAAACTGTTGGTATTTTATGATGGCCAGTACTAAAAAGGTGTGTTGTTTATGAATTTCATGTCAACTTGAGCTTTAGATTGATTATTCTTTGTCACCATGATGAAATTGTTATTTAATTCTTGCGTATGCTTGCACTTAACTGTCAAATTGTGGAAGATTGATGTCTAAGTTTAAATCCTTAAGGCTTTTCTAACACTACGGGATATGACCTTTTGCATAGGCTTTTATGCTGTTTTTATAGAATGTTTTGCAGTATACGTTTATGACTTTCATCAGTCGAATAAAGTTGATTTTGACTTGAGATAGCATTCTGGTTAATTTTATATAAAAAGATATGTGAGAAAATGGAGTATTGATTGTGTGTGTAATATTTTGTTGTTGTTATATGTTATGTAAAATGTTTTATTTGGAAGTGGATCTTGTAAATTCCAACTCTTTAGTCTCCAATACCTACCCCCAATATGGTTAGATTGCACTGGGAATAGTAAATGTCATCAGTTTAGTGTACAACACCTTCCCCAAATCGGTTTAGGTTGGAGTGGGAATCTTAATTGTCAACCTTTTTGTGTCCCACTCCTTCCCCAAATTCATTTAGATTGGAGTGGGAATAGTAAATGTCACCCCTTTTGTGTCCAACATCTTCCCCAAACTGGTTTAGATTTGAGTGGGAATAGTAAATGTCACCCCTCTAGTGACCAACCCCTTCTCCCAAAATGGTTAGATTGGAGCGGGAATAGTAAAGGTCACCCCTTTAGTGGCCAGCACCTACCACAAGTATGGTTATATTGGAGTAGGAATAGTAAATGTCAACCCTTTAAGGTCCAATACCTTTCCCAAATTAGTTTAGATTGGAGTGGGTATAGTAAATGTCACCCCTTTAGTGACCAACACTTTTCTCCAATATGGTTATATTGGAGTGGGAATAGTAAATGTCACCCCTTTAATGTCTAACACCTTTTCCAAATTGGTTTAGATTGAAGTAGGAATAGTAAATGTCACCACTTTAGTGTCCAACACCTTCCCCAAATTGCATTAGATTGGATTTTGAATAGTAAATGTCACCCCTTTAGTGTCCAACACATTCCCCTAATATGGTTAGAGTGGAAATAGTAAATTTTACCCTTTTGGTGACCAACTCCTTTCCCAGATTAGTTTAGATTGGAGTGGCAATAGTAGATGACAACACTTTAGTAACCATCAAACCCATATGGATAGATTGGATTGAAAATAGTAAATGTCACCCCTTTATTGTCTTACACCTTCCTCAAAGTTGATATAATAAAGATATTTAATAACTTTTTTATTTTTATTTATTTTGAATATTTAATTATTCTATAGCTTTATATTTTGAACCATACATATTTATAAAAAAATATATAGAGTTGAGTAAATAAAATAATGTCATTTTTTTTACTAATAAAATATTCAGTTAAATCATATACATTTGTTTGTTGTACATTTTCAACTCTAGCTTTTTCTTGTTAACAATTTTTTACATTTCTTAACTTTGTATACATGTATATATTCTTAACATTATTTTAACATCTGTTTTATTAGTAGATATGAATTAATTGTATATATTTTATACTATTATTTAATTTATAGTTTACTATTTTCTCATAATGTTTATAACATTGATATATTTTACATGATGCATATTTTTTTTTAACTTCTCTTAACTTTGTTATATATATATTTTACATTTTTTTAACATGCTGTATTAGTATATATTAAATTATTGTATATATTTTATACTATTATTTAATTTATAGTTTAAACTTTTTGAATAATGTTTTATAACAAATTTTGATATGTATTATATGTTTGACAATTTTTTTTAAACATTTATTCAAGATTTTTAAAATATGTCCCATTCATTTCTATGGGGAGATAGTCTTTTTTTTAGTTTCCTTCAGTACCCATTTTTTTTACTGCTGCCTTCTATTTTGTAATCTATTTATATTTGTTTTAGTCTATTTTTCCCTGAACAAGATCACAGTAAGGTGCTGCTGTTCGTTGGAAGGATTTTGAAGGATTTTTTAAGGGTTTTGAAGATGGAGGTTATAGTGTTGTTTGTGAGTTTTTTGTTTATTTAGATGTATTGCTGTTAGTGTTTGCTCTAGTTTGTACTTTTGCATTTTTGTATACTGTTTTAGTGTAAACATTTTTGCATTTTTATGGAGTCTAGATACGTTGGATTGCTTTGCAGGACTTCAATTGGATTAGTTATATTTTTGCATATTTTGAGGGGATTTCCAATAAATGTATCCCATTTTGGTGGATTGCTAATTTTTTTTTACGTGGTGACAGACAAAGTTCTGCAGCTACAGAACAGTATGTTTTATTTCTTTCATTTATTTTGGGTGGGAAATATGATAAAATATTGTTTATGTCAAATGTATGTGATTGTTATGTGTAATTGTTTGGATTATGTTTTGTAAATATTTTATGTGATGGACTAAGTTAAAAATATGTTTTTTGCTATGATTTCTTAGTAATCTACTCCTAGGTTAAATTGTGTGATGTTAGTTATATTTTGATGATTAAGTGCCTTATTACGAGTTTGGCGGTCCTCCTATCGGCCCGCCACCGCCGCACCGAATGGAGGACTTCCAAGCCCGTACTGTGCTGGGCTGGATTACGAGTGTGCTGCGGCGGTCTCACGGCGGTGAGCTGTTAGGCTCACAAGGGAGCCTAACATGCAGCCCGCTGCCGTGACAGTGCCTGCTTAATGTTCCTGCATGATGTGGCATGCATGTCACACTGTGCAGGAACAGGGGTGCAATTACAGGGGGGCACAACGTGTGCCCGCCCCCGCATGCATCCCCAGAAAAGAGGAGGTGAAAAGGCACCTCGTATTGTGCTCATTCAGATTATTCAGGCCAGTTTCAGACCGCCGGCCCAGTGGGATCCTTGATCCCGGCGGAGCCAGCAGTCTCATGGCAGTCCAATCACCACACTTAGAATCACCACACTCAGAATTCTGTGGGTGGAACCGCAGTGTGGTGGTGGCCAGACTGCCACCCGAGTACGGTGGTCCTGAGGACCGCTCTACTCTTAATAAGGTCCTCACAGTTATATATATGCATTTTTGGGAATGTAATGTGTCTTGTGAGTGAGTTTTAAAATGTACTTTACAGGTTTTTGTCTACAAATGCGTTCTATGGGCATTTGGAGTTTACATTTTTTTATAAAGGAAATCAGTTTTGGTTTATAATAAACCAATGGTTTTCACTTTGAGTGCCTTTTTTGGGGGGTGTTTGGAGTGGTACTTTTTGTAAAACACTTTTTTGCATTTTTATGGAACCTATATACTTTGGATTGCTTTGCAGGACTTCAATTGGATTAGTTATATTTTTGCATATTTTGAGGGGATTTCAAATTAATTTATCTCATTTTGGTGGATTGCAAAGTTTTTTTTTTATGTGGAGACTGAGAAAGTTCTGCAGCTACAGAACAGTATGTTTTATTTCTTTAATGTATTTTGGGTAGGAAATATGATAAAATATTGTTTGTCAAATTTATGTGATTGTTATTTGTAATTGTTTGGATTATGTTTTGTAATTATTTTATGTGATGGACTATGGTTTTTGCTATGATTTCTTAGTAATCTACTCCTTTGTTATTTATGAAGAAATTGACTGTAAATTGTAGCATGTCATAAAATATTTTGTTTTTTTTGCTAAGCCTAGTGCCAATTTGGCTAACATATTGCTCCATTCATAGTTCTTGGTAGCTTAGTTCATTTTGTAGTACTTCTATAAATTTGCATAGTGTAGGTTGAGTACTGCCTAGTGTGGATTAGAAGGCATTGTACTATTCTTCCACTGCGTTATTTGTTTTGGCTTCCTGGGCCAAGGTGCTGTCATTGATATTCCACCATGGTATTTAGATTGGCGTTTAGATCATGAGCGATAAAGTTTAGCAACCCAAGTGTCTTCGAAATAATTCATAAAGTAACTACAGGCTATTTACAAGCCTATTGCACTGCCGGCGCATCACTTATTTTGATGCACCGGCCACACAATAGGCTTGCCCATATTTACAAGGCCATGTAAAGCCACCCTGCATGACTTTTCATGGCCTTGTAAATATGGGCCCCCTCTACGCATTATTCTGCGTGAAAGGAGCATTCCATGGGTGTTGCTGTGGGTGGTTCCATGCAACATTCACGGAACTTGACATATTCCCAGATTTACAATATTTTGTAAAACTGGGAATGCATCAGAATCCTACGTCTCCCCAGGCGTCATTCTGCAACACACATAGAAGGAGGAAAATGTAATCAATGATTCTTTTTGTACAGGAAGGTGTCCCTTCCTGCACAAAAGCAATCATCCTTGCAGTGCAGGCACTCTTGCAAAAAGACACAAGGGTGCTCTTGATGGCAGCGAATTTTATGCCAGCGCAGGGGAAAGTACAGGGATGCGTTGTATTGTTGTTAATACGACGCATCCCTAAGCTTTGAAAATGATGCAGCACAGCTCAGCTAAATGGCTTGCGGCGTTGTGCTGCATCATTTTCTTGTAGATGAGGCGCCAAGTTTGTCTTCATTTGGTTAGTAGAAAGGGCTTTCTATTAGTAAATTGGTAGTGGTTGGCTACCTCCATGACAGAGACATGGGCTAGTACTATATTTTTTTTTACTTCCAAGGTGGCACAGTGGGCTTGCCCTATTTACAAGGCCACGTAAAGCCTCCCTGCATGACTTTTCATGGTATTGTAAATATGGGCACCATTTTAATCATTACTCTGCGTGAAAGGGGCGTTCCATGGGTGTTGTTGTGGGTGTTCCCACGCAAAATCCGTGGAACTTGGCGTATCCCCAGATTTACATTTTGTAAAACTGGGAATGCATTAGAATACTACGCCTCCCCAGGGGTCATTCTGCAGCATGCATAGAAGGAGAAAAATGCTACAAAAACAATCATCTTTGCAGCACAGGCACTCTTGAAAAATTACGCAAGACTGACTGTGCTGGCACATGGCAGCCAATTGTGCGCCAGCACAGGGGACAACACAAGGATGTGTAGTATTGTTGTTAATACAATGCATCCCTATGCTTTGAAACTGATGCAGCACGGCACAGCTAAATGGCTTGCAGCACCGTGCTGCACCATTTTTTGTAGAAGAGGACCCAAGTTTGTGGGTAGAAAGGCCTTTCTACTGGTAAATTGTAGTGGTTGGCTACCTCTGTGACATGGACATGGGCTAGTGCTATCATTTTTTTTATTTCAAGGGTAAATTGGCTGGTTGTGGAAAATCCTACAGTTAGGTGCCGATCACAATCCGGTAAAAAATGTCCCCGTACGACTCGTATCGGGTCTTTTTACCGTACGAATCGTACAAGTGCCGTACGAACTGGCAATCACGATTCGCATGGTAAAAAGTCCATACGAACCGCACTGGGAATCATTCCCCACACGTCCTCGGGTCGGAAAATGTGTCCGACACGTCCTCGGACGCTTTACCTTACAAACGTGAAAAGCCAAGTCCGACCGAGGAATCACGATCCATCCCGTGCGTCCGAGCGTACAACCGTATGGAAAAAACACCGTCTGCACCGAACTCCTATAGCAACCATGGAGACATGTGCCCGCATACGCGCCCAACACTCCCCCCAGCCCCCGTACGTCCGACACGTACCCCCTGTGTATGTATAACCCCACCCGTCTAGGTACACCCCAGTACGTTCAAGTCGTACCCCCACCCCAGTACGTGTCATACCACCGTCTATGTACACCCCAGTACGTTCGAGCTCCACCCCCACCCCAGTACGTGTCATACCCCCGTGTACCTACACCCCAGTACGTTCCAGTCGTACCCCCACCCCAGTACGTGTCGTACCACCGTGTACCTACACCCCAGTACGTTCGAGCCCCACCCCCACCCCAGTACGTGTCATACCCCCTGTGTACCTACACCCCAGTACGTTCCAGTCGTACCCCCACCCCAGTACGTGTCATACCCCCCGTGTACCTACACCCCAGTACGTTCGAGCCCCACCCCCACCACAGTACGTGTCATACCCCCGTGTACCTACACCCCAGTACGTTCCAGTCGTACCCCCACCCCAGTACGTGTCGTACCACCTTGTACCTACACCCCAGTACGTTCCAGTCGTACCCCCACCCCAGTACGTGTCGTACCACCGTCTATGTACACCCCGGTACGTTCGAGCTCCACCCCCACCCCAGTACGTGTCATACCCCCCGTGTACCTACACCCCAGTACGTTCCAGTCGTACCCCCACCCCAGTACGTGTCGTACCACCGTGTACCTACACCCCAGTACGTTCGAGCCCCACCCCAGTACGTGCTATATCCCCCGTGTACCTACACCCCAGTACGTTCCAGTCATACCCCCACCCCAGTACGTGTCGTACCACCGTCTATGTACACCCCAGTACGTTCGAGCTCCACCCCCACCCCAGTACGTGTCATACCCCCCGTGTACCTACACCCCAGTACGTTCCAGTCGTACCCCCACCCCAGTACGTGTCATACCCCCGTGTACCTACACCCCAGTACGTTCGAGCCCCACCCCCACCCCAGTACGTGTCATACCCCCGTGTACCTACACCCCAGTACGTTCCAGTCGTACCCCCACCCCAGTACGTGTCGTACCACCGTGTACCTACACCCCAGTACGTTCGAGCCCCACCCCCACCCCAGTACGTGTCATACCCCCCGTGTACCTACACCCCAGTACGTTCCAGTCGTACCCCCACCCCAGTACGTGTCGTACCACCGTGTACCTACACCCCAGTACGTTCCAGTCGTACCCCCACCCCAGTACGTGTCGTACCACCGTCTATGTACACCCCAGTACGTTCGAGCTCCACCCCCACCCCAGTACGTGTCATACCCCCCGTGTACCTACACCACAGTACGTTCCAGTCGTACCCCCACCCCAGTACGTGTCATACCCCCGTGTACCTACATCCCAGTACGTTCGAGTCCTACCCCCACCCCTGTACGTGTCGAACCACCGTGTATGTACATCCCAGTACGTTCGAGTCCCACCCCCACCCCTGTACATGTCGTACCACCGTGTACACAGTACGTTCGAGTCCTACCCCCACCCCTGTACGTGTCGAACCACCGTGTATGTACATCCCAGTACGTTCGAGTCCTACCCCCAACACAACCTCCTAACTACGGAGCGCACCCCAGGCCCCAACATCACAACCGCATGTACGAGTCGTACCAAGCCACACACAAGGACAGCACCGTACAACCAAATGGCCCATGTACACACCGTACACACGCTCAAAACGCACGGACACAACCAGGACAAAACAAAACAACACAACAATACACTATTCGAATGGCACAAAGCCACTAAACATGGCCAAAAAACACCAAAACAACACCTTCACTGACCTGCAACTGCCAAAAACAAACAGAGGCCCAATACACCACCACTCCTTATAACCAACCCACCCACAATTCAAACACAGCCACACCCACCAATGGACCAATAAAAAGGGCCCACACACACAAACCATGAGCCTTTGCAACAGACCCACTGCTGCCAGACCCCACAGACAACCCACAGCACCAGACCTCAACCTTTACTACACCTTACACTTGCACACCTTCACACAACCACCTTCACAAACACACCCTCATCACATTCACACACACACGCACCTGCACAACCACACCCACACACCCACAACCATCCACACACCACCCCCACCATCCACACCCCCCCCCACCATCCACACCCCTCATCATGCCCACTACCAAGAATCCAAAGTTCAGTAACCGAGAGTTGGAGGTTCTTGTTGATCAAATCCTCAGAGTCGAGCCACAGATCTTCGGAACATTGGTCAGAAACACCAGCCAGGCAGCAAAAACAGCCATGTGGCAGACCATCGTCGATGCTGTGAATGCTGTTGCGGACACCAGACGGACCAGGCAGGAATGCCAGAACAGGTGGTACGATCTGCGGAGGAGGGTCCGAGCCAAGAGGCAGGATGAACACGACCAGGCCAACGCCACCGGAGGAGGGCCCTCCCGCAGACCCGTACACTACCATCCCTGGGAGGAGAGGGTGATGGCCATACTGCCAGTGGAGGCAGTCGAAGGATTAGAAGGACTCCGAGACCCGGGTGAGTACACAAACAACGCACCTCACATGGGGGGAACGGCATCCACAACCAACATCACTAACAGGCACGCAACCACCACAAGCCATCGCATGACTCAACCACACTCCATGAGCACGCACATGCCACTGCTGCCACCATGCCCCATGCACCCAGCTGGACAATGTCAAGTCACAGGCCACAGAAGACAACAACACATGACACGGTAACCCGGATGGCGGGAGGCTGGGCCCAAAAAAGCACATAGTGCAACTCCGAAGCAGACAACAATTCACTCTACCCATATGGCCTAGGTCACAGCCAGACAAACAGTGTGTCCCAACACAGGAATGACTTGCCAGCAAATGGCGGACGCCTTGCATCAACACATGGGGGTGAAGGCACTGTTTTGCACATGACAGCAGCTAATGAACAGCCAACATTGTGAAAGAGTAGCAGCACACACCACCACAGCAGCAGCGCACAGACACACATCACACCCAATGGGTGCCTAGAGATCAAAAACAAACTCACATCAACAAGCCAAGGGCCACTCAAAGATCTGCTAACAGTGTGTGCCCAGGAAGCTGGGCCGAGGTGACAGAGGGTGACACACGGAGGGAGGGAGAGGGGGACAGAGAGGGAGGGAGAGGGGGACAGAGGGAGGGAGAGGGGGACAGAGAGGGAGGGAGACGGACAGAGGGAGGAGGCTGACACACGGATGGAGGGAGAGGGGGACACAGAGGGAGGGAGAGGGGGACAGAGAGGGAGGGAGAGGGGGACAGAGAGGGAGGGAGAGGGGGACAGAGAGGGAGGGAGACGGACAGAGGGAGGAGGCTGACACACGGAGGGAGGGAGAGGGGGACACAGAGGGAGCGAGACACAGGGAGAGCTAATCAGCCGTGTTGCGTGTGTGAATGTCTGCTCGTCAGCAGGTAGACTGCGTGCATGTAGACAAGGGTGGCCAGTGCCAGAACCCCCCCTCTTCACCATGGCAAAACACAGGGCCATGTCACAACCTGTACACGGGAACAAGGACAGCTACCTGGATCATATAAGTGTGTGGATCCCCTCCATGTGCGCATGTACAGTGCTACACGGAAGGCGCCAATGCATGGCTCGCCACACCTGCCCACTCCACTGCTGACTGCAGTCACACTTGACGCAGCAAGTAAGACTGTGCCACACATAGTTAAAGGGGCCAAAGTGGTGGCCAAGGGACACACCCATGCACAAGTGCACTGTGAGTGGAATGCAAGACAGATCCTAATTCCAAGAGGAAATGTGCCAACTTTGAAACGGATGAAACATGGATGTTGCATGGACCAAAATTAACATTGTCTCTCTCACACACAGGTCAACGTCGTGGTGCACCCCCCAACACTGGGGGGGAACACTCACAGGACCCGGATCTGCAGGAGCCCGATCCCACCGGCAGCGACCACTCTCACCACTCTGCGGACGACCCCGACCGACCTGGCCCCTCTGGTGTCCAACCACCTGCGTCAGGTACAACTGTGCCAACCACCACCCCCACTCCTGCCACATCCCAGGAGACACCCAGGATCCCTGCCCCAACACCACAATGCAGCCAGGCTCGCCAGGAGGGACACGGTGTCCCGGGCACCCAGGAGGAGGCAGGCGACAACGCCAATGCCACCCCTCAGGGGTCCCGGAGACCCCATGTGCCCACAAGTGCAGGCCAGGCGCAAGTGGGCAGGGGTGGTGGGAGTGGAGGACGGCGGAGGCGCGAGCCTGACCAGTTGGCTGGGGATCCGGTATTTTCCCATGTCCGTAACATCCTGGACTCATACCGGCAGGACACCACGGGCATGGCCCAGGTTGTGTCCGTCCTCGAGGGGATCAAGGCCCAGCAGGCCCAGCAACATGCGGAGCTAATTGCCTGTCTACTGGTACACCAACGGAGGATGGAGGACAGACAGGCTGAGCAAGTGACGGCATTCCAGGGGATTCACGCTACACTCCGTCGGATGGCCGACACCATGGCCTACCCTCCCTGTGCCAGAAGGCGGAGAACATCACCACCCACAGGGAGGGATCAGGAGGAGGAAACATCCGACGGAGCATCCCAGATGTCGTCACGGCCTGCTGGTGAGGTTCCCCGCAGGAGGCGGGGTCGTCCACGGAAAGGACCGTGAGGGTGGCTGCTACATCACCATCTCCCAGGACACCTGGCCTGGCACCTGGCCCACTGGAGCAACAGCATCACAGCATCAAGAGACATTCTTTGCCACATGGCCCTGCTGGTCACTGGCTGACCAATGTTGACAAAGACTGTGGCATGGACTCTGAGGATTTCCAATGGCAAGGACACCAACTCCCCTACTGAACTTTGGATTCCCTAATCCCGGAAAGCCCCTCACTTTGTCCCCCCCACCCCCCCAATAATAAATCACACTATGAAGAGTAGATGCCTGCTGGTAGCATTATTACCTAACATGTGTCTTGTAAAGTCTAAACATGCCTGAGTCATCTTTTCTCTTCAACCATCCACACCCTGGGGTCTGAGTCTGGCACAGGACACATGGGTCACAGTTTATTAGGCAAGACAGACATGGAGCACCATACACACCCGTGATGGGCACAACCAGCTGAGGGGGTGGCCGAACAACCGTGCTGACACACACATTGAGTACACCAACAGTCATGCGCAGAGGTCAGGGATCCAGTCCAGTGTCCTGGGTGGCACCCAGGTATGTGTAGACAGGTGGCAGAACCATGTCCTGCAAGCTTGAGTCCGGTGGATGCAGAGAATGGGGGCCTGGCCAACGTTGGATGCATGGGGATGGCACATGTCACAATACCCACGCAGTCATGGACATCATGCCCAATACACAGTCTCAGCCCACACACACAGCTTGCATCTTGCGACTCGACACATTGACACATAGCCACAATCAGGGAATACCATGCCAGACATGCAGGATGCACCGTGCCAACACACCAGCATTGACTGAGAAGAGGCACCTTGGAGGCATAGGGACACCTTTATTAGTCATGTATTCGGGTTTGCAGAGGCAACTCGAAGTACACATGAACACATCATGTGGAGTGACATGTGGGTCCAAAACTGGCACCCCCCTTCTGCAGCACAAATGCGTGATAGCCATGGTACTGGCACACAAGCGTCGGCTAACAGCTAAATACCCACAGCTGCACACGGAGAGCCTGCCATACACCATAGATCCGCTGATGTGGAAGTCCCACACCATGTCAAGCCAATGCTAACCGTATGTGTCCGAGGGCAGTGTCACACACATTGATGCCTTCATCACAATCCACTATCCCATCACTGATGACTGTCAACCAGGCAGACCATCTATTCAGGTGTACACAGCTGCATGTCGTGTCCCATGCGGATGCAACATGGCTGCAGAGGAACCAAACCCCGACAGGGGCAGTGTGCACACATCGTGAACAACTGCCACACCCAATACACCCCAGATGCATCCCTTACCCCATGGAGACTTCCAAACGTGTCCATGCCTGTAACGCTGAGTCAGCCCACGATGTCATGTCCATGAGGAATAGCAGTGCCACAACAATGCAACCAGCAAACGGCATGCGCAGGTACCTGGGGAAGAGAGACACACAAGAAGTCAGCCACAAAAAGCACAGCCACTTGCATGTGCATTTACTCGACACATGTATGGATGACAACATGCTAGGTCACAATTATGACTGGGGAAATACTACCATCACTGCCACCATCACTCCAGTGACACACCCACACACACCTCTGACCCACGTGCCATACATGCAGGTGGAGACACACATCACAACGCATGCCACACGGGGACCAATGCGTGCACACTCAGACACTGGTACTCACCACTAAGCAAAGAAGTCGCGTATGAGCCGAGTCCGGATGTCCTCTTGCGGCTCCACATCCTCCACATCACTAGCCCCATTGCCAAGCCCTTCGTCCTCCACGGGTGGATGGTCCTCGTCATGTTGATTCAGGATGAGTGGCACAGCTCTTTCAACTGCCATGTTGTGCAGCATGCAGCAGACCATGAAGATCTTGCAGACCTTCGCCGGGGCATAAGGGAGTGCACCGCCGGTCTTGTGGAGGCACCGGAATCGGCTCTTCAGCATGCCAAACGTCCTCTCTATCACTCGCCTTGTCCGGCCATGGGCGGTGTTATAGCGGAGCTGGGCCGGCGTGATGGGGTTGCGGAGAGGTGTCAGCAGCCAAGGCATGTTGGGATAGCCAGCGTCCCCTACATGGGAAGCACATGGACATCGTTAGAACTGGTGAAGCGGTCGTGCTGGTCGGCTATTCAGAATACAGGACAGACAGACTGTACCCACCAACAACACATGCCCGTTCGTTGCGCAGCTGCATCATCATATCAGGCATCCCGCTACGCCTCATGATGTAGGCATCGTGTGCTGATCCTGGGAAACGAGCACAGACATGTGAAATCACCATATTGGACAGACACACCACAAGGGCATTGATGGAGTGGTAGTGCTTCCGATTGCGGTACGCCACCTCCCGTGCGTGTGGTGGTACCAAAGCTACATGTGTCCCATCTATGGACCCAATGACATGGGGCATCCCTCCCAGGGCATAGAATCCACGCTTGACCTCAGTCATCTGTTCAGGGGTTGGGAACTTGATGAAGTCATCCAGGTGAATCAACATGGCCTCCAAGAACTCATGCAGCACACCGCTGAACATGCTCTGGGACATGCCACCAACATGAGCTATGGTATTTTGGAAGGTACCCGTGGCAAGAAAATGTAGGGCAGCCATTACCTTCAGCTGGGGTGTCAGTGCCGTAGGATACCTGTGCTGCGGTTGCAGGTGTGGTGCCAGTCTCGCCGTCAGCTCCAGGATCAACGGTTGGGTGAAGCGGTAGAGCCGGATCCTGTCATTCTCCTGCATGGCAGCCAAGTCTGGAATTCTTCGGGCAAGAGGCGGCGCTCTGCAGTAATTTGGAAGTGAGAAGGAAGAGTGAGTGCACTACCAGAACAACTCATGTCTACTGAGCACATGTAAATCTGGCAATACACACATGCTACATAGGGAGTCAGGTATGTGCTACATGCCCAGGACACGTATGGATGCAAGGTGACACTCCTTCCAAGACCCAGCTACACACGGAGATTGAGAACCTCCCCATGCCACGCCATGGGAATAGCTGTGTCCCAGTGCAAGTGAACAGCCCGACGCAAGACAGGAGTGACATACACCCACACATCAGCAGAAGTGGGATGCCGATTGCAGAGACTGGTTGCGGAACACCGGAGCCACAGGTCACATGACATTACACTAGGCCTGCCCACACACCTTGCCATGAAGGTGCACATGTCATGACTCACCACACATTCCTTGTGAGGATGCTGACATGGCCTTGTCACGCTACTCCGTGTCCCATGCATACATGTGCACCTCACATCCGATAACACATGTGGCATGGTGTGCGGAACAGTGTGCAATGACAATCAACCTGATGAAAATCCCGGACACATAAATGACATAGTCACATTGTGCACTGTGGGCAGTGACAAGTCATGTGTCATGACCCCTGTACCGGGCATCATGGGACACTTCCGTGTGTTGGTGTCCGTGCCATGCCAGTGACGCTCACCCCAAGTGCGCAGTCCGACATGCACACATGTCAAAGGAGTCAAGGGCATGCCTGGCACACATTGCACCGTCACACAGTACACCTATACACATCTCATCATACATCTGGTGCCTTCTCCACTCAGGAGGCATGTTCCACATCACAGCCTGTCACACCTGTGCCCCACACATGTAGTAATGCACAGACGATGCCTTGATGTCCATTCCTGGACAAGTATGTCCATCCATGGACAAGTATGTCCATTCCTGGACAAGTATGTCCATCCATGGACAAGTATGTCCATCCATGGACAAGTATGTCCATCCATGGACAAGTATGTCCGCCCTATTCCTACCTGTGTGTCGCCTATCACCACTGTGATGTGTAAAAACCGCCGTACTGCTGCTAAGAGGGCCTGTGTATGTTCCCAAATCACTGTGGGAGTGCTGCCGTATGTGTACCCATCGTGATGGCGAGCGTACAGGCATTTGTACGGTCCGTACCACTACGAGTACGCATACGCGTGCAGACCCATAGTGATAGTGAGCGTAGATGCGTGTGTACGGTCCGTACCACTACGGGTACGCATACGCGTGCAGACCCATAGTGATAGTGAGCGTAGATGCGTGTGTACGGCACTATCACTATGGGTCTGCACGCGTATGCGTACCCGTAGTGGTACGGACCGTACACACGCATCTACGCTCACTATCACTATGGGTCTGCACGTGTATGCGTACCCGTAGTGGTACGGACCGTACACATGCATCTACGCTCACTATCACTATGGGTCTGCACGCGTATGCGTACTCGTAGTGGTACGGACCGTACACACGCATCTACGCTCACTATCACTATGGGTCTGCACGCGTATGCGTACTCGTAGTGATAGTGAGCGTACATGCGAGTGTACGGCCCGTACCACTACGAGTACGCATACGCGTGCAGACCCATAGTGATAGTGAACGTAGGCATGCATGTACGGGCCGTTGCCATGCATTTGGGGTGCCCTAGGGCCCCGAAACGCACCGTACCTGTGTGTGATGCTCCAAATTACATAGGGGACAAGTATTAAGGCCTACATGCATGCTGGTTGTCATGGAGACCACGTTCAAATTTCGAAATTGTTCTGGAAGGTGCACAGCAGAAGTCAGTTGGAATTCTTCTACTTTGTTGCAATGTGTTTGTGGGGCTGACATCATGCAGGAGAATGAAACCGATAGAGAACCCACAGACTGCTAGGTTTGAAGGGATTGGTGGAAACATAGGATGCAAATGTGAGTGACCAATCACTCTGTACTCCTGTGCATGAGACTGGGCAGAAGGGCACATATAAGGCAGCCAGGTCCCATGAGGGAGTACTTGCCTGCACATCTTTGCATTCGTCGACCCAGCTGCTGCTACTGATTCCCTGGAACCATGTCAAGGGCTGTGGAGACGACACAGCCATTCACCCTGGAGGAGAACATGGCTCTGCTGGATGTGATCCTCCCACAGTACTCCATGCTGTATGGGCGACCAGGGTATCAGGTGAGTGCATAGGCCACTGCCACAGACTGTCCCTATGTTGTGACTGTGACTTCAGGCATTGTGTCCTGGTGTGACACACATGCCATGTACTGTCGGGGGGGTTCCAGGGGGGGGTGCCTGATGTCTCCCAGCAGTGCCCTGAGACAGGAGGGGTGGGGGCCTATCACTCACAGCAGTGCCCTGAGACAGGAGGGGTGGGGGCCTATCACTCACAGCAGTGCCCTGAGACAGGAGGGGTGGGGGCCTATCACTAACAGCAGTGTCCTGAGACAGGAGGGGTGGGGGCCTATCACTAACAGCAGTGCCCTGAGACAGGAGGGGTGGGGGCCTATCACTAACAGCAGTGGCCTGAAACAGGAGGGGTGGGTGTGATGCACAGTGTGAGCCTTGATCATTGATTGTGACATTGCCATCATTCCACCTGTGTACCCACTGTGGCACGTACTGCTTTTTCCCTCACCAGAGGATGATGTCCCTATGACAAAGGTGCAATGCGTTGACTGCATGACATGCCTTGTTGTAACCAGCTAATTTGTACCCATATGTCTCTCTGTGACATGTGGCTGGTGTATTGATGTGGTGTCACTTGTTCCTCCTCACAGGTAGGCGCCACTGCCAAGGAGCAGATCTGGCTGACCGCCGTCAGTGCCGTGAGGGGTGTGGATGGTCGGAGGCGGAGCCTGCCCCAGGTGAGGAAACGCTGGCAGGATATCCGGTGCTGGACGCGGAGGATTGCACGGCTCCTGCTGGGGGACTCACCTGAGAGCCACAAGAACCGCGGCCGCCGCCGTCTGAGCCACCTCCACAGGCGTGTGCTGCCGGTGGTCTTTCCAGACCTGGAGAGGCGCTTACAGGCGATGCAGCAGCCGGAAGGGGGTAGGTACATGTGTGTTTGTTGTGTGTCACCGGCATTTGTAAGGGCACAGTAGCATGAATTCACTGGCAGGGTTTAAAGGTGCTGTGCAGATCCTGTTTGCCCCAGTATAGTGCTGCGCCCCTGCCACCCTTCCCCTCCTTGCAATGTGTTCCCTGGTCTGTGTGTAGTCACTCCTTCACAAGGTAATGTAGGCTGGCGCTTTGTCCACGAGAACAATGACTGTAGCATCATGTGTGGGGGTGGTGTGTAACAGGTTGTGGGACCTTGCCTGTGCACTGTCAAGTTCACTGCATGTGGGTTCCATGTCAGTTGGCACTGATGCTGACTCCAGACATGGGAGTTGGTCTCTCATGTGTCATGCCTTACAGCGCGCATGTCCTATGAAGTGGCCTGTGACATGATGTGCATGAGTGTGCGATACGCATAGTGCAGGGATGGTGACGTGTGTTGCAGTCATTACCATTCAGTAGCATGTAGTTGCGTGCCCACTACTGTCCCCTGGGGCACCTTTTCCTCAGTGGTGTATGTGTCATCATGAACGTGGACACTCTCAGTGTCTACAGCGTAGGTTGTGCTCTGTGCCATTGTCCCCTGTCACCATGTATATAGACGTGCTATTTTGTACAGGTGTCCACTGTGCAGCCTGACCTGATTGTCCTTCTTCATACTCACAGTTGCCAGTGCCTGTGTGTCTTGTTATACTCATCTGAGGATGGGCACTGGTACCTCATTATTTGTACAGGCGCACCTTGGCTGTTTGGCGTCCAATCTTGCATTTTGCCTGCCCCTGTGTGTATCACCCAGACTATGAGATGTTGGTGCCACCTGTGTCTCAACAATTTGCCTCGTGTAGGGTCTTGTTGGGGCGGGCAATGCCTATGTGTCAAATCCTGATTTCTACTTGCTGGGTCTAGGCAGTGTGTGATGTTTCTGGACACACACGCAATGTGCAGTGACCGAGTCATGTTGGGCATGTTTTCAGCATTACCTATGCAGCATGTGTCTCAAGTTCATGGATATGGTCCCTGGTCATCGGTATTTTCGCCAACGCTGTGTGGTGCGGATGCAGTGCTGGATTGTCCCCAGGGCCTGGGTGCTATGTCAGACTCCGTTTCCTGTGTTTAGCTATTGTCTCATGCTCTCCATGGTATTTCAGTGGCATGGTGGCTCAACCAACTGTGTGTTTCATGCCCTACATCGGTACCTTGTTTAGTAGATGTTAGGGATCTTCCTTTTCAGGCTATGTAGTGTTACCTATGTCGATTGGACTCATGTGACTGATGTGTACAGCTGTCTGATTAATTTCTGTCTCTCCACCCTGCCCACAGCATCGTCGGGGGACACAGAGGGAGACATGGACACAGGCAAGGCGGAGGGACCGAGCACCAGTGCCAGCCGTGACATCGGGGCTGGCACATCGAGTGGGACAGAGGTGGAGGATAGTGCGGCTGAGGACCTGTCGACTGGCACGTCAGAATACGAAGCTGACAGGTCCGAGGAGGATGTCTCCGAGTGGGCGGTGGCTGCACCAGCAGCTGACAGCGGAACAACACCTCGCACTGCCCCCTCAGTTCCCATCAGCCGCCTCCCACTTGCTCGTGTCCCTTCCCAGCGTGCCCGGTCACAGCATGTCTCCTTCCTGCCAGGCACCGCACCCCCTGCCCCTGTCTCCACTGCTGCCGCCAATGCAGAGTCTGTGGACATCCAGCGGCAACTGCAGGTTGGTCAGGCTGCGATCCTTAATGTCCTCCATGCCCACGGCAAAACCCTCACCAACATCGAGGCTTTCTTGGAGGGCATTCATTCATCGCAGGCTGACCAACGCAACTTGCTGAGGTCCATAGACTCCACACTGACTGCAGCAGTGGGTCTCCTGCAGCGCGACCTCCCCCCACCTACCCCTGCCCCATCCACACTTCCCACTCCCATGCCTGTCCCACGTACACCCAGACGTCGGCATGCACCCACATCAACGGACACGGGCACCACACCAGCAGGGAAGGTCCACCGCACTCCTCCTGACACGCACACACAGGGTGAGGTAGGCACACCCACTGGGTCGGGGGGCAAACGTGTGACACGCAGCCATAGTGGGAGTCCGCATTCCACCCAGTCCACTCCCTCCAAATCCCCTCCCCTCAGCTCTCCTGGCCACATCTCCCCCAAGGACTCCTTCATGGCCGCTCTGTCCCTGAGCCCCACAGTTACACCACCACGCAAGCGGTCAAGGAGGTCCCCGGTCAGGGTGGTTGAGTCTCCCCCCCTGTCTCCACCCTCCCCCGGTGGCGCTGCGACCCATCCCTCTGACCCCCCCCCCTCCTTGGGGCCTGAGGTCCCTTCGGGTGCAGGGGACTCCCTGGAGGACCTTGCAAAGGTGTGTAGTGCCATCCTGGCCTCCGCCTTTGGCACTGACCCACCCCCTGTGCTGGAGTCCTCCATCCCTGCACCCACAACGCCGCCCCTTTGCCCTGATGTCCCTGCGGTGCCTGTTGCTTCCCCCCCTGATGCCCTCACCAGTGTGGAAGACGATGCCATTTGACTGTGCAGGCAAGGTAGGGGACACGCATCCCACTGTGTCCCCCATCCAGCTGAGAATCATTGACTGCCCTATGGGCTTTGTGAATATTGAACTGCCTGCGATCCACGGACATTGTGCTCATGCTGAATAAAGCTTAATTTTGTTTTCATTATCACACTACTGCTATGCTGGTATTGGTGTTGGTGGGGCTGCTACATGGTGTTGGGTGGTGTTTAAGGGTTTGGGTGTGTGGGATATGTAGTAGTGTACTGCTCATTGGTGGGACCCTGGGATCTGTGTGCCATCACAAGGTGTTGGCTAACTTTCTTTGTTCATGTAAGCAGTTACTGCATGGTGCAATTGTCCCAGGGTGTATTCCTTCCTCTGTGTACCCAGCTTTCTTCCCTGCAGGGTGTTCCCAATGTTTAGCGCAGAGCTGTGTCTACATGAGCTGTGTGTGTGACGGAGCCCTTCTACTTTGTCCATGCATGCAGGGCCATGTCTCCACCTGCAACAATCGTGGCATCCTTGGTGATCACTGTACTTGTGTGTGGAGTCTGTTGACATGAGTTCATGGGGACATGTTCCCTTGTAGGCAGTATGCATGTGGATAATTCTGGCCTCACACACATGTGTTACACCCCTCCTGTCTCAGGGCACTGCTGGGAGTGATAGGCACCCACCCCTCCTGTCTCAGGGCACTGCTGGGAGTGATAGGCACCCACCCCTCCTGTCTCTGGGCACTGCTGGGAGGACTCTGCACACACCCCTCCTGGCTCAGGGCACTGCTGGGAGGACTCCACACCCACCCCTCCTGTCTCAGGGCACTGCTGGGAGGACTCTGCACACACCCCTCCTGTCTCAGGGCACTGCTGGGAGTGATAGGCACCCACCCCTCCTGGCTCAGGGCACTGCTGGGAGTGATAGGCACCCACCCCTCCTGTCTCAGGGCACTGCTGGGTGGACTCTGCACACACCCCTCCTGTCTCTGGGCACTGCTGGGAGGACTCCACACCCACCCCTCCTGTCTCAGGGCACTGCTGGGAGGACTCCACACCCACCCCTCCTGTCTCAGGGCACTGCTGGGAGTGATAGGCACCCACCCTCCTGTCTCAGGGCACTGCTGGGAGGACTCCACACCCACCCCTCCTGTCTCAGGGCACTGCTGGGAGGACTCTGCACACACCCCTCCTGGCTCAGGGCACTGCTGGGAGTGATAGGCACCCACCCCTCCTGTCTCAGGGCACTGCTGGGTGGACTCTGCACACACACCTCCGATTTCAGGATATGTACGCTTGGAACATACATGGTGGGGGTACGCTCAATGCATTCGAGGTGAGGGTACGAGTCTACTTATACTGGTGTGGTGGGGGTACGCTCCATGCATACGCGGGTGAGGGTACGGGTCGTACTTACACTGTTGGGGTGGGGGGTATGCTCCTTGCATACGCGGGTGGGGGTACGGGTCGTACTTACACTGTTGGCATGGGGGGTACGCTCCATGCATACGCGGGTGGGGGTACGGGTCGTACTTACACTGTTGGGCTGGGGGGTACGCTCCATGCATACGCGGGTGGGGGTACGGGTCGTACTTACACTGTTGGGGTGGGGGGTACGCTCCTTGCATACGCGGGTGGGGGTACGGGTCATACTTACACTGTTGGCATGGGGGGTACGCTCCATGCATACGCGGGTGGGGGTACGGGTCGTACTTACACTGTTGGCATGGGGGGTACGCTCCATGCATACGCGGGTGGGGGTACGGGTCGTACTTACACTGTTGGGCTGGGGGGTACGCTCCATGCATACGCGGGTGGGGGTACGGGTCGTACTTACACTGTTGGCATGGGGGGTACGCTCCATGCATACGCGGGTGGGGGTACGGGTCGTACTTACACTGTTGGGCTGGGGGGTACGCTCCATGCATACGCGGGTGGGGGTACGGGTCGTACTTACACTGTTGGGGTGGGGGGTACGCTCCTTGCATACGTGGGTGGGGGTACGGGTCGTACTTACACTGTTGGCATGGGGGGTACGCTCCATGCATACGCGGGTGGGGGTACGGGTCGTACTTACACTGTTGGGCTGGGGGGTACGCTCCATGCATACGCGGGTGAGGGTACGGGTCGTACTTACACTGTTGGGGTGGGGGTACGCTCCATGCATACGTGGGTGGGGGTACGGGTCGTACTTTCACTGTTGGGGTGGGGGGTGCGCTCCTTGCATACGGGGTGGGGGTAGGGTCCGTACATATACGTCCCCACGCTATGTGATGCTTGTGTGGCCCGTACCCAGGCCTTTGCCAGTGGGTGCGATCCGTCCCGCCATTGTTGGGGTGACGTGTGTGGGCGTGGTACGACTCGTACCCACGCTCTTCAGGCGTGGGTACGGGACGTACCTGTCTGGTTGTGTTGCCGGTTCGCGTGGTGACGGACTTCCGTTGTGGCGGTCGCTGGCTTATCAGGACACGCCCCCACCCCCTCGTGGTGACCAGGGCATGGGAGTCAGGTATGTCCAGGCCATGTGTGGTGTGTGACTTATGTGGTTGTTTTGTGGCCTGCCCTGGTCCTGCCACCCCCACCCCACCCCACTTTCCCCCCTCCCTTAGATATTCTGACCTTCTGCGGCGTCTGCGTCGTAACCTGTAGAGGAGGTGGACTGCTATGAGGGCAGGGATGACTCGTAGGTTCGGGTCCATGTCTGTCCGTCGCGTACTGGTACTCCTTGATCGCGTCGTCCTGTCGCGTACGGGTCCTCCTTGATCGCGTCGTCCTGTCGCGTACGGGTCCTCCTTGGTCGCGTGGTCCTGTGTGTCCGTCGCGTACTGGTCCTCCTTGTTCGCGTCGTCGTCTGTCCGTCGCGTACTGGTGGTCCGTGTTCGCGTCGTCCTGATTTCCCGGCAGTTTTTGGCTGCCGCAAAATATTCACCGTGCGGGGTGACGTCGGTGCGAATCGTGATTCCTGGGTCGTGAATGGCTGGCTGCGAGCGTCCCGACGTCAGGTCGGTGCTTTTCCGGATCGCATTGGTAGGTTTTTTTTGGTCGGTCGGGCTTTTTTACGATTCGTACGGTACTGGTGTACCCGTGCGAATCGTAATTCCTTGTTTGTAAAAATTGACGACCGGGTACGCGTCGGACGGAGATTATGCTCCGTCCGACGGTTCGTACCCGGTTTTTGCCGGATCGTGATCGGCACCTTAGTGTAGATTTATGGAGGTGTCTCCATATACTTTGATTGAAACAATAGTAACAGCTGTGTATGGCTGTGTGGGGGTATATTTCTAGAACTGTTTGAATCATGGTTTACTCAAACTCTATGATTAGGTTTTGGGGTTAGTAGTTATTTGTTTTATGTTTTTATGGTTTAAGTGCTGATTTATTCATTTGGTCATGGCATATATAAAAGGGATGTTTGTGTTTTGATATTCTCCATGTATGGTTTATATTTGAGTGATTTGTTTGGGACACATTTTGACGGTTTCATCTATCATCTAGGTTTGACATTGGCTAAGTTTCATTAAGTTGTTTGCTGTAGAGAATATTAGGATTTGCCTCCTAATATTTAGGTGTAGTTGTTAAAAGTTCAAGTATGTGCATGTCTTGGTATCTTCTAGGGATAAGGGGGGTATCCCTAGTGTTTTTTTTAGCTCATGCGATTGAACATTTCAAAGTGGGGATAGGTGATAGTTGGCTTGCTATGTGTTTGGGACTCTAGGAAGTATATCTTTCGGGATTTTACTTGTGGGTTTGTGGGAGCCAGTGCTTGCCTCTCTTATATCTTGCTATATTTCTCTTACTTCTATTTCTGTCACATTTGTGGGGTGATTGTGCTCTCTTACATGAATTACAACATCATCTTTTGTAGTTACTCTCCCATAGCACACATTAGAATAATATTTAGTATATTTTCAGTTTACAGTTCCTGATGATACACTTTCTTGGCTGTAGGTATAGCCCATGTGATTTAGTAACTGCTTTCCTTTCTGTGAAGTGATACATTTAGTGGCCTCTGTCATTGTATCTGTAAGTAGTGTAATAGCATAAATATATATTATATTTTAACTTTTGCCCTTCTATTTTGTATTCTTACATATATGTTTTGTTGAAATATTTCACCCGGTTTTGCAACTTCTCCGTTGGGGGATTTCTAATGTGGAGCAGGTATTTTCTTTTGTGTTGAATGAAAAACAATCATTAGTTCTATTTCAAATTATACTTTGTTGATAGTTTGTAGCAGTGGTGGTCATTAAGTTAATTTTTTTCACTATTTGGGTGAGTTTATAGTTTGTTCTTTATTTAAGTATACTTACTATCTTTTTGCTGGTTAGTAATAGTTGTTATTTTCTGGCAGTTTATCAATTTTCAAGTTGAAGATTTTTTCTTTTAAGAAAAAGATAAAAGCTAAAGAGTATGTTAATATGTTTATAATATTTTACATTTTTAAGTTTCATAACAATTGAATTTTAGTTTAAATATAAATTTTACTTATTTGGTTATGTAGTTGTTGAGATCTATATATTTCTTCTTCAATGCTTTGTTGAGAAAATTTGGCAGTTTCCTCATCTTGCAGCATTCATCGTTTTTGAAGTATTTAGTTGTTTAAATTAGTGTGTCATTTATATTGTTGATTTAATTGTTTGTTTGATCTTATTGTAAAGGTTGTGTATAGTTTTATTTTATGGGTCGGTTCAGTATTGTTTCAATTTTTTTTATCAGTTTAGTCATTTTATGGTGAACGCTGCTTTTGTTTTATTTCTTATGTATATTATATACTTTGATATTTTTGGTCATACATTTTTTATATATATTTTTAGATTGGTGGTTCACTGTTTGTAGTTTATACAGATTGTTTTGTGGATGTTATTGTATTTATTTTAGCTATATACTTTTTGGTGGGTGAATGGTAAATATATGTAATATATTTTTATTTAATTTAAATATGTGTATAACAAGTTTTGAGTTTATGTCACGCAATTGTTTAATGTGAAAAGTATTTTTTATATATTTTTACTAATGATTAATTCATTGTTTAGGCAATTATTTTGTACTTGATATTGTGCAAAGTGATATTTTTGACATATAGGTGCCGATTCCGATCCGTTAAAAATATTCCCCATACGAATCGTATCCGGATTTTTTTACATTCGAATCGTACAAGTTCCGTACAAACTGGCAAGTACGATTCGTATGTTAAAAAATCCATACGAATCGCATTGGGAAAATTCCCCGACACGTCCTCGGGTCGGAAAAAGTGTCCGACACGTCCCCGGACAGTTTCGAATCGGGAAATCAATCAATCAATCAATCAAGACATTTGTAAAGTGCGCTACTCACCCGGAGGGTCTCAAGGCGCTAGGGGGGGGGTCCGCTACTGCTCGAACAGCCAGGTTTTGAGTTGCTTCCTGAAGGAGAGGTGGTCTTGGGTCAGGCGGAGGTGGATGGGGAGGGAGTTCCAAGTCTTGGCTGCCAGGTAGGAGAAGGATCTTCCTCCCATGGTGGCTCTTCGGATGCGTGGAACGGTGGCGAGGGTGTGGCGGGTCGATCGTAGCTGGCGTGTGGGAGTGTAGAAGGTCAGGCGGTTGTTGAGGTATCTGGGGCCCAGGTCGTGGAGGCCCTTGTGTGCGTGGGTGAGGAGTCGGAACGTGATTCTCTTGCTGACGGGGAGCCAGTGCAGGTCTCTTAGGTGACCGGAGATGTGGCTGTGTCGGGGGATGTCAAGGATGAGTCGTGCGGAGGCTTTCTGGATGCGTTGGAGTCTTTTCTGTAGTTTGGCTGTGGTTCCGGTGTAGAGGGTGTTTCCGTAGTCCAGTCGGCTGGTGACGAGAGCCTGGGTTACCGTCTTTCTGGTTTCGGTGGGGATCCATCGGAAGATCTTTCAGAGCATGCGTAGGATGTTGAAACATGATGATGAGACGGCGTTGACTTGTCTGGTCATCGAGAGGGAGGAGTCCAGGATGAAGCCCAGGTTGCGAGCGTGGTCCGTAGGTTTGGGTGCGCTGCCCAGGGCGGGGGGCCACCAGGAGTCGTCCCAGGCGGAGGGTGATGATCCCAGGATGAGGACTTCCGTCTTGTCTGAGTTCAGTTTCAGGCGGCTGTTCATCATCCACTCGGCTACGTCTTTCATCCCTTCGTGTAGGTTGGTTCTGGCGGTGGCTGGGTCGTTGGTGAGGGAGAGGATCAGCTGAGTGTCGTCGGCGTAGGAGATGATGTTGAGGTTGTGTTGGCGTGCGATGGCTGCGAGGGGGCTCAATATTTCTAGCAATTATATTTGTGGTTTTTATAGTCATGTATACATAGTCGATTGTTTGTTATAGATGTTTACATTTCCAATATTGTTGAATTGGTGACCCTCATGTGGGATTTCCAAAGTGCATCCTTCTACCCTAACTGTATCTCTCTTCCGCATAGAGAGCAGCTAAACCATGCAGCTTTTATGTTGAAAGTGGTGGCTTGAGTGTGCTAAGTGCATCGGGCAGCAGCACACATTTCCACCAGACCAACTATCAAAGATTTGCTTTCTTGCATCATTTACATAGCAGAGAAGGACTCCTGTGATATTGCAGCTGAGATGCTAATTTCCATTCACAACCTTATTCTCTCCCACCAATGCCTTGGTTCCAAATTACAGAGAAATATCATTGCATTGCTTGTTTCCCTAGTAAGTCTTGCAGTGTAAGAGGCCAGAGTCCAGTGGTCCATGGTCCTTTACACTCAAGTGAAATACTTAACCGTGCGATCATATCAGATATGTGTATGCTCATTAGTCCATTGTTCCGACACTGACTTCCAGCGTAGTTCGTAGCGCTCTGAAACATTGGTTCATTTTACTGCTGATGAAATAGTTCCCCGAACCTCTTGACTCAGCCGAACTCAACCCTATTTTCTACTTACAAAACTGTTGGAGAATATATTAGCAATAGGACCTTTGGAGATCAGTAAAAGGAATGCACTGATAGAGAGAATAAGAACTTCCTGTAAATTTGACATCTTTTCCAAGGGATCGTAATGAGCACCTACCACTTTGAAATGGCGATCTAGACAGCAGGATTCCATGGTCCAGTTGAAGGCATAGACCGTCCATATCTCTGCACAAATGGTGAATTGAAATAAATATTGAAAAAGAAAATAATTGCCTAGACCTGACTTTCTTCATGGTGCAGTGGTTGCCTTGCTGCGTAAGGTGAAAGCGTTGGTGATTATGAAGATATATATATATATATCTATGCTTTTTATAATAGTAAATTAAAAAATACTTTAAAACATTTAATAAAAATTCAAATATATCTGTAGGCCATGTGGACTGTGTATTCACACTTTAATGATAATTATACAATATACGATTTTGATGATGGTAATGAATGTATTATGTATTTTACAGATAAGTACTGAAAATATGTATTTCAAAAGTTTGGCACGGCACTTTGACACAATTGCGGTGTAGCTACTGTGGAGAGATTAATTATAAAGCAGCGAAGAACGCTTTGATTATCCATGTTACGATGGCCACCACTTTTGTTTGCTATCAGAATCACGATGTTGTGGTGTAGTCCTCTTTCTATTTTTAGTAGATGAATTTTAAATGGAAGTGGGATACTGGATTTTTGATGACCCGGAACAAGGCGTAAAGCCTAAACGCGTTGTTTTGTCATAAAAACTTATTTCAAGCATACTGGAGTGTCTGGGTATTTCCTGCTGACTGGGAAGAAGATTTGCTGTATGATAAGGTTATCCGGTACCCCAAACTCAGACCGCCCATTTGGACAGCCTCGCAACTATCCAGGACTGGTGTTCGTGATTATTTTCAAAGGAACGAGGCTGGCCCCTTTTTGACCGGTACGTCGTGAAACTTTGGGCGTGTTGGGACCAGCAGCCCGTTGAACAATTTTAAACTGTGCATAAAGACGTGTTAGCACAGAGAAGTACCCGATGATACGAAGCCGAATGGCTGTACAGAGTGGCATCCGGTGCACCTGGAGCCTGTCGATAGGAGCCCTTGCCGAGGCATTTGCATGTCGGACCGCCTCGGAGGACGTGGTTGGCATTTGGGAGCAACAGTGAGTTTAGCTCATCTACGGGGCTCCGGGGTGCGCTGGGTGTCTGTTGGCAGTCAAAGGGCTGGGAGCTGACAGGATTACTAGACCAAGGGGTCTCGGAGAGTCGGCTCATGTATGCTTGTGAATGATCGATTGTTAAGTAATAATGGCTGCAGGTCTAGAAGCCAGAAGAAAGGAAACTGCAAACAAGTTATTTTTTACTCAGATGGGAGCTGTTGGCAGTATGACGGGAGAGACCAAAGCTCAAATGTTATATCAACAATTGGAAAAACTACACAGGAGAGAACTTTCCAAATGGTGGGAAGTGGAATTGTTCCAAAGATATATTGATGTCGGGCGAGTTCCTAACGGGTTAAGAATATTTACAATTTCAACGTATGAAGATCCGGAAATGCTGGAGGAATGGTCTAACAATTCCACCTCGTGCTCTCTAATAATGATGGGAATCTTGGCAAAATATGGCCTTAAGGACAGTAGTAAACTCCTTGAGGAAAGTGATGGAATTGTCAGTGAGTTGGGCAAATTGGTGCATAAGGAAACAGTGGAGGAGTTTAAGAAAAACTTAATAGTACGTCTGGGCAAACTGGAAGAGGAAATAACTCCGAAAAAGCAGCGTACGTTTCTTCGTCATTTTAAGGACTACCAGACAGGACAGACTTTAACAGTTCACAAAAGATACGACCACATGTTTGAAAATAAGGAAAGTGGTCGTGTAGAGATAAAAGTGGCACTGACAACTACAATTGAAATTAGTGAATGTGATTTCTCAGATGGGAGTATGTCCGATGCCTCAGTTTCAGCTTTGAGGCAGCGCACTACCCAAGAGAACCAGGAGAATCTTTTTTACGACAATTACAACATGTTAAATCAAGGAAGGACAGAGCAATTCCAGGAACAAAATGCACAGAGGAGCAGAGGACGAGGAAACAGAGGAAGAACGCGAGGAACAAGCAAGCAAAAGAAAGAAGTAAAAAGCGACTAAACAAAGCCCGTGGGAATGATGACAAGGGGCAGGAAACTGGAACCATGAACGTGGTGAACTTGTCACAGCAAAATCTTTCTTTGGAAGAAAAGGAGCTCCTCTCATTGGGTTTGTCATTGTGTCCTTCTGCAAACCTCATTTATGCACAGACTAGAATTGATTTGTTTTATTTTTCCAGGAAATTGAAATTTAAAAAGTGGTTTGATACACAACATGTAAAGGGGAAGTCTCAAGATGTACCAACAGTGTTCAGTAATTTGAATATTGATGATGTTGAGGTCTTACATACACTCACAAGACTTGATGAATATTGTGATCATCATGAAGATGCTGTCTTGAATCTAGATAATTTCAATCTAGAATTGGATGTTAATCAAGGAAGTACTTTTAAACCAAAATCAATATGTTTGCCTGATGTTCAATGTGATGCTATTGAAGTCTTTGAAAAGGGAGTATTGAAAGATCTTAGGAAGATTAGGTATAGGACTTTACCAACTGCTAGGAGAAATATCACCATCTCCTAGAGTCAAGCATTAGAGATAGCTCTATTGTGATGCACTAATCGGATAAAGGCGGGAATGTGGTTATTCTGGATTAAGTTATGTACTTAGCTAAAGGGATGAGACAGCTTAATGACACTAATTGTTATTGCACTTCAAATAACAGTGAAGTATTGAGATCTAATAAAAAATTTGGGGAAATGCCAGTGGATTGGAGAGAGAGGGGGTTAATAGAGTGGGAAGAGTTCAATTGTTTGAAATGTACCCATCCTAAAACACCAGTATTATATCTTTTGCCCAAATTACACAAGGATGTAGAGAATCCTCCTGGGAGGCCTATTGTTTCGTCAATAGGCTCTCTACTGGAAAATACCTCAAGATTTATTGAGCATTACCTGAGACCATTTGTAATGGGGTTACCCGCATATTTACGTGACACCACTAATTTCTTAACAATAATTGATGGCATCCATTGGGAAGAGGAGTATACCCTTATAGCTTTGGAAGTCAATAGTCTGCACACGAGTATTAAGCATGATATGGGCTTGCAAGCCGTGAGACACTTCTTAAAGACATGCTCAATTTCTTCATTTTTCCATTCCGAAATGATTTTAGATATGATTTATTTTTGTCTAACTAGCAATATTTTCATCTTTGATAAGTCCATCTACAAGCAGTCACAGGGCACAGTTTTGGGCACCTGCTTCGCCCCCAGCTATGCGAATTTATTCATGGGCTTTTGGGAGGAGCAGGTGGCTGCACAGCTGGAGGAATTTGAAAGCTGTGTTGTCCTGTGGCTGCGTTTTATTGATGATATATTTTGTACTTGGAATGGTGATGAGGAATCTGCCAGATGTTTTGTAAGAAAGTTTAATATCAACTCTTGCAATCTGACTTTTACTGAGCACATCAGCAGAACTGAAATTGAAATTTTAGATGTGCAGGTAAATATAGAGGAAGGGAAGCTTGAGACTAAGTTGTTTAGAAAATTAATGGCAGGAAATAGTCTTTTGAGTGTGAGAAGTGCACATCCCTCTAACCTTATTTACAGCATCCCCTACGGGGAATTATTACGTGCAAAACCAAATTGCAGTACTGAAACAGCATTTATTTCTAAAAAGGAAATTATGTGTAAACGTTTTGCGGAACGAGGGTACAGTCAAAAGATTATTGATCAGGCTACTAAAAAAGTTGAGTCAGTGACAAGAAGTGAATTATTACATCCAGTAGCACAAGAGGAGAATCCTGAGAGTAGGAAGTTTATAACAACTTTTTCCCACCAAGCACAGGATGTGCGTAAGGTCTTAAACAAGCATTGGCATGTTTTAATGACTGATGACAGTTTATGTAAACATTTGAATTGTAATCCTCAGATTACTTTTTTTAAAAGTCGATCTCTACGTGACTAATTACGTGTTAACCTGATTACAAGGGATGATACGCCCAGGACTGTGGGGCATCCAGGTTTTCGTTGCTGCAAGAATTGCAAAGCATGCAGTAACAGTACAGACTGCAAAAAGTTCCATGTACCAAATTCGAGAACAGAATTTGTCATTAAGAAACCCCTGAGAATAAAATGTACATAGGGAGCACTATACATCGTGCTAAGAAACGAGTTTTAGAGCATGTACAATGCACAATGATAGGCACTATCCAGTGGCGCATAATTTTTATTTTCTAATTGCCATTTTCAAAAGGAGAAGTTATTAAGAATGATGGTAATTGATTCAGTAAATACTAATGTAAGGGGTGGAAATCGGGAGTCGACACTATGCAAGCTGGAATCTAAATATATTATTGATTTTGAAACCCTTTTACCACAGGGTTTAAATACCAGCGAGGAACTTGCAGTTCATCTGAGTATTTAGGAAATTGTAAATATAGTTGCAGAATCTTTTCAGCTGGATTTACTGTTTTACTATGTAACATTTTATATTTCTATTTTTTCACACAGGTGCAGGGACTTTCACCTTCTTCTTTTGTTGATAGTAACTAATGTGGAACCATCTGTTTTCAATTTTGTTAAATAACCTCTGATGCAGTATATGAACTTTTGTGCTAATTGCCCACTGGGGCAGGTCTGAAAAGTGGCAATGATTCATTTGGTTGTTAGAATTGCCCACTGGGGCGGAAATTTATGCAACAATATATGAATATCCTTAGGCCATGTGGACTGTGTATTCACACTTTGTTGACAATTATACGATCTTGATGATGGGATCAAATATAGTATGTATTTTACAGATTAATACTGAAAATATGTATTTCAAAAGTTTGGCATGGAACTTTGACACAATTGCGGTGTAACTACTGTGGAGAGATTAATTATAAAGCAGAGAAGAACGCTTTGATTATCCATTTTAAAATTGCCACCACTTTTGTTTGCTAGCAAAATCACGATGTTGTGGTGTAGTCCTCTTTCTATTTTTAGTACATGAATTTAAATATGGAAGAGTGATACTGGAATTTTGATGACCGTGAACAAGGCGTAAAGCCGAAATGCGTCGTTTTTGTCATTAAAACTTATTTCTAGCATACAGGAGTGTCTGGGTATTTCCTGCTGACTGGGAGGAAGATTTCCTGTAAGATAGGGTTATCCGGTAACCCAAACTCAGACCGCCAATTTGGACAGCCTCGCAACTAACCAGGACTGGTGTTTGTGATATATATATCTATATCTATCTATCTATATATATGTATATATATTACCTACTGGCGGTCGCCAGTAGGTAGTTATAGTTAGGACCCCTTTTCCATAGGAAAACCTCAACATTCTATTTTGAATAACTTTGGCGCCGGTCGACGAATCCTCGCGAATTTTTCAAAATAGGTGGGGCGCTACGCTCCGCTCCTACCCTGAAAGTCTCGGGGGGATTCGTCAAGCGGGGGCTGAGATAAAAGGGGGGTCCCAAAACGCGTTTTTCCCATGCATTTTTCCATAGGACCTTTAGACAGGGCTACAGCCCGAACGGCTGAACAGAATTACTAGAAATTTGGCAGAGAGGTAGTCCCCAGGTCAAGGAAGTGCCTTTTGTAGGTTTGGTGTAAATCTGTTCAGTAGATTCTGAGAAAATAGCCTTTAAATCAATATATATATATCTAAGCGCGCTCCGTGCGCGCTGGGTGCGCGCACCTCGCCGTGCGAGCGCAATTCTGATTGGTTGTTAGATCTTAGTAAACATTCGAATCGGTGGAAATCAGGAAGCGGCGGCCGCCATTTTGTCTATCGCATAAAGAGGGGGTGATAAACAAAGGGGGAGAACTTGAAAAGGGGGCAGAGTGGGTAGAAATAGACCCAGTAGGCATTGTAAGGGGGTCAAAGTAGGACCTTGTAGGGCAAAAAAAAAGATTAATATTTTGTTAAAAAATATCGCCGAGTGCGCGCACCCAGCGCGCACCCGGAAAAAAACTTAATAAAACAAATTTTAAAAAAAACGCATTTAAGTGTTTAGATATAAGGTAGCTCTAAAAAGAGCCCTTGTGTTTATTGTTTGTTTTTTGGTACCTACAAGTAAGTACCGATGCAGAGTCTGAGGTTCAAGAGAAAGACTCTGTTGCCTTCATCAGTGAAGTGCACACCATCTCCTCTATAAATGTCTTGCATGTCGTAACGCAAGTTGTTGTGGTAAATGGAACCCATACCATAGTCTCTGAGGAAAGCAGAAATAGATTTGTTGACGTGCTTCCTTGCTTTGTCAATCTGCGGACAAAATTGGTTGGACCAGTTCCACTTTTGCCTTTGGCATATGTTAGAATATACAAAGGCAGTTTGTGGAAAAAGCGACATCAATTGCACAAAGGTGTCCTTAATAAGCATTTCCAGACCTACCCCAGTAAAAGTGCCTAGATCATTACCACCACAGTGCACAATAATAAGGTTAGGCTGTGGGAGATGTTGAAAGGTTTTCACCAAAGGCATTAATTGGTGCCACTTTAACCCTCTCTGACCAATCCATTTGATGTCTACATTTGGCAAAGCAAGGTCTCTCACCATACCTCTTTTCTCTGCAAATTTTTCACTCCAGAAGACATAGCTGTGTCCTACAATCCACACTGTGAACATCTTCAAAGGAGATCTGGATGCACTCAGGAGGTGTAATTCAGTAGAATGGTAAAAAGAAATGAAAGACAGTTTGGAAATGGAGGCATACATATTTTTTTATAAAAAAAAAGAACTGATTGGCTGTTTCATACCATTCTACACTAAAAACTAGGCTGTATGTGTAAAATAATAGAAGCATGTTTTGTATTGGTACAGAAAAATGTGTTACCAAAGAACAGTATTTTGGATTTGCTGTTAGGTTTGAAAAGTCAAGCACTCTTGCTCTGTGGAATTGAAACATTGTGTGGCGAACTTCTGACCTAACTCCACACAGCAGTGTTCCATGAGCTGTTGCTATGGTAGCAGGCAGAAGTCAAGTTGGGGGAAGGGTACTAGGCAGAAGTCAAGTAGAGGGAAGGGTACTTTTGGAAAAGGGTTGGTTTTCAACCAATAGAAATGTGTGATTACATTTGAAAAAAGGGGGAAGCAGTGAGATTTGAAATTAACATGTATATGTGTGGAAAAAGAGAGGGAAAGTTTGCCATTATCTGGTTCTGCTGAGAGGAGAGAGGTGTAGAGAACAGAGATCCTGGCTCTGATAATCTGCTGTTTGAGTGCCACATTTCTATCACAACTAACTAATTTTAAAGGTGAGGTTAGAGTTTGAGAGGAGATGTATATGGTAAATTAAGAAATGAATAATAGAAATGTAATTCTTTTTGTTGAAGTTGTGTTTATTATTTTCTGTTTTGGGAGAAATTTAAATGTGAGGAACATGTAAAATAATATGGACTATGTTTTCACGATAAATTAAGGTGTATTGGTCTGGACATGGGCTTTTTAAAAAATCTGAAAAGTGGATTCATAATGTGTCAGTCTGTAAAAGTGATTATTACTTGTCAAAAAAAAAGAGCAGTAAGTGTGCTTTGAAATTGGCAAAGAAATTTTGTTTTGTGACTAATGTGAAAACATGACTCTGTGGGCAAATAGGAATTACAGGCAGAGATTTATTGCGTTTTGCTCTGGTGATTTCACAGTTGCATTAGTAGGAAAAAGGGGGAGCGATTTTTTGGTGCAGAAGCAGACTCTTAGCACACACCTAGCTAATTTCCATGTATAATCATGCACAGTATTCACAAGCGAGTGGGGTTTGAGGTTTCAGTCTGTAATGCAAATACATTCAGCATCACTAAGGCTGGTTGCCCTTGCTGGAGTGTAGGCAGTCACCCAGCATACACATGGTGGTGGTCTGAAAAAGCAGTCTGGACATGGGCTTTTTAAAAAATCTGAAGTGTGGATTCATAATGTGTCAGTCTGTAAAAGTGATTATTACTTGTCAAAAAAAAAGAGCAGTAAGTGTGCTTTGAAATTGGCAAAGAAATTTCGTTTTGTGACTAATGTGAAAACATGACTCTGTGTGCAAGGTTTCACACACGTTATAGTTAGGAATTAGCATTTAAAAAACCTTGCAAATTCACTGAAAAAACCATAGGTTTCACACATGTTATAGTTAGCTGGACATTTTACTGATAAAAAACCAATGAAATTCCCCCGTTATAGTTACTGTAGGCAACTATAACTCATGCGACCGTAATCCTCTGCTGATGACATATGTGTCTTTATGAAAAAAAAATATTTGTAATATATGTATAGCTAAAATTTAATAGAAGAAGACATGGGCAAATAAGTGTCTAAATACAGTATTAGCATCAGCAGAGGATTGCGGTCGCATGAGTTATAGTTGCCTACAGTAACTATAACGGGGGAATTTCATTGGCTTTTTATCAGTAAAATGTCCAGCTAACTATAACATGTGTGAAACCTATGGTTTTTTCAGTGAATATATATATATATAAATATATATACATATATATATATATATATATATATATATATATATATATATATATATATATATATATATATTTTTGTTTTTTTTCCAATGGTCCGAGCCTTTAGGATTCACTCGGCAGCTTTCCCGTCTCCTCTGCATTCCGATAAATGTTGTGGTAGCCCTACGCGTTTCGAGGCCGATTTGCCTCTCGTCAGGGGCTGGCTGCCATTTTCTGACGCACAGAAGTCTCTGATAGGCATGCATAATTAGTCGATTGCACCCTGGTGGGCCACGCTGAGCGCGCTATGAATACAAATGCACGCTGGGACATGAAGTCTTTTAAGAGTAATTTTCACCATTAGTGGGCTCCATGCGCCAGAATTAAAAGCAAATTCTCTTCCTTAGTAGGATCGCGATGTAGAGGCATTCCTTGGTAGGTTATGGTGAGGAGAGCACCATTGTTAATAAATAACAAGGCTGAAGGTTAGGACTACGCCCAACCCGGACAGCACAGCAGACCCAAAACCTACCAAGGAAGGCCTCTACATCGCGATCCTACTAAGGAAGAGAATTTGCTTTTAATTCTGGCGCATGGAGCCCACTAATGCTGAAAATTACTCTTAAAAGACTACATGTCCCAGCGTGCATCTGTATTCATAGCGCGCTCAGCGCGGCCCACCAGGGTGCAATCAACTAATTATGCACGCCTATAAGAGACTTCTGTGCATCAGAAAATGGCAGCCAGCCCCTGACGAGAGGCAAATCGGCCTCGAAACGCGTAGGGCTACCACAACAATTATCGGAATGCAGAGGAGACGGGAAAGCTGTTGAGTGAATCCTAAAGGCTCGGACCATTGGAAAAAAAATAAATATATATATATATATTATCTACTGGTGGTCGCCAGTAGATAGTTATAGTTAGGACCGAGTTCCCATAGGAAATCTGAAAATTCTATTTTGAAAAACTTTGGCGCCGGTTGACTTATGTTCGTGAAATTTTCAAAACTAATGGGGCGCTCCGCTCAGCTCCTACCCTGAAAGTCTCGGGGTTATTCGTCAAGCGGGGGCTGAGAAAAAAGGGGGGTGCCAAAACGCGTTTTCCCCATGCATTTTCCCATAGGACCTTTAGTCGAAGGTACAGCCCGAACGGCTGAACAGAATTACTTGAAATTTGGCAAAGAGGTAGTCCTCAGGTCAGGCATGTGCCTTTTGCATATATGGTGTAAATCCGTTCAGTAGTTCCTGAGAAAATCAAAAGTAAAATCATATACATATCTGAGCGGAGCATAACCACACATCTCATTGTGAGATCTGATTGGCTGTCAGCCCTTCATCCAAGAAGTATTGGCAGCCATCTTGGGACCAATATACATGATAGCACCTCATTAAAAAGCATTGCAGTTAATAGAAGGTTTTAAGACTTTAGTTACATTATAAATCATTTGTTGATGGTACCATACTCATTTTAGGAATTGTGGTATGTTCTAAGGTGATTTTACCATGTGAAAAAGCCTTCTGCTGGGATATCATGAATCATCTTTGAGAGAAAACTATTTTCACATGCTTTTCCCACAGAGGTTTGGAAGGTGATCTATAAGCTAAACTGAGAGCATATTTTCAGTAAATTCACATTATCTTTCTCAGTCATGTGAGAATGAAGTCTGACATTCTCAGTAAAACATGTACATCCAACAAGGGCAGAGACTGTCAGTTGATTCCTTTGTGTTCTACTGCAGCTTCCCAGAGTGCTCCAAAGAACAACTAGAGCGCTAACAGTCTTACTTATGACAAAGGTATGGCACACCTGAAGCCATCTTGATTGGAATAAAGTGGTAACATTTAAAACATTTAATTTAAAAAGGAACAAAATGAGAGGGTTCATTTTGCCATAGAATGTATGGTTAGTGCTGCAGAAAGAAAAATTAGGGCACATTTTGAGTGACTTCTCAAATCCTCTTCTATTTCATTAGAGAATTCTGACATGCAGACTGAAACATGCACTTTCAATGCCAGCAGCATACTTCCCTGGTGAGCAGTAGCTTTACTACAGTGATCTAATGAGCAACTAGAGTGCTAACATTCTGAATTTATGGCAAATGTGTGACACATCTGCATGCCTTCTTCATTGAATCAAAATTAAAAAACTGACAGTATGCCTACTGAGGAGACTGCAGTATATGAGGAAATTAGGAAACTTCATAACAAGTCTCCCAAGATGGCCACCAGAGACAAAAGAGCCCAAATGTAGCACAAATATCACCGAGATATAGCCCAAGTATAGCCCAATGACAGAAATCCCAGAGTGTTTTAAAGAACAACTAGAGCGCTAACAGTCTTACTTATGACAAAGGTATGGCACACCTGAAGCCATCTTGATTGGACTAAAGTGGTAACATTTAAAACATTTAATTTGCAAAGGAACAAAATGAGGGGGTTCATTTTGCCATAGAAATTATGATTAGTGCTGCAGAAAGAAAACTTAGGGCACATTTTGACTTCTCAAATCCTCTTCTATTTCATTAAAAAGTTCTGACATGCAGACT
This sequence comes from Triturus cristatus, assembly GCF_964204655.1. NCBI lineage: Eukaryota > Metazoa > Chordata > Amphibia > Caudata > Salamandridae > Triturus > Triturus cristatus. The sequence continues at coordinate 465,314,248 of NC_140593.1, forward strand.
GAAACATGCACTTTGAATACCAGCAGCACACTTCCCTGGTGAGCAGTAGCTTTGCTACAGTGATCTAATGAGGAACTAGAGTGCTACCATTCAGAATTTATGGCAAATGTGTCACATCTGAATGCCTTCTTGATGGAACCAAAGTAAACAAGCATTGAAAATGCAATAGGTCTCGCCCTCGTTTAAGTTAAGGCAATTCTGTTTGTAATTAGGTGGCTTTTTAGCTTTGCTTTTATTAGTGTTTTTCAAAATTTCATGTACATAACATGCATATATGTATATGTATGCATGCATTTATATTTGTATTTATATAGATATGCAGATTATATATATGTTTATATATGTATGTATATATATATATACACATACATATATATAAATGCATATGCATATATGTGCATATGTGCGTGTGTAGAGAGAGGTAGAGAGAGGTAGAGAGGTAGAGGTGTAGAGGTAGAGACGTAGAGGTAGAGAGGTAGAGGTAGAGAGGTAGAGAGTAGTAGAGAGAGAGGTTGAGAAAGGTAGAGAGTAGAGGATGAGTAATAGAGAGTAGAGAGAGAGTAGTATAGAGTAGCAGAGAGTGAGTAGGAGAGAGTAGTAGAGTGAGTAGTAGAGAGTGAGTAGTAGAGAGTGAGAAGTAGAGAGTAGTAGAGAGTAGTAGAGAGTGAGTAGTAGAGGGAGTAGTAGAGAGTAGTAGAGAGTGAGTAGTAGAGAGTAGTAGAGAGTGAGTATTAGCGAGTGAGTAGTAGAGAGTAGTAGAGAGTGAGTAGTGGAGACTGAGTAGCAGAGAGAGAGTAGTAGAGAATGTGTAGTAGAGAATGAGTAGTAGAGTGAGTAGTAGAGAGTAGTAGGGAGAGTAGTAGAGAGTGAGTAATAGAGAGTAGTAGAGAGTGAGTATTACAGAGTAGTAGAGAGTAGTAGAGAGAGAGTAGTAGAGAGTGAGTAGTAGAGAGAGAGTAGTAGAGAGTGAGTAGTAGAGAGTAGTAGAGAGTGAGTAGTAGAGAGTAGTACAGAGTGAGTAGTAGAGAGTGATTAGTAGAGAGCAGTGGAGTAGTAGAGAGTGAGTAGCAGAGAGTAGTAGAGAGTGAGTATTAGAGTGAGTAGTAGGGAGTAGTGGAGACTGAGTAGTAGAGTGAGTAGTAGAGTGAGTAGTAGAGATCAAGTAGTAGAGAGTGTGTAGTAGAGAGAGAGTAGTAGAGAGTAGTAGAGAGTGAGTAGTAGAGAGAGTAGTAGAGAGTAGTAGAGTAGTAGAGAGTGAGTAGTAGAGAGTGAGTAGTAGAGAATAGTAGAGAGTGAGTAGCAGAGAGAGTAGTAGAGAGTAGTAGAGTAGTAGAGAGTGAGTAGTAGAGAGTGAGTAGTAGAGAGTAGTAGAGAGTGAGTAGCAGAGAGAGTAGTAGAGAGTAGTAGAGTGAGTAGTAGAGAGTGAGTAGTAGAGAGAGAGAGTAGTAGAGAGTGAGTGGTAGAGAGTAGTAGAGTGAGTAGTGGAGAGTAGTAGAGAGTGAGTAGTAGAGAGAGTAGTAGAGTGAGTAGTTGAGAGTGAGTAGTAGAGAGTGAGTAGTAGAGAGTAGTAGAGAGTAGTAGAGTAGTAGAGAGTGAGTAGTAGATAGTGAGTAGTAGAGTGAGTAGTAGAGAGGGAGTAGTAGAGAGAGAGTAGTAGAGAGTAGTAGAGAGTGAGTAGTAGAGTAGTAGAGAGTGAGTGGTAGAGAGTAGTAGAGAGTGAGTAGTAGAGAGTGAGTAGTAGAGAGTAGTAGTAGAGAGTAGTAGAGTACTAGAGAGTAGTAGAAAGTGAGTAGTAGAGAGTGAGTAGTAGAAAGTAGTAGCGAGTGAGTAGTAGAGAGTGAGTAGTTTAATTTAAAAGGAACACAATGAGGAGGTTCATTTTGCCATAGAAATTATGATTAGTGAGGAAAAAAGAAAAATTAGGGCACATTTTGAGTGACTTCTCAAATCCTCTTCTATTTCATTAAAAAATTCTGCCATGCAGACTGAAACATGCACTTTCAATACCAGCCGCAGCCTTCCCTGGTGAGCAGTAGCTTTACTACAGTGATCTAATAAGCAACTAGAGTGCTACCATTCAGAATTTATGGAAAATGTGTGACACATCTGAATGCCTTCTTGATGGAATCAAAGTAAACAAGCATTGAAAATGCAATAGGTCTCACCCTCGTTTAAGTTAAAGCAATTCTGTTTGTAATTAGGTGGCTTTTTAGCTTTGCTTGTATTAGAGCTTTTCAAACTTTCATATACATACCATGCATATGTATGCATATATGTATATGTTTGCATGAATTTATATTTATATAGATATGGAGATTATATTTATATGTTTATATATGTATATATATATATATACACATACATATATATAAATGCATATGCATATATATGCATATATATATGTGCATATGTGTGCATGTACAGAGAGGTAGAGAGGTAGAGGTGTATAGGTAGAGGTGTAGAGGTAGAGAGGTAGAGGTAGAGAGGTAGAGAGTAGTAGAGAGAGAGGTAGAGAGTAGAGAGCGAGTAATAGAGAGTAGAGAGTGAGTAGTAGAGAGTAGTAGAGAGTAGTAGAGAAAGTATCAGAGAGTGAGTAGTAGAGAGTAGTAGAGTGAGTAGTAGAGAGTGAGTAGCAGAGAGTGAGTATTAGAGAGTGAGTAGTTGAGAGTAGTAGAGAGTGAGTAGTAGAGTGAGTAGTAGAAAGTAGTAGAGAGTAGTAGAGAGTGAGTAGTAGAGAGTAGTAGAGAGTGAGTAGTAGAGTGAGTAGTAGAGAGTAGTAGAGAGTGAGTAGTAGAGAGTGGTAGAGAGAGTAGTAGAGAGTGAGTAGTAGAGAGAGAGTAGTAGAGAGTAGTAGAGTAGTAGAGCGTGAGTAGTAGAGAGTGAGTAGTAGAGAGTAGTGGAGTAGTAGAGAGTGAGTAGTAGAGAGTAGTAGAGAGTGAGTATTAGAGTAAGTACTAGAGAGTAGTAGAGAGCAAGTAGCAGAGAGCAAGTAGTAGAGAGTGTGTAGTAGAGAGTGAGTAGTAGAGAGTGAGTAGTAGAGAGAGTAGTAGAGAGTGAGAAGTAGAGAGAGTAGTAGAGTAGTAGAGAGTGAGTAGTAGAGTGAGTAGTAGAGAGTAGTTGAGAGCGAGTAGTAGAGAATCAGTAGTGGAGAGTGAGCAGTAGAGAGTAGTAGAGAGTGAGTAGTAGAGAGTGAGTAGTACAAAGTGAGTAGTAGAGAGTAGTACAGAGTGAGTAGTATAGAGTAGTAGAGTGAGTAGTAGAGAGTGAGTAGTAGAGAGAGAGTAGTAGAGAGTGAGTAGTAGAGTAGTAGAGAGTGAGTGGTAGAGAGTAGGAGAGAGTAGTAGAGTGAGTAGTAGAGAATAGTAGAGAGTGAGTAGTAGAGCGAGTAGTAGAGAGTAGTAGAGCAATAGAGAGTGAGTGGTGAAGAGTGAGTAGCGGAGAGTGAGTAGTAGAGAGTAGTAGAGAGCGAGTAGTAGAGAGTGAGTAGTGGAGAGTGAGTAATAGAGAGCGAGTAGTAGAGAGTGAGTACTAGAGAGTGAATAGTAGAGAGTGAGTAGTAGAGAGAGAGTAGTAGAGAGTGAGTAGTAGAGAGTGAGTAGAAGAGAGTAGTAGAGGGTAGCAGTGAGAGAGTAGTAGAGAGTGAGTAGTAGAGAGAGAGTAGTAGAGTAGTAGAGAGTGAGTGCTAGAGAGCAGCAGAGAGTAGTAGAGTGAGTAGTAGAGAGTAGTAGAGAGTGAGTAGTAGAGAGTGAATAGTAGAGAGTGAGTAGTAGAGAGAGAGTAGTAGAGAGTGTAGTAGAGAGTGAGTAGTAGAGAGTAGTAGCAAGTGAGTAGTAGAGAGTAGTAGAGAGTGAGTAGTAGAGTAGTAGAGAGTGAGTGGTAGAGAGTAGTAGAAAGTAGTAGAGTGAGTAGTAGAGAGTGAGTAGTAGAGAGTGAATAGTAGAGAGTAGTAGAGAGTGAGTAGTAGAGAGTAGTAGAGCGTGAGTAGTAGAGAGTGAGTAGTAGAGAGTGAGTAGTAGAGAGTAGTAGCGAGTGAGTAGTAGAGAGTGAGTAGTAGAGTAGTTGAGAGTGAGTAGTTGAGAGTGAGTAGTAGAGAGTGAGTAGTAGAGAGTAGTAGAGTAGTAGAGAGTGAGTAGTAGAGAGTGAGTAGTAGAGAGTGAGTAGTAGAGAGAGAGTAGTAGAGTAGTAGAGAGTCAGTAGTAGAGTAGTAGAGAGTAGTCAGTCAGTGTCAGTCAATGTCAGTCAATGTCAGTCAATCAGTGTCAGTCAGTGTCAGTCAATCAGTGTCAGTCAGTCAGTGTCAGTCAATCAGTATCAGTCAGTCAGTGTCAGTCAGTGTCAATCAGTGTCAGTCAGTGTCAATCAGTCAGTGTCAGTCAGTCAGTGTCAGTCAGTCAGTGTCAGCTAGAGCAGCTCTGCTGACCTGGTTCTCTGGCTCTAAAGCAGCTCTGCTGACCTGGTTCTCTCTCTCTAAAGCAGCTCTGCTGACCTGGTTTCTCTGGCTCTACAGCAGGTCTGCTAACCTTGTTCTCTGGCTCTAGAGCAGCTCTACTGACCTAGTTCTTATGCTACAGAGCAGCTCTGCTGATCTAGTTCTCTGGCTCTACAACAGCTCTGCTGACCTGGTTCTCTGGCTCTAAAGCAGCTCCGCTGACCCAGTTCTATGGCTCTGAAGCAGTTCTGCTGACATGGTTCACTGGCTCTATAAAAGCTCTGCTGACCTGGTTCTCTCCCTCTAAAGCAGCTCTACTGACCTGGTTTCTCTGGCTCTGCAGCAGCTCTGCTGACCTGGTTCTCTGGCTCTAAAGCAGCTCTGCTGACCTGGTTCTATAGCTCTAAAGCAGCTCTGCTGATTTGGTTCTCTGGCTCTAGAGTAGCTCTGCTGACCTGGTTCTCTGGCTCTAAAGCAGCTCTGCTTACCTGGTTCTCTGGCTCTAAAGCAGCTCAGCTGGCCTGGTTCTCTGACTCTAAAGCAGCTCTGCTGACCTGGTTCTCTCCCTCTAAAGCAGCTCTGCTGACCTGGTTTCTCTGGCTCTACAGCAGCTCTGCTGACCTGGTTCTCTGACTCTAGAGCAGCTCTGCTGACCTAGTTCTTAGGCTCTAGAGCAGCTCTGCTGACCTGGTTCTCTGGCTCTACAGCAGCTCTGCTGACCTGGTTTTCTGCACTCACGACGCACGCACCCGACTTCACGAAAATATATTTAAAAATAATATAAGTTTCTTATAAGTACAAATCTATTATTTTGATGAATATCTTACATAATCTCTTGCCTTAATATGTATATTAAAGACACATACATATCATTTTGGAACATAAATTGTTTTTGCGGGAGTCGCGCACCTAGGGCGCCCCAGCACGAATATGATGTCACGCGGGACCCGCAAGCGTGCAAACATCTCATACCGTAATGCGCATGTGTCGCGAATGCGCAGGAGCAGGAGTCACAGACTGGTCGCATACCAATCGCGCATTTCACGTGATATTAAATGTATATGATGTAACTGAAAAACACGCAGCCGTCGCACACCATACACGGATCCTTCATGACTTTTCTAAAATGGCGGCTAGAATGCGCGCACCCACCGTGATGTGTACACTTTGAGTGCGCGACTGCGAAAAAAATTGGATTTTTTTTTAAAGAAAATGATATCAATATATTAAAATAAAAAATGAAAACAAGAAAATTAATCAATATTTCAGTTTTAATTAAAAAATGTTTTTTTGCAATTTTCAGAAAAATATATAATGTTATTTAATGAATAAAATATTTATAAATAAACAGTTAAAAAACTGTAGAAAATCAGTACAAAAAATTGATATAACTACTATCACACTTAAAAGTTAGCATTTAAAAAACATTTGAAATTCACTGAAAAAAAACATAGGTTTCAGAGACGTTATAGTTAGAAATTAGCATTTAAAAAACCTTAGAAATTCACAGAAAAAACCATAGGTTTCTGGGGTGTTATAGTTAGCTGCCCATTTCACTCGTACAAAACCATAGAAAATTCTCCGTTATAGTTAGTTCTGCTAACTATAACTCACACACCCGCAATGCACTGCTGATGATGTCACATATTGCATCATTCATGACATGGTCAGTGACATCACTGATGACATCACTGATGACATCTCAAATGACATCACTGATGACATCATCCACTTGACAATCCGATACACCACATCATACACTAGTATAACCTTTCATCACTCACTGTAAAATACAGAGTACCATATTTGAAACCATTGACACACCAATACCAGTTACTACATACCCACTCACTGATTCCTAAGTCTACACACACAACTACCCATTCAACAACAGAATCATCTATACATGCAGTCAATAATTAATAGAACACTATCAAATGCACTTATACACATATATAGACATTGACACATCAGCAGTCATCTTAGTCGGTTATGCAGTCATCCTACTCACTCATGAAAAAAATGTATCGCACTTAAATTTACTCACTTACACAATTATCCAACGACACCTCATTTATTCAAACACATAGTAACTCATTGTTAATATGTTAAAAAAGCACCATTACAATTATACACTCATTCATATATTTACTCTCACAATCACTGACTCTTACACAAACTTATTTATATACACCAACTCTCACATACAATGCCTTTTATTTTTTTACTTTGTTGAAGATGTACAACTAAAACATATATTCGCTCACCAACACACAAATAAATACACTCAGTCACCCAAACAACTGTTTCCACATGCACTCTTAAACCCATACACCTAGTCAATCAACCATTCACACATCTATGCATAGAGTTACACACACCCCATCCAACCACACACAAACTCAGTGTCCCATACAAATACTCACCCAACTAATCAATAACTAATATACACACTCATGTAGTTAGTGACCAACTGAGGCAGCATGTTATACAACAGAGACAGTGCTGCACACATTCACATAGTTTAGTTACTAATCCATGTATTAAGAGACACTTTTAATTACTCACTTAAAAAGACAGTCAGACAGCTACTAAATCCTCCATCCAGACAGTTATATATCCACTCAATCTTCAATACAGATTGGTATATATATAATACATATTTAAATTTCAAACTAAACCACATTCAGTGGATGATGTCATCAGTGATGTCATTTGAGATGTCATCAGTGATGTCATGAGTGATGTCACTGACCATGTCATGAGTGATGTAATATGTGATGTCATCAGCAGTGCATTGCGGGCGAGCGAGTTATAGTTAGCTGAACTAACTGTAACGGAGGAATTTCTATGATTTTGTACGAGTGAAATTGGCAGCTAACTATAACACCCCTGAAATCTATGTTTTTTTCTGTGAATATATATATATCACTGAAAAAACCATAGGTTTCACACACGTTATAGTTAGGAATTAGCATTTAAAAAACCTTGCAAATTCACTGAAAAAACCATAGGTTTCACACATGTTATAGTTAGCTGTACATTTCACTCGTAAAAAACCAATGAAATTCCACGTTATAGTTAGTGCAGGCAACTATAACTCACGCGACCGCAATCCTCTGCTGATGATGTCAGATATTACATCACTGATGACATATGTGTCTTTATGAAAAATAAATATTTGTAATATATGTATAGCTAAAGATACAGTATTAGCATCAACAGAGGATTGCGGTCGCGTGAGTTATAGTTGCCTGCACTAACTATAACGTGGAATTTCATTGGTTTTTTACGAGTGAAATGTACAGCTAACTATAACATATGTGAAACCTATGGTTTTTTCAGTGAATTTCCAAGGTTTTTTAAATGCTAATTCCTAACTATAACGTGTGTGAAACCTATGGTTTTTTCAGTGAATTTGTACGGTTTTTTAAATGCTAAGTTATGTATTTATTTTTAATTTTTGCGTGCACGGTGCGCTTCGCATTTCGTACCGTGCACGCCTCGCCATTTTTTTCAAAATATCTATTGTTTTTTTCTCCCTTGGGGGTCCTTAGATTTATATATTAAATGTGATTGTTAATTTTTTTTTTTTTTTTTTAATTATTTTTTTACCGTACGCGTACGGTAAGCTTACCGTACGCGCACCCCGCGATTTTTTTTTAAAATTATTAAATTTATTTTTCATACTTTTTGGCCCTTCGTGAACCCCCTGACGAATGCTAGGGGGTCTGCAACTCTCTTTGTTGCCCCCTTTTCATTTTATCTACCTTTTTTTTTCAGTGCGACAGACAGAAAATGGCGGCCGATACGTCCTGGTTTCGACCGATTCGAATGTTTACTTTGATCTAACAACCAATCAGAAACGCGCTCGCGCACGGCACCGTACGCGTACGGTAAGCTTACCGTAAGCGCACGGTAAGCGCACGGAGCGCTGCCACAGATATATATATTGATTTAAATGCTATTTTCTCAGGAACTACTGAACAGATTTACACCAGACCTACAAAAGGCACTTCCTTGACCTTATGGCTACCTCTCTGCCAAATTACAAGTAATTCTGTTCAGCTGTTCGGGCTGTAGCTGTGTCTAAAGGTCCTATGGAAAAATGCATGGGGAAAACGCGTTTTGGGACCCCCCTTTTTTCTCAGCCCCCGCTTGACGAATCACCCCGAGATTTTCAGGGTAGGAGCGGAGCGTAGTGCCCCATTAATTTTGAAAATTTCGCGAGGATTCGTCAACCGGTGCCAAAGTTATTCAAAATAGAATTTTCAGATTTCCTATGGAAACATGGTCCTAACTATAACTATCTACTGGCGACCGCCAGTAGATAATATATGCTTTTCATAATAGTGAATTAAAAAATACTTTAAAACATTCAATAAAAATTCAAATATATTTTTATTATTAGTATTACCTTTTATATGTAATATGTAATTATTAGTATTAATTATTAGTATTATGCTATATATGTGTTTTAGCATGTTTTATGTGACTATATATTATATATATTTTTTAATATGTTTAAATATTAATTTTATATTATTTTAATGTTGTATGTTAAACTAGTTTCGATTTACTTTTTTATACCATATATAGAATGATATCAGTATTTGTATGTATTTAATGATATTAGTTTGAAACGATATTTTTTCCCAATATTTCTGTATTTTTCCAATATAATTATACAAATTTTTTATTTTTCTAATCGATATTTTTGAAACAATATTTTTTTATCACGATATTTGTGTGATCGATATTATGTCAGTGATCCATTAAAAAAACTGAACACTCTAAGTGCGATTTTAAAAAGTGACTTCCTCTTTTTGGCGAGGCAGCTCCTCAAGAACAAATGCTGGATGCACCACATCTGTGTTCCAGATATGGGAGGTGTAGTCTCAGTGTTTAAAATCCTGTGGTTACAGGAATGGAGTCACATTTGGAGCCCACAACCTCACATGTAATTATATCATCTTAGTCATGTATTGTGAATATAAACACAGGCTTCTCCTACAAGTCTGCACTGGTACTTGAATTGCTAATTGTGTGAGGAACTCAAAAGGTGCTGCATGGCAATTGCTGGGACAGCGAAGGTGGTGGCTCAGCTTACCTGGCTCTATGGCAGCTCGGCAACTATATTCTAAATTAGCCTCAGAAGCAGTCACCAAGTCCATGGGGAGAGCCGCTTTGGGGGAAAAAGTGATAGTAGAACCATCATGTTGTGTCATCATGGTGGACCAGTCTTAAAATATTACTTTTTTAAATATTCACAAAAGAGAAATAATACCAGTGCTATAATAGATACATGGAACAACATTCCCCTACTGTACATATTAAGGATATTGCAGTCACCAAGGAGTTCTGTGAACATGTAGAGTTACAAGGCTGAGTTACATAATGAGGTCATCTAACTCAGAAGTGACTTGCAACATCTTTTTATTGTACAGCAAAGGGTATTTTATGCCTTATAATACGTGGTCACACCATTACTATACCCACAAGCCACAGAAATCCTTAGTTCTTGGGCTTTCATGTGGAAGAGATGTATTTGCAGACATGAAGAATAAAAGTAAAATCGGTAGTGCAAAAACACCCAAAAAAGCAGTCAGTAATTTGTTCGCAAAAGAATGAGTTTAAAGTAAGTCAAATTTAAAAAAAATGCAGCAGCTCAGAATGTGTGGAAACATGCTGATTCTATCTTCCTGTAGTAACATATAGTGTGGAAACATACATATTATTAGAAATATATCTCCTTTGTGCTGATCACTGATCGTTTTTTTAAAAACATATCAGAAGCAGGAAAAAACAGTTCTCGTTTTTCTTATTTTTTAACTGCAGCAGTAATTGTGCTGTGTGACCTGTGTTTCACTTTGCCATTATAAATCCACAACTCAACTGTAATAAGGTATAACAGTTGAGCAGCTATGTCCTTTCCTCATTACAGGTGACTAGAAACGTCCCAAGTCGACTGTAACAAGGAAATTACAGGTAGGCTTTTATACAGGAATTGCAGGCTCCTTGGTAATATATTAAAGATCTCAAATCCCAGTGCGATTTTGTTTTCCAGCAAAACAAAGGCATAGCATTTCAAATGCACCACTATTTCTTCACCTTATGTCAACTTTGCGCATATATAATGCTACCCATTCCTGAAAACAACATAACATTTTGCGTACCAGATTTTATGACATATGTGGTGTACAATACTAAGCTTATCTTTCCTTATTGCAGCTTTTTACTGTAGCTCTGACCACGGTGCAACTCAATTCCCGTGAATTCTGGTAAAACAAAGACAAAAATATTCAAGCGAAATTAAGAAAATAAATCCTTATTCCACGGTGTTCTACAATATTAATAGTTTACTTGGCTGCAGTTCATGCTTTGTATTCCTTGCCATATTTTTTTCGCAAATTACAGTCTAATACAATTAGCAACCAATGCAGCAATACTTGTACATCTAAATTCCCATTTGCATTATGGGCTTGGAATGGATTTACATAAACCATTTCCCACTGAGCTGGCCAGGTTTTGTGTGTGTTTGTGCGTCTGTGTGATTGCTAATAGGGTTTGAAAACTTCTGCTTCATGTGAAGAGGGGTTAATTATGAAGGAGACCATGGATCCTAAATGTTTAAGCAGGCTAAGTAGCTAGTTACTTAAGCAATCAGCCCTAACTGTGAGGAAATGAAACGGGATTTATTTACATTTAGAGTGATGCACAAATCCTTAATCACCTCAAAGCTTTCTTAAATAACTTTACAACCAGCAGCTCGAGTGCCGTGATAAAACCCAGGAGGGGATGTTCTGCTATTTTATTTTCACCGAAGGAGATTGTACAAGTCTACGTCCCTCGACATAGTGCACATTGAACCCAAGTGTGTTGATATTTTTTTTTTCCAAAAGGTTGTATTTGCTCTAAGTTATGCGTGCATAGTTATTTTCTGTTTTTGAGTTTTGGATTATTGCTAATTCTAGAATCAGATTTAGGAGCTTTGAAACGATTGGGATGGGTTTATGAAGCTTCAGTGGGTGCAATGCAAGGATCACTGATATGGACAAGTTGTCTTTTTGTGGCAGTCCCAGGAGATGAATGGCGGTTACATGCCTATCTCTTCTATCCATGCTATGCCTCCCATCCTCTGTGTAAGCGGCTTTAATTTACCATACCGTACGCATGGTGCCACTGCACCCCAATAAGAGCAACACCCAGTTGTTGTTCAGCCTTTGTGAGCTAGCGGCAGATGTTTGTGGGGCCACCATTAGATGATCTACAATGGTAGTGCAGAATAGCAAGGTTGAAAAAGAAGAGAAAGAACAGAGGGGGCTGCTGACCTCTTAGCACCTGTACCTGAGGCTTGTGTGGTAAAGAGGCAATGAGAGGAGCCTTTGTAGTTGGGAGTGAATGAATATGGGGAGGAGGTAGGGGTGTACTGTTGGAATGCTGATGGTGTCAGGGGAAACTTAAACGAAGCAAAATGGATTCTGGGGTGTGTAAGGCCAGGGCAAGGACCCTGGGAGGTATGTGTCAGGAAAAAGCCAAAAACAGCACGCTTTCCAAAACTTGACAAATGGAAAAGGAAGAATGTGTTGGTCATTTTACAAGGAGGAACTAGGGACACACTGAATGGGAAAAGGTGGGCAAGTTGCATGCAGGCCACTGATCTGCAAAAGCTAGTATTGCCACTTGCTTCAACAGTAAATATTTACAAAACTCATCAATAGATCCTCAGGCGTGCCCGTGGCGCCTGACCTTACAGGTACTGTAGGTAGCAGACTGGGTGAATGGTATCAGTGACCCTGGCTTCCACCCAAAGTAATATGCGAGCACAGTGTCTCTACTGCTACACTGGGGGCAAGATATATTAAACAACCATTTTGTGATTCCCCAAATTGTGAACCTTTGAGATTTGCAATTAGGAAATCACAAAATGGGATGTAAGTTGACAGGGCAGCCAGAAATAGCATTTTAATAACGAGTAGCTTCGCTAAATAGAGAATTGCAATTTTACCTTTTTGGACGCATATGTTACTAAGTTGAAACAAAAATTTCATTTCCTGCTTCCTGGGTCGTGTCAAGGACCCTAACCACAGGAAGTGCTGCAGAGGAGAGGCCAGGAGAGCAAGCACACTGTGGAGGTGAGTACTGCTGTACAACACCAGTGAGCTGAGAAGTGCTACAAACAGTACAACTTTGCACAGGAATGTCCAGCAAACAGCCACAGAATGAGGCAGGTGAAAGGAAGCGCAAACTGAGGTTCTCTGAAAAAGAACTGGCTATACTGACAGAGGAGTGCTGCAACAACCATGAGCAGCTGTTTGATTGTGCATCCATGAGTGTGCCTGAGACGCAGAAACCCAAGATGTGGAAGGACATGCAGCTGAAAATTAATGCTGTCGTCGTTGCACAACGCTCAGTCGAAGTAACAAGGTAGAGGTGGTACGACCTCCAGTCTCCCACCAAAGAATGTGTGGCCAGCCACCTGAGTGAGTCCCGGGCAACAGGAGGTGGTCCATCAACCCTACCCCCACCCACAACACTGGTGGCAATAATGAAGACAACCCTGGAAAAGGGGCAGTCGTTGGATTTGGCAGCCTTGAAACTACAGCAGCTGCACCATCGCTAAGTAAGTGTACCCATTTGTCACTGTTTGGTAAATGCATCTTAATCTAGAACTGAGACAGGCAAATAAGTATGCCACCACTAAATAGCAAAAGTAGCCCTCATGGTGCATCATGGGACTTGTAGGCAGATAATTACAAGGTGCACTCAGTGTCAAACATTTATTCTAAAAATGATGTACAACTTAAATGGATCCCCAAACAATGAAATTATTAGCGTGTGCATTCTTCTAATAGATGCACCCGATGAAGAAATAAAATGTCCATCTGGTGACGGCGATGAACAGGTCTAAATGGATGATGAAGGAGCAGTATTGGGGCTTAGTGTTCTCACACCAGCTCATGCCCACTGCAGCGTTGCATCATTTTCTCCACAGCCATCAAAATGTGAGAAGGAGGAGGCCATTCAGTCCCCCAAAACCATCCAGCCACGAGTTGTCAGCCCCCAAAACCATGCGCCTTCTGTCTTCCAGCCAAGTGCAGAACAGGAAGCTATATTTGGTGTTCTTGTCGCACCCATGCTGCATGTTCAGTGCCTGCAGTACAAATAAATGAAAGTGGCGAACCATAAATTGCATAACATTCAGCATACTATGTCCCTGGGAGTCAATACAGTGGCCACTAAAATGGACAGGCTAACTGATGTCATTGAGAAACTATGCAGACAGTTGGCAGGACAGTAGCAACCGCAGGTGCAGACAGAGAAGCAGTAATAAGCGTATGACTGCATTAACAAGGTCCATTGGACATCTTGCTCTTGCCACCTCAGTCTTATCCAACCACACTGTGACACTACAGGCTAAATGGGGCACTTCAGTGGTGATGTTGCAAGGGGCCTTGGCAGGATTACCACTGGAGTGGAGGCCATACAGAGAGCAACTAGCAAGTGGGGGTGTTGAACACCAACCTGTTAGGAAGGTTAGACCAAGTGTCAGCAGCCTCCATGCCCCTGATGTCCCAGTGCTGTGACACAGTATCAGCCGTACTCTTGCACCTCCTTATGATAGTGCCTCCCATACTGGATGCACACAAAAGAAAAATTAAGGGTTAAGGATCCTGGAGGGTCATTTTCTGTTTGATGTCAGGTTGGTGATGTAACCAACCAACATGTTGAGCTACATTGCATACATTTATGTGCTAAACTGATTATTTTGAAACAGTTTTCTGACACCTGACAATAAAGGATTGTTCACATGCATCAGTCATACTATTGTGGAAGCCTTTTCATATATCATGTTGATATGACTTGCAAAGTAATGGGTGGCAATGCGGTCCCTGTGCCTCCTCCCCGCCACTTCTCTTCTCTACTCTGTTGGCAGCTGAACTGGGAATCCGGGTTGTACATCATCAATCAATCAATCAAGCATTTATATAGCGCACTACTCACCCAGAGGATCTCAAGGCGCTGGGGGAGGGGGGTCCGCTACTGCTCGAACAGCCAGGTCTTGAGTTGCTTCCTGAAGGCGAGGTGGTCCTGGGTCAGGCGGAGGTAGGTCGGGAGGGAGTTCCATGTCTTGGCGGCGAGGTAGGAGAAGGACCGTCCCCCTGTGGTGGCTCTTCGGATGCGGGGGACGGCGGCGAGGGCGTGGCCGGTCGATCGAAGCTGGCGTTTGGGAGCGTAGAAGTTGAGGCGGCTGTTGAGGTATCCTGGGCCTTGGTTGTGTAGGGCTTTGTGTGCGTGGGTGAGGAGTCGGAAGGTGATTCTCTTGTTGACCGGGAGCCAGTGCAGGTCTCTCAGGTGTCCGGAGATGTGGCTGCGATGGGGGATGTCCAGGATGAGTCGTGCTGAGGCGTTCTGGATTCGCTGGAGTCTCTTCTGGAGTTTGGCGGTGGTTCCGGCGTAGAGGGAGTTGCCGTAGTCCAGACGGCTGGTGACGAAGGCCTGGGTGACCGTCTTCCTGGTCTCGGTGGGGATCCACCGGAAGATCTTACGTAGCATGCGCAGGATGTTGAAGCACGACGAGGAGACGGCGTTGACTTGTCTGGTCATGGAGAGGGAGGAGTCCAGGATGAAGCCCAGGTTGCGTGCGTGGTCTGTTGGTTTGGGTGTGCTGCCTAGGGCAGGGGGCCACCAGGAGTCGTCCCAGGCGGAGGGTGAGGATCCCAGGATGAGGACTTCCGTCTTGTCCGAGTTCAGTTTCAGGCGGCTGTTCTTCATCCATTCGGCTACTTCTTTCATCCCTTCGTGAAGGTTGGCTCTGGCGGTGGCGGGGTCGTTGGTGAGGGAGAGAATCAGCTGGGTGTTGTCGGCGTAGGAGATGATGTTGAGGTTGTGCTGGCGTGCGATGTCTGCGAGGGGGCTCATGTAGACGTTGAAGAGGGTTGGACTGAGCGAGGAGCCTTGAGGAATGCCGCAGATGACTTCGGTGGCTTCAGATCTGAACGGGGGGAGGCGGACTCTCTGTGTCCTTCCGGCGAGGAAGGAGATGATCCACTCCAGTGCCTTCTCCTGGATTCCGACTTTGCTGAGTCGCTGCACTAGTGTACGGTGGCAGACAGTGTCGAAGGCCGCGCAGAGGTCTAGGAGGATGAGGGCTGCTGTTTCTCCGTTGTCAAGCAGTGCTCGGATGTCATCGGTGGCTGCGATCAGGGCGGTCTCGGTGCTGTGGTTGGCCCGGAAGCCAGACTGCGAGAGGTCGAGGGAACCGTTCGTCTCGAGGAAGGCGGGCAGCTGCTTGTTGACGGTCTTCTCGATGACTTTTGCAGGAAACGGGAGCAGCGAGATGGGGCGGTAGTTCTTGAGGTTGGTGGGGTCGGCTGATGGCTTCTTTAGTAGAGCGCTGAGTTCGGTGTGCTTCCAGCTCTCCGGGAAGGTAGCGGTGTCAAAGGAGGTGTTGATGATGTCCCGCAGGTGGGGTGCGATGACAGCCCCGGCCTTGTTGAAGACGTGGTGAGGGCAGGGGTTGGTAGGAGATCCGGAGTGGATGGAGTTCATTGTGCGGACGGTGTCTTCGGTGCTGATCGGGGTCCAGGCGCGGAGGGTGGTGGTGGGGGGCGGTGGTTCGGTCGTGGCGTGCGTCGGTTGAGTGCTGAAGCTGTTGTGTATGTCCGCGATCTTGTTGTGGAAGTAGGAGGCGAGGGAGTTGCAGAGGTCTTGCGAAGGGGTGATGTCGTTGTTTCCGGCGTTGGGGTTGGAGAGCTCTTTAATGATGTTGAAGAGTTCCTTGCTGTTGTGTGCGTTGTTGTCCAGTCGTTCCTTGAATGCGGTTTTCTTGGTGGCGTGGATGAGTTGGTGGTGTTTTCGGGTGGCGAGCTTGAGGTTGTCCGGTGTTGGGTCTCTGCGCCATGTTCTCTCGAGGGCTCGGCAGTTCTTCTTGGAGCTCTTGAGTTCGTCGGTGAACCATGGGGCTTTCTTGCTGCCGGGTCTGCTAGGCGGGGTCTTCAGAGGGGCGAGGTCGTCTGCGCAGTTGCTGATCCACTTCGCGAGGTTGGTGGCCGCCTGGCTTGGGTTCGTTGCGCTGGTGGGAGGGTTCATGCTCAGGGAGGTCACGAGCTGGTCGGCTGTGATCTTGTTCCAGCTTCTGCGTGCAACCTGTTGCTGGTGGTGGTGGATCGTGGTCCTTCTGAAGCTGAAGTAGACGGAGCTGTGGTCCGTCCAGTGGAGTCCGGTGGCGTGGCTGAAGGCGATGTCCCTGCTGGATGAGAAGACCGGGTCGAGTGTGTGTCCATCATCAGAATCAGACACTGCAATGTGTAGGCCTCTACTGCAGGCACTGCTGTGTAGTATGGCACATGTTGCTCCCATCTTACAGGCATTATCTGGTGCATATTGCAGGGCACCGTCTTTTTGAGCAGGCCGGGATACCTGCATTTCAGGAGGCCAAATATGCGCTCTATCACAGTTCTGGTGCGACAATGTGCTGTGTTGTATCTCCTCTCGTTCTGGTTCCTGGCAGAGAGGTAGGGTATGAGGATCCATGGGTGTAGGGCATATTCACTGTCACCTGAAAGATATACATTTGTCTGAGGCAACATAATTATTGTGTTTATTGTACAACTCCATAATTGTTTGAACATGTATTTTCAAAATCTAATATATATCCATCGTCAAACTCCCCAGTTTCAAGTCGTCTGTGAATGCTGCTGTGCCAAAACATACAAGAATCATAGGTGCTTCCAGGTAATTTTGCCACTATATCAGTGATTCTGTTTTGGGCATTGCATACAGCCTGAATGTTCAAGGAATGTGTATGTTTTCAGTTCCTAAATATATATTCAATATGGGATGGTGGACATATGGCTACATGTGTTCCTTCTATACACCCTATGACATGGGGGAAATTTGCTATTCTGTAAAAATGTATTTTAGTACTTTGTATTTCCAGCACATTCCTGGGCAGGTATATGTAGTGGTGGATGTAGATGACCATGGCATCTAGGAATCTCCTAAAGAAACGCAAATCGTACTTTGATATAGCCCTCTTTGCAACACCTATCACATCCTGGTAACTTACACTGGCTAATAAGTGTAATGAGCAAAACATCTGCACATGGGTGGGGATGGAATTGCTGCACAGAGCACTGCTTTCTAATTGTGGCCTTAACAGCTCAATTATATCCAGGATGACTGTGCTACTTGGCCTGTACTGGTCATATATTTCCTCCTCTGTTTTTTAGAAAAGCTTCAGCCTGGCACGAAAAATCCTTTCTTGTCTCTGCCTATTCCTCTACTGCAGGGCCAGCATACGCATCTTCCTAACACGTTTGCAACCAATTCGTGACTTGCAAATCGGGTGTACATCTGGCCCTAAATGCTCTCGAAAAGCCCAGTCCTATACATGCCACAGTAGCTCACAAGGCTTGGCCCTTACAAGAAAATGGGTGCCTATAGGACAGTGCTATTGAGTAGCAAGCAGGGCTAGCATTGAAATGAGATCACTTCGGCAGAGTGAAATGTATAATTTGGTGCGAATAGCCAACTACACCTATCTCTTTTGTAAGATGGTAAGGGACTACCCAAGACTTATTGATTCATGTCTGTCACTACCAAATTTTAACCAGAAGTTATTGGCTCCCTTTCAAAGTTATGTGAGGGTATTAAATCTATATTATCTAAGCCAATCCCAGGAGCACAATTTGGACTGAGATGGTTTAATGGCAATTGTTCTTTAATCAATAGACAGCTTCACAGGGCACTCTCAACATACCCCAGAAATCCTTCCCTTGTAAAATCATTAAGGAATAAGTATAGGGTAGCTGTCTCACAAAGGAAAGAAGAACGTGTGAATAAGCACTGGGATGCACCCGCACAGGCTGCCACATTAAATAACGGGAACGCTTTCTGGGCTGCCGTCAAAGACATGAGATCCATGGGACAACCATTGACTCCAGTAAGCTGCAATATAACCAGTGAGTCATGGGTAGCCCATTTTTCTCCAACACACAATGTTTCCCCTGTAGAGCATTAGGTCCCCTCTGGGATCCCAATATCCTTACAGTAAATTGAAGATGCCATTCATCAGAGCTTGGAAAAAAAAGCCCCCGAACCTGACGGTCTGCCCATTGACTTGATTAAGTATTAACCCAAGTTCTGGGTGCCGCTTTTATTAAATGTTTTTAATAATTTAACTAATGCCACGCTCCCAAGCACCCGGTCAACAAGCATTATTATACCAATCTTCAAAAAGGGTGACTGTTCTCAGCCAAGCTGCTACAGGCCAATCTCCCTAATAAATAACACAATGAAACTTTGAGGGAGGATCTTATACAACAAGATAAAAAAATTGGCTGAGGAGGTTTGTATTTTACAACCATGCTAATTAGGATTTAGAAATAAAAAAAGGCACTTTTGAACAGTGGCTGAATCTTAATTTAATTATTGGGAAGTATACTATAGCCCAGCAATCCCCAATATATCTGACTTTTATGGATCTCACCTTGGCCTTTGATTTTGTCAACCCGTCTCGTTTATGGTCTACCCTTTTGGAATATGGTTTAGACGAGGTTTTAGTTCATTTTTTAGCTTATCTGCATAGGGACCTGAAAGCCCGGGTGAGGATCAATATGGGTGGGGAGGTCCCAAGTTACATGAGAGTTGACAGAGGGGTAAGACAGGGGTGTGTCCTGGCCCCCCTGCCTTTAATTCTATATATTAATGATTTACACACATCTTTGACCGTACTCACTAACGATATCCCCAGAATCAGTGGTAAGATACTCCCCATGCTATTGTATGCCGACGATAACATACTAATGGGCCGAACACCCAATGCATTACGTATCCTTGTGCGGGGTTTTGTGGATTTTATGGCTGGCTTAGATTTTTGTACTAATTTTAAAATAATTGTTTATCATGTCTTATGGGCCGAAAAAGTATCTTTTAAACAGCATTGTTGTGGATAATCAAAAATTACAACGCACTGCCACTTTTCCTTACCTGGGGCTGGTCTTTGCTGCCTACGGTTCTCGGTTCGACCATGTTGCATATAGCAGGAATACGTTTTCTAAGCTATTAATTCAATTCTCAGCCTTCCGCAGCCCAAAAGGACTGATGTAATTTTAGCGCTTTTGAAAATCTATAAAACACAATGTATCCCAACAGCAACATATGGAGCGGAGGTCTGGGGATACACAAAGAGTAACAGTACCCATCATGAAGAAAACAGATTCTGCCGAAAACTTTTGGGAGAATTGATCTCCACATCACAATATGTTTGTCATGCCAAATTAAAATTGCATTATATTTTAGATAACATAAAGACCCGCCATACAATTTTTTTGGCTTGCTATCTGGAAAAACCCAGCTGCGTCCCTCACTAGAGAGATAATAAGAAACTGCCTCAAGTGCGACAAGGGAATGGAAATACTATGGCTTGTGGCAGTGAAGGAGAGCTTGAGTAGTAATAATCATGCCCTGATCTTCTCAAATCCTACCGAAATTGATAATATGAACAAAAAAGCCCTTCGGGGGGCCCTTTAAGCCCGTTATAGAACACTAAGACACGAAAGGGAGGCCCAGAAAACGTCTGTAGCAACTTATATGTCTATTGAGTATGCATCAAATACACCATCTAGGTATCTGTTAAAATCAATAGGTCGTTGGGAGAGAGAACTTCTCTTCCGTTTAAGGGCAGGCACAGTTAAATTCGTACTATGTTTCCCTCTGGGGTACAATGCTAATCTAGATCAATTACCATGCCCTTGCGACGGCAGGAGCGGGCAAACAACACTCCACTTTTTATTTTTTTGCACGTTTTACATGAAATACACAAAACAGTTTTTGGTACCGTTTAAAAAAAAAAAAATCTTGCCTATTTGTTTGATGCAGCCTACATGGAAAATCTTAAACTGGAAAATGATGAATTAACTGTCCGTGTAGGTACTTTTCTAAAAGTTGCAGTACGCGCCCGCAACACAACGTGTACTTTAGGATGCCTGTTTTTATTGAATTAATTTTTATATATTATGATCATGTTTTATCTAAACCCAATGGATATTGTCTGTAGATTAGTTTTTTAATCAGCCCAGAATAATCTAGAATGATTTAAATTGAGAGGGTTTTCATTGATAACTGGTTTTACCTGTTCATAACATCTGCTTATGTGTGATTTCACTCTTCTAATATTATGATTAATGGACTTGTAGACTTGTTTCTGTTGTTATGTGAACTGTGCTTTTATGGATACACTACTAACCGAATAAAGATTTTTTAATTGAATTGTATAATTTAGAGAGGCCACTGAGCCATCCTGCGATTTTATTGGCTGTTCAAAACTACAGCCCTTCCTTTCTAAATCAGAGATCTCTTTAGTTGCTTTGCATTAATACATGCGTGACATTGTGCATTGTGCATTGTGACACAAATCTTTTAAAAATGAATGCTTATAGAGAAAATATATTTATACATGTAATAATACTAGTTAGTTTACTTAAAAAACAAATAAATATTCTAAAACAAGAATTTTTTGAAAAATAAATGCAAAACTTTGACAACAAGATATAAAAACAATAAATAATTCAAATATAAACAAACACTAAGTTATTTTGGCAGTGCATATTTATGATATAATAATATAATTTTTGCTTTTCACAATATTTCTTGATATACGGGTAAGTGCCGTATATGAATGGTACTTTTTTCAAAACAAGGACACTATGGGGCACATGCATCAAGGTTTTTGCGATCGCAAATAGTGCGAATTGCAAAAAATGGCCATTTGCAATCGCAAAATAGCCATAAGCAATGCATCAACCAAAATCGCAGACTTCCCCTTGCATTCGCAAAATATAGCGATTACCTATTTAGCGAATGACAAATAGCGATTCTGTATTAGCAATTTACTATTTGGTAATCACAAACCTATGCATGAAAATTTGCAAATTGCAAATAGCCCAGAAATCGCGATTTTGTACTTGCAAAATAGGACAAAGTCAAATCGGGTGTTAACCAGGTGAAAACTAACTTATCAGGTGGGAACCTTCAGCAAAGTATTTAAACAGGCCCAGAGGCCTTAGAATGTTTCACAATGGCAGTGTTCTACGCCATGGCGAGAAGGATGAGGCTACAAGCAGCAGCACAGAGAAGAAGGAGGATACAGGAGCGCATTTTTAGAGTGTGCGTTACATTGCTGGGGTGACAGAGGAAGAGATATATGACAAATATAGGTTGAATGCAAACATGATCTATGATATGATAACTGAATTAGATCCCTAACTGCCGCGTCGGACCTGCAGGACACATGCCATTCCCACTCATGTGCAGGTCCTATGTTCACTGCACCTCCTAGCATCATGTATCATCAAGGGTGTAATAGCTGCAGCTGGAGGGGTTTCCCAAAGTGCACTATCACGCTTTTTCAACTCATTCCTTGACGCCATGAGGTTTCCTACAACACCACATGAATTGCAGCAAACAAAATTTGATTTCTATCAGGTAGCCCAGTTTCCCCACATAATTGGTTACAAACCTACCCTGCGCTGCCCAAGGAACATGGAGGGGGTGCAGTCATAGGTGTGAATCCTGTGAAAATACACAGGAAACCTCCATGAGCCTCCAGTACTCTCTTCTCTCCTGTACAATCTTTCAGATCCCTATTCAATCTGTACTTCTTACAGTCAGGCACTGACTTCCTCTGTAAGTGGCACCTTTCTGCTCTCAGCAGCTCCTCCAAACTGTTTAGATTTTAATGTTGCCTAACTACCCCCTGTCTTAGTGTTCATTGTAGATGTTAGCAGGAGATGCACTTGGTCCTCTAGTATAGGAGTCATCAGCTTTAGGAAATATTATACAGTATAAGGCAGACCTGAAGCAGTTTCCTTACTGTTAGAACCGGCGGTCTCTAGTTGGCAGAGGTATACACTTCTGACAAATAGGGACCAACCAACTCTAGTCAGGGAAAGGGGATTACACACTCAGATAACCCCTGCTACCCCTTTGGTAGCTTGGCAGAGCAGACAGGCTTATCTCAGAGGCAGTGTGTTAAGCATTTATGACCACATACAGTAATAAAGTGAATACACTACAGATGGACACGACACAGAAGTTATTATAAAAATAGTATTTTTATATAAGGCTTAGCACAAGACCAAATAACGACAAAAATATACCACAGTCTTAATAAATACTCTTTGGAAGGAAAAATAATAGTTCAAGTAAGGTTTCTTCTTGGCAAATAGTTCTTTAGCAAAGTATTCTTCTGAGCACAGTTCTTTGGCAACAATGTAACCCCCACAGGAGTCACACGACGTAGAGTCTACAAGATTCCCAAGGTTCGGCGTCGACCGCGAGGAGCGCTACGTCGAGCCTGGAGTTGCAACAGACCCCACAAGTACAGTACCTGGAGAAACGAAGAAACGATGATCCACGGCGTCGAGATGTCGGCGTCGAGGTCGGCGTCGATCGTGCCTCGGAGTCGGGTCAATCCGCAGCGGTTTCGAGGGATGTCGGGCCGGAGCAGCGCTCACGGCGTCGAGAAGGGCGTCGAGTCGATGCGATCAGCAGCGGCGTCGGGACGGGGTCGCTTGGAGGTGGAGCCGATACTCACTCCTCACTGGCGTTGATACCGGCGTCGAGACGGGGTCACTTGGAGCCGGGGCCGATACCCACTGCTCACTGGCGTTGCTGCTGGCGTCGAGACTGCAGATTTTCCCTTGTGTACTGGAAACAACACTTTCCAGCAATTCAGCAATTCAGTAGATGGTG
Organism: Triturus cristatus; assembly: GCF_964204655.1. Taxonomy (NCBI): domain Eukaryota; kingdom Metazoa; phylum Chordata; class Amphibia; order Caudata; family Salamandridae; genus Triturus; species Triturus cristatus. Next base: position 465,337,436 of record NC_140593.1, read on the forward strand.
AAGTCCTTTGGCCCTGTGACTTCAACAGGAGACTGGCACTCTTCCAGTCCTTGGAGATTTCCTAGCAAGTGTTCAAAGAGTACACACCAAGTTCCTCTCTCCTTGTTCCTTGGCAAAAATAAAGAAGCAGCTTTCAGGTTCCTCCACAGCAAAACAGCACTCTGGCAGAAAGGGGAGGCAAGCCCTTAGATCAGCAGGCTTCTTGTCCTTGGTACAGGTTTCCTTGTCAGAAGTGATCTGAGTTCTTGGTTCAGGGGTCCTTCTCTTATACCCCTTTTTCCCTTTATTCCCTTTGTCCAAGCAGGGAGATTCCCACCATCTCAGGTTTGTTGTGGGTGTTGCCAGGCAGAGGCACCTGGCCTATTCACTGAGCAGGGCAGAGTCCTCAGCCGCCCAGCAGGAGGCGGAGCCAGTATTGTCACTGGCAGGAGCAGGGCTATCAGTCGCCCAGCAGGAGGTGGAGCCAGTATTGTGTCAGGCAGGGCAGGCTACTCTTCCCTCACTCTATGTGTAAACGCCCCATTCACCCCACACTGACTCATTCAGACCTCTGGAGCCACCCAGCCCCTGACACACACACCAAACCAGCAGAGACCGGTAGATAGTTGGACAAGAAAATAGCCACTTTCTAAAAGTGCTATTTTCAAACATAGAATTTAAAAACCATCCATCCTAAAGGGTGTGTTATTAAATTCTGAGTTCAGGGATACTAAACTCGACTTGCTACCATGCTCCCTGAGTCAGATAGATTATAATGGAGTTAATAATCAGTCTGCCCAGTCTGGCCTATTGGAGGCAGGTAGCCCTTCAATAGTGAAAAACGAAAATGGCTGTAATTCACTATTAGGTCATGCCACACACATCAGGGCAGGACCTACCTTTTACCAACAATGCACCCTGCCCTAGGGCCTACCATAGAGGTGTCTGAAATGTGGCAAAGTGAAGGTTTAGAGACTGGTAAGTAGGTTTCCTTACCAAGTCGACATGGCAGTCAGGGACTGCACGCAGGCGCTGCGGTGGCAGGCCTGAGACACATTTTACACGCTGCTTCTGTGGGTGGCACAACCAGTGCTGCAAGCCCACCAGCAGCAGTTAACTTACACGCCCTTGGCACACGCAGTGCACTAGACTAGGGTCTGAACAGTAAGTCAACCAAGCCAATCATGGTAACACCAATCAATGTAACAATTTAACATAGGGAGCACATGCACTGTGGCACTGATCAGCAGTGGCACAGTGCCCAAAGCAATAATCCAGCAAAAACATTGTAAACAGAGGAGGCAAACAGAAAAAAATGGAGGAGAGACTCATGCCAATGATGCCAGGTCTAACACGTGTCCCCTCCAGCTGAAATGTGGGGAGAACTACCCTTCACCCAGGGAGTCCTCATCACTAAGGCGGAAAAATCTGGACAGACCATCAGCATTGGCGTGATCTGTACCAGGGCGGTGTTCCACCGTAAAGTCCATCCCCTGTAGGGAAATGGACCACCTCAACAGTTTTGGGTTCTCACCCCTCATCTGCATTAACCATCTGAGGGGCCTGTGGTCTGTCTGAACCCGGAAGTGAGTCCCAAACAGGTAGGGTCTTAGCTTCTTCAGCGCCCAGACCACAGCAAATGCCTCACGCTCTATCGCACTCCACCTTTGTTCCCTGGGAAGTAACCTCCGGCTGATGAAGGCTACAGGTAAGTCTCGGCCCTCCTCATTCATCTGTGCTAGAACAGCCCCCACACCATGCTCTGAAGCGTCTGTCTGGACAATGAATTCTTTTGAAAAGTCGGGTGCCTGGAGGACCGGTGCTGTACACATTGCAGTTTTCAGGGTGTCAAAGGCGTTCTGACAGGCGTCAGTCCAGATCACAAGTCTCGGCTGCTTCCTGGAAGTCAGCGAGGTCAAGGGGTGCACAATGTTGCCATACCCCTTGACAAACCTCCTGTAGTAACCCGTGAGACCCAAGAAGGCTCTCACCTGAGTCTGGGTTTTGGGCGGTTCCCAAGCCAGGATGGTATCTATCTTGGGTTGCAGGGGGGCCACCTTGCCGCTCCCTACTTGGTGCCCCAAGTACACCACTGAACCCTGCCCAATCTGGCACTTACTAGCCTTGATTGTGAGGCCTGCTCTGCGCAGGGCCAACAACACTTCCTGGAGGTGGCGCAAGTGTTCCTCCCAGCTGGCGCTGAACACTGCTATATCGTCCAGGTAGGCGGCGCTGAAATCTTCCAGCCCGGCCAATACCTGGTTAACCAACCTCTGGAATGTGGCAGGGGCATTCTTCATCCCAAAGGGCATCACACGGAACTGGTAGTGCCCATCTGGTGTGGAGAATGCAGACCTCTCTTTTGCCCCATCAGTCAAGGCGATCTGCCAGTACCCAGACGTTAGATCAAACGTACTAAGGTACCGGGCAGCCCCCAACCGATCGATGAGCTCATCAGCTCTGGGGATGGGGTGCGCGTCAGTCTTGGTGACCGAATTGAGTCCTCGGTAATCCACACAGAACCGAAGTTCTGGTGAAGCACCAGGCGCTGCAGCCTTTGGGACCAAGACCACTGGGCTGGCCCAAGGACTGCTAGAGGACTCAACCACCCCTAAGGCAAACATCTTGGAGACCTCCTCCTTGATATATGCTCTGACCTTTTCAGTCACCCTGTAGGCCTTGTGCCTCACAGGAGTGCTGTCCCCAGTGTCCACATCATGGACACACCACTGAGTGACACCAGGGATTAAGGAGAACAGATCAGGGAATTGTACCAACAGATGGCGACAATCTTGCTGCTGCTCAGGGGTCAGTGTGTCAGAGAGGACAACACCATCCACTGACCCATCTTTTTCTTTTGCACACAGGAGGTCAGGAAGAGGCTCACTCTCCTCCTCCATCCCAGCATCTGTGGCAAGGAGCATGCCCACTTCGGACCTTTCTAAGTGGGGCTTTAACCGGTTGACATGCAGGACCCTTAAGGGGTTCCTGGGAGACTTCAAGTCCACCAAGTAGGTGACATCGCTCTTTTTCTCCACAACCTCAAATGGTCCAGTCCACCTGTCCTTGAGCGCACAAGGTTCCACAGGGGCCATGACCCAAACTTTCTGACCAGGTTGAAGCTCAACCAGAGTGGCATTCTGATCGTACCACCGCTTCATCTCTTCCTGGCTGGCCTCCAGATTTGCCTGAGCAAGATCTCTGAAGCGCCGAGTCTGGTTCCTAAAGGCCAGCATGTAACTATATACATCCTGGGGAGGTTTCCTGGGAGATTGCTCCCAGCCTTCTTTGACCAGACTCAAAGGTCCTCTTACCGGGTGACCATACAAAAGCTCAAAGGGGCTGAACCCTAGAGACTTCTGTGGCACCTCACGGTAAGCAAACAGCAGGCATGGCAAGAGGACGTCCCATTTACGCCTCATTGGTTCTTCAAGACCCATGATCATGCCTTTTAGGGTCCGGTTGAATCTCTCAACCAGCCCATTACCTTGAGGGTGGTAAGGAGTGGTAAACTTGTAGGTTACCCCACACTCCTTCCACAGAGACTTCATATAATTCGAAATGAAGTTGGTGCCCCAATCTGACACCACCTCTCTGGGGAACCCCATGCGGGAGAAAACACCCATCAGTGCCCGTCCCACCACGGGGGCCGTCACTGTGCGGAGAGGGATGGCTTCCGGGTACCGGGTGGCATGGTCCACCAAGACCAGGATAAACCTGTTGCCCATGGCTGTCTTGGGGTCCAGTGGCCCCACAATGTCAATTCCCACTCGCTCAAAGGGGGTACTGACGACGGGAAAAGGTTGGAGGGGAGCCTTCTGCTTCCGCCCACTTTTCCCACTTGCCTGGCAAGTTTGACAGGTCCTACAATGGATATCTGAATCCCTTCTCATCTGGGGCCAATAAAAATGGGTGACAAGCCTGTCATAGGTCTTGTCCTGCCCCAGATGTCCAGCTAACGGAACGTCATGAGCCAACCCCAGTAGGAAGGCTCTGAAGCGCTGGGGTACCACCAGCACACGGGCTGACCCAGGTTCAGCAGCCTTAGGCTCGCTATACAGGAGGTCGTTCTCCCAGTAGACCCAATGTGATCCTGACTGATCACCTGTCGTTTGGGCTGAGGCCTGCTGCCTCATACCCACAAGAGAAGGGCACACTTTCTGTTCAGCACAAAATTCCTCCCTGGAGGGACCACCATCCTGCTGCCAATGGGTCAGCTCGGGCAGGTCTCCCAGTTCGGCCACTTGTTCTCCTGTCGGTTCCAGGGCAACCCCCTCAGGGTCTGCTCCCTCCTGGACCGCGGGAACGATGGGGGACGGTTTCCCGCGCCCCCTGCCCCTTCTCTTCACGGTTGGGACCTGGGCCATACTTTCAGGCTCCATGGCCCCATCAACACCCTTACTGACTGACATGGACCGGGTGGTCGCACACACCCACTCAGGCAGACCCAACATTTCCAGATGCGATTTTCTCTCCACCTTAGCCCAAGGGGAGTCCTCCAAATCATTGCCCAAGAGACAATCAACAGGCATGGCGGGCCTCACAGCAACCTGAAGAGTACCTGAGACCCCCCCCCACTCAAAGGGAACTTGAGCTACCTCACACTGACTCTGTGAGTTGTCAGCAGCTACAACGGGGTAGAGTGCATGAGGGACCACCTGCTCTCTGGACACCAAGTGACACTTGACAGCTGTCACACTCGCTCCGGTGTCTCTGAGAGCTTCCACCCTATGGCCATTAATGGTCACCCACTGCCTATATTTCTTAGTGTTACTAGGCAGAGGGGTTGGAGGGACCATTTCCACGTCTCCTAAAGAGACCAGGGACATTTCTGCGGGACCCCACCCACCGGGGGCACCCATCTCCTCCCCTCCCAGGGCTACACTCGCTACCTGACGAGGGGGTGCACGCGGCGGTGCATTCGAATCCTTCATGGGACACTGGGGATCATAATAACGGTGTCCCACCTGCTTACAGGCATAGCAGGTCATGGGGCCCCTATGAACAGGTTTACCTGTCGGGGCCTCTGGCTTCTTTACAGGGGGAGGCTGGGAACCCTTCCCTTGGTTCCCTTGGGGACTACTTTGGGGCCCTTTCTGAAACTCCCTCTGTTTACCCCTGTCCCCCCCACTCTTCTGCTGGGGACCCTGCCCACCTTTGGCTGAGTCTCCCACTGGACCCTTGTGGACCCTGGTACTGACCCAGCGGTCCGCCTCCTCAGCAAGTTTTCTAGGGTTAGATAGCTTGCTATCAACAAGGTGCTGGCGTAGCTCTGGAAAACAGTTATTAGACAAGTGCTCCCAAGCAAACAAATCATAAAGAGCATCATAACTATCAACCTTGCTACCCTTTATCCAACCATCCATGGTTCTGCAGAAAAAAGACACATATTCAACCCACGTAGTACCAGGCAACTTCTTACATTCTCTAAAGGTTTGTCTGTACTTTTCTGGAGTTAAGCCATATCTCAGCATTAAAGCATCTTTCATATGAGTATAAGACATCCTATCCTCAGCAGGAAGGCTCAACAAGGTATCTCTCCCTTTGTTTGTAAAGCGGCTCCACAACCCCGTTCCCCAATCCTTCTCAGGGACCCGGTGGGCCAACAATGCTAACTCATACGCTTTAAACCATTGGCTAATATCTTCATTCTTATTGTAATCTTTGATCACATCTTTAGGAAAATAAAACCTACTTTCTGCAGGCACAGATGGAGTGCTGCCACCAGAGGGATTCAACTCTAAACTCTTAGTTTTAAGCTCCATTTCCCTCACCATCTTCTCACGTTCAAACGCTAATTTCTCTCTCTCAAAATCTAATCTTTTGCTCTCCATTTCAGCTTCTCTCTTGCTTCTTGCATTCTCTAATTCCAACTGCCCTCCTAATTTAAGTTTTGCCATTTCCAACTTGTACCCCCTCTCCTTCTCCCTGTCTTCTAATTCTTCGGGGGAAAGGCTCCTAGAGGACGCACTACTGCCTGGGGATGACACTGGCCCACCTGTGGGCTCTTCCTCTTCCTCTTCTTCTTCTTCTTCCGGTACCACCACCGGATCAGAGGGATTTCTGGCCTCTAACCAGGCCTTCAGCGCTTTGAGGAAGCCCTCTTTCTTTGAGACACCTGTGGTAGGAACTTTAAACTGCTTGCAAAATCCTTTTAGATCTTTTAGCATGTAGGAATCTATCTTCTCCTTATCGAATTCCCCCACAACATTCTCCACAGGTGTAGCAGCTCCGGCATTCTCCATGGTCAAAACTGGCAGGGTTTAAAAAAAATAAGCTCCAGGAAAGCGGAGAACAAAAATAGAATATCCTACCAAACAGATTGTGGCTGCGTTATGGTCTGCCTTCACTATGTAGCATACACTAATCACTGCACATGAGTCATAAATGCAAAGTTCAAATCCTCACCGCTGACCACCAATGTTAGAACCGGCGGTCTCTAGTTGGCAGAGGTATACACTTCTGACAAATAGGGACCAACCAACTCTAGTCAGGGAAAGGGGATTACACACTCAGATAACCCCTGCTACCCCTTTGGTAGCTTGGCAGAGCAGACAGGCTTATCTCAGAGGCAGTGTGTTAAGCATTTATGACCACATACAGTAATAAAGTGAATACACTACAGATGGACACGACACAGAAGTTATTATAAAAATAGTATTTTTATATAAGGCTTAGCACAAGACCAAATAACGACAAAAATATACCACAGTCTTAATAAATACTCTTTGGAAGGAAAAATAATAGTTCAAGTAAGGTTTCTTCTTGGCAAATAGTTCTTTAGCAAAGTATTCTTCTGAGCACAGTTCTTTGGCAACAATGTAACCCCCACAGGAGTCACACGACGTCGAGTCTACAAGATTCCCAAGGTTCGGCGTCGACCGCGAGGAGCGCTACGTCGAGCCTGGAGTTGCAACAGACCCCACAAGTACAGTACCTGGAGAAACGAAGAAACGATGATCCACGGCGTCGAGATGTCGGCGTCGAGGTCGGCGTCGATCGTGCCTCGGAGTCGGGTCAATCCGCAGCGGTGTCGAGGGATGTCGGGCCGGAGCAGCGCTCACGGCGTCGAGAAGGGCGTCGAGTCGATGCGATCAGCAGCGGCGTCGGGACGGGGTCGCTTGGAGGTGGAGCCGATACTCACTCCTCACTGGCGTTGATACCGGCGTCGAGACGGGGTCACTTGGAGCCGGGGCCGATACCCACTGCTCACTGGCGTTGCTGCTGGCGTCGAGACTGCAGATTTTCCCTTGTGTACTGGAAACAACACTTTCCAGCAATTCAGCAATTCAGTAGATGGTGAAGTCCTTTGGCCCTGTGACTTCAACAGGAGACTGGCACTCTTCCAGTCCTTGGAGATTTCCTAGCAAGTGTTCAGAGAGTACACACCAAGTTCCTCTCTCCTTGTTCCTTGGCAAAAATAAAGAAGCAGCTTTCAGGTTCCTCCACAGCAAAACAGCACTCTGGCAGAAAGGGGAGGCAAGCCCTTAGATCAGCAGGCTTCTTGTCCTTGGTACAGGTTTCCTTGTCAGAAGTGATCTGAGTTCTTGGTTCAGGGGTCCTTCTCTTATACCCCTTTTTCCCTTTGTTCCCTTTGTCCAAGCAGGGAGATTCCCACCATCTCAGGTTTGTTGTGGGTGTTGCCAGGCAGAGGCACCTGGCCTATTCACTGAGCAGGGCAGAGTCCTCAGCCGCCCAGCAGGAGGCGGAGCCAGTATTGTCACTGGCAGGAGCAGGGCTATCAGTCGCCCAGCAGGAGGTGGAGCCAGTATTGTGTCAGGCAGGGCAGGCTACTCTTCCCTCACTCTATGTGTAAACGCCCCATTCACCCCACACTGACTCATTCAGACCTCTGGAGCCACCCAGCCCCTGACACACACACCAAACCAGCAGAGACCGGTAGATAGTTGGACAAGAAAATAGCCACTTTCTAAAAGTGCTATTTTCAAACATAGAATTTAAAAACCATCCATCCTAAAGGGTGTGTTATTAAATTCTGAGTTCAGGGATACTAAACTCGACTTGCTACCATGCTCCCTGAGTCAGATAGATTATAATGGAGTTAATAATCAGTCTGCCCAGTCTGGCCTATTGGAGGCAGGTAGCCCTTCAGTAGTGAAAAACGAAAATGGCTGTAATTCACTATTAGGTCATGCCACACACATCAGGGCAGGACCTACCTTTTACCAACAATGCACCCTGCCCTAGGGCCTACCATAGAGGTGTCTGAAATGTGGCAAAGTGAAGGTTTAGAGACTGGTAAGTAGGTTTCCTTACCAAGTCGAGATGGCAGTCAGGGACTGCACGCAGGCGCTGCGGTGGCAGGCCTGAGACACATTTTACACGCTGCTTCTGTGGGTGGCACAACCAGTGCTGCAAGCCCACCAGCAGCAGTTAACTTACACGCCCTTGGCACACGCAGTGCACTAGACTAGGGTCTGAACAGTAAGTCAACCAAGCCAATCATGGTAACACCAATCAATGTAACAATTTAACATAGGGAGCACTTGCACTGTGGCACTGATCAGCAGTGGCACAGTGCCCAAAGCAATAATCCAGCAAAAACATCGTAAACAGAGGAGGCAAACAGAAAAAAATGGAGGAGAGACTCATGCCAATGATGCCAGGTCTAACACTTACCTTTAGCGGCTCTAAGTTGCGCCTATACATGGCATGAGGCAGGCATATGATTAATTGTTTGATCACCTAAATAGTCTGCTCAATGATGCATCATGCATCATGTCCAGGCATGAACCCTTAGTTATCTTCTATTCTCTGTTGGCCACCATGCCATAAGATGACCTGTGCCATGCCTTCAGGGGCTGTCCATTACCATATGTGTGAGTTAGAAGAAAATCATAAGTTGTAGGGTGCAGAGGTGTGTAACATGTGCAAGGCACCTAGCAGAACAAAGTTGCAGAATCTTGCTTTTGTGCCCTTGTTTTGGATTCTTCTTCTAGGAGACTACTGGCTATACTCCACCTTCTTGCTCACACCTTGTAACAAAGGCCTTGGCTGGACTGGTGTGACCGGAATAAGCAAAAGGGGCAGAACTGTTCATAACTGTTTCAGAGCTGACTTTTGGAATACACTACTGTCTGCAACTTTAGTATAAAGATGTGTCAGAAACTTCCTGCCAGTGTGCCAAGATATTTCTATTAGACTCCAGGGTCTCTACACCAGTGGTGATGAGAAAGTTTCTGCACTCTAGGGCTGGTATATACACCACTAATTTCCCTTGACAGGTTTGAGACCAGAAACCTGAGATGTTCTCTGAGGACAGCCAGTATAGGCTGCCAGGACTGTGCTTTGAGAGAAAGAGCTTACCAGCTGTTCAGGAGTGACATTGGTGGAGTCCTTGCATGAGGGAGATGCTGCTGAGAACATGAAGGAGGCGATGAAATGAAAGTGTGCACTGGGGAAGGATCTGCACTTCTCTGTGAGAGTGAGGCCAAGGAATCAATGAGAGGCCGTGACAGTATGATCAGACTCTTTTTCCCTGCGCACCTGTGGCAAAAGCTACCATGGAAATAAAGGCTACGTAAATTCTCTGTTTAGAATGCAGTGGATGCCATTTTGTGTATGTGGGTGAAGGGTAATTTAGCATCACTAACCAAATAAAAAACTAAGGCTGTTTACATAGTCTTGTCTTGAAGTAGATGAAGGGGCATTTGCATGGCATCTTAATGGTGTGTTTGTTTGTGTGTGTGTATGGGTCTGCGCGCGTGCGCATGTGCATTACTAAGGCCTCCTAAAGGGAGAAGTCAATGATGTCATCAAAGTCACCCTGTGCTTAAGTAGCTGATGAAGTGTGCGAAGGAAGGTGATATGGCCTGTCACGTGGGATATGGGTGAATTGGGGATTGGCTATATAGCCTTGCAAACTTGTGGTTATGAGGCATCAATCGTACTGTAGTGACTCTCTGCAGAGACCAATGACATCATGTGTCGGTGCACTAAAACAGTTTTTCAATGCTATCGTGCCACGAGGAGCTCCTCTTTTTGAGTGCGATGTAGGGCATAATGAATAATACAAAATTCATTGCCGGTGGCATTGTTTAAACTGGTTGGTGTGTGCCAGTCGGTTGCTGGCACACACCAGTGCGCTACCTTCATTCTCTTGAGGTTCTGTATAAGTATGCATAGCAATCAGAGCGACATGTGCAATAGAAGTGGTCTTCTTGGGGGCTGTTTGTCTCTCCATATCTTTGGAGTGCTGCTTTGATCACACATTGTAAGTGAGGGGTGGGTTGACACCAGCACCTGCACTTTTATAGTGTTTGCACTGTAAGTGCAGATCTCAGGTTCACACATGCCATCCAGTGCATTCATACTTATGCTGCAAGCATCTCCTTTTATTGAGTGTGCACTCCTTTCCCTTGTGTTCTTTGCATGCAATGTGTATTTGCTATGTTGCAATGTGTTTTCGGTGTCTTGTTTGGACCGAATAAAAAATATATTTCGAGCCATGTATTTTTCTGTACTTTTGGTTATTGCTGTAGTTCCAGCTGTGGGTGTTTGAATAATGGTAAGTGAATGCGGTGAATGCACTTTTAGGATGATTTGTGTTTCATACGTATATGTCTCAATATCACATTTGCGATTCAGGTGTCTGTGCTTTTTGATTACGTTATTACTTTAATTGAAGTGATCACTTTGATTTTTGGGAGTTAATATGGACATGTTCTGGTGATTGTGGGAATGAGTTTGCCGCTCTTTTTGAAAATATTGGGTAATCGTAATCTGCTAGCCAGCCAGTTTGCTGGGTGTGTAGATCGCTTTCTGTAGCTGGATGCTGAGATCTGCTTATCTATGTACTGAATGGTAACTCCATCTTCGCTTGTTTTGTGAATCAACCTTTGCAACATTTTTGGAGCTACACCATAGCGAAGAGTCAGCCACTACGGTAGTAATTAATGGGTAATAGTTGCACTTGCTGTTCATAAGGTATACTGCCTGTTATTTGTGAAGTAACTGTTATAGAGTATAATGATTAGATTCAGGATTCACTAATTGTAGGGTGTTGCCTTATTGGTACCTTAATCAGTCGAAAATATGTTGCAGATAAAAATAAACTAATGGTAATGGCCCAACACCCTTTCTATTGCAGATGCTAGGGGGGCTTGGGAGGAGAGTCCAAGCTTATGGGCAACAGAATGAGTTTATGGTACATTAAATTATACTTTTCTCTTTAGCGGATATTTTTTAATGTATCTATCTTTTTGGTAAATTAATGCGTCATTTTCTAAATCATTTGCTTGTCCACATCGAAAAATATACTTCTCGGTGGTGTATTCTTAGGAGATGTATTAATGTTAGCAGTTTCCGGTGTCAAACATCAGGTGTGGCATCTCTGGAGGATTTACAAAGAATGGAAGAGCCCTCTGGCTACACTGAAACATTTCCACTTGGATGCTTGTCAATGACACCCCCTTTTATCTCCTCGGCGGTGTAACTGGACACCAGCGCAGTCATTATATGCATATAGTTTGCTGAACAAAGACGAGGGGCACGGCCTTTGTGATCAAGGACCTGAGCAAGTATTCGTCTTCTTTGCTGATAGGGTTTTACAAATCGTATGGCACATTCTAGTATTACAAAGGCCTGTCCTCCTACTTCCTGATGCTGCTTAGACCTCATGAGCCCCGTTTTCAGTAGCGCTGCCTGTGAAATGAATGGCGCCGGTGCCTAAAGCTATGCTCAGAATCAGCGCTGTTAAATGTTAGCACACTGAATACCAAGGCTGGTAATCCTTAATCCACCTAAGGGCCAGTAACATTTTAAAGACTTTTGGGGCCCTCGGCCAAATGTAGTTTGGGGGCCCCTGTTCTGAAAAAGCTTTGAATTTATGATCCTATTTTAGCTCTTTCGTGCCCCCTTTGGTCAGGTCACTGACAGTGCACAGGCACACTGGTCCAAATTCTAAATGTGCTTACACCTAATAATCAGGGATAGTGATGTGTGTTTTCATTATTGTAACACAGCAGGAACGCACTAATATTACTGCAAATAAATGTTGTGGCACGCTCCCATTTCTCATATATTTGATCTAAAAGTGCCTTTTGTATGGCTGTTGCATGAAACATAAACACATTTCTATGCAAAATGTCTGTAATAAACTCTCAAACATAGGTCACTTTATTTTTTTTTTTACAGAAAAACTGTTTTTAAAACAAACTTTAAGTATTATTCAAGGTCACCAGGGCAAGTCTGCAGAACAGACCTGGCCCTATCAGTGGGCCCCTTGAAAAGCTGAGGCCCTGGGCCGCAGCCCACTTTGCCCACGCCTTAAAACGTCTCTGCTCAGGCCTCTATAATCCACTACCAGAGACCCCCTCTGCCTTTATCCCACTCTTGAAGGGTTCCTCCTTTCTCCCTTTTTAACAGATGAAGAATGTCTTTATTATATTTAGTTATTTAAAATCTTTACAACACTACAAACTGAATTTCGTTGATGTAAGTTTACAATACAAAATTAGCATAAAACAATTTTATTTAGTTTTAAAAAAATTGTATACGATTAAATATAATATCACTGTTCCTTAGATGCCTCCGAGATGCAACAACATTCTAAGTTCCATTTGCTGATTTTCTAAAGCTAAATGTTCTTTATATGCACTATTTACTTTTTCTTCATCAACATCACATTCTCAGATTTGATATAAACAACTCTAAAAACAACACATTTTCAAAACCATCAGTAATTCATTTCTCCCAGAGCTAGCAGCCTTAACCCTCCTTTTTTCCATCACATTTCACCAAGCATAAAATCATAAGATTGAAGCATATTATTATGGCCTCTTCTTACAATAAACAAGCTATTGTGAGCCATGCTCCTTATAACCTCTATCCTGCTGGGCCAGAAGGACCAATTTATACATAAAAACATGATTAGGTTAATATTATAATGTGTATATTTGATACCACTGATGAGCACAGTTCTTAGTCCTTTAACTCTATATTAGAAATTAAGGGGCCGATTCCGATCCGGGTCGGAAGGGCACCGAACGCGAGCCGTACGCGTGTTTTCCGCCCGACTCGTACAGCTGTACGAGAGAGCAAGTACGATGCGAGCTACGTGAAATTCACCGACCGAGGGGTCGATTCCGATCCGAGTCGGACAGCTCTCCGAGAGCTGTCCGTAGCCTTACCGTGCGACCGACATGTACCCGTAGCCGGTCCGTCCTGTAGAGGAAGTACGATGCGCATAACTGCCAAAAACACGACCGACATGTAGGCTGTGATTCAACCTCCATTCTCCGTCCGAGCCGTAACCCCGAACGCCGAACCAAGTCGCCCGGAAGCAGTATCCATTGCAGTTTCCGCCCTGACAAGTATGTTGCATACTTCCTACGCGCTAGACGGGTCGCCACGTACGGCACGTCACAGCATCCGGAAAACAAGCATATCAGCTACGATTCGCGCCACAACTCAATCCACGGCTACGAGACAGACCAGCTTGCAACCGGTACGAGACGGAGCAACAAGCAGCGTGTACGACACGAACACATCATGAATCCCATCGCGCAGGTCATACCAGTACTCTACATCTATGACCGGATCAGGAACCGACGCCGACGGCGCAGACGGTAAGTCAGACACCTACCACACAAACAAACGACACGTACCCGCAAACTGTCACACACACACAGGGGATCCATATCCTGGCCACTAACAACAGGCCACCATAGGGGTTGCATGGCCAGCACCACTACCACCCCCACCCATAGAAGGGCCAATTTATACATAAAAACATGATTAGGTTAATATTATAATGTGTATATTTGATACCACTGATGAGCACAGTTCTTAGTCCTTTAACTCTATATTAGAAATTAAGGGGCCGATTCCGATCCGGGTCGGAAGGGCACCGAACGCAAGCCGTACGCGTGTTTTCCGCCCGACTCGTACAGCTGTACGAGAGAGCAAGTACGATGCGAGCTACGTGAAATTCACCGACCGAGGGGTCGATTCCAATCCGAGTCGGACAGCTCTCCGAGAGCTGTCCGTAGCCTTACCGTGCGACCGACATGTACCCGTAGCCGGTCCGTCCTGTAGAGGAAGTATGATGCGCATAACTGCCAAAAACACGACCGACATGTAGGCTGTGATTCAACCTCCATTCTCCGTCCGAGCCGTAACCCCGAACGCCGAACCAAGTCGCCCGGAAGCAGTATCCATTGCAGTTTCCGCCCTGACAAGTATGTTGCATACTTCCTACGCGCTAGACGGGTCGCCACGTACGGCACGTCACAGCATCCGGAAAACAAGCATATCAGCTACGATTCGCGCCACAACTCAATCCACGACTACGAGACAGACCAGCTTGCAACGGGTACGAGATGGAGCAACAAGCAGCGTGTACGACACGAACACATCATGAATCCCATCGCGCAGGTCATACCAGTACTCTACATCTATGACCGGATCAGGAACCGACGCCGACGGGGCAGACGGTAAGTCAGACACCTACCACACAAACAAACGACACGTACCCGCAAACTGTCACACACACACAGGGGATCCATATCCTGGCCACTAACAACAGGCCACCATAGGGGTTGCATGGCCAGCACCACTACCACCCCCACCCATAGAAGGGCCAATTTATACATAAAAACATGATTAGGTTAATATTATAATGTGTATATTTGATACCACTGATGAGCACAGTTCTTAGTCCTTTAACTCTATATTAGAAATTAAGGTTCCGATTCCGATCCGGGTCGGAAGGGCACCGAACGCGAGTCGTATGCGTGTTTTCCGACCGACTCGTACAGCTGTACGAGAGAGCAAGTACAATGCGAGCTACGTGAAATTCACCGACCGAGGGGTCGATTCCGATCCGAGTCGGACAGCTCTCCGAGAGCTGTCCATAGCCTTACCGTGCGACCGACACGTACCCGTAGCCAGTCCGTCCTGCAGATGAAGTACGATGCGCATAACTGCCAAAAACACGACCGACATGTAGGCTGTGATTCAAGCTTCATTCTCCGTCCGAGCCGTAACCCCGAACGCCGAACCGAGTCGCCCGAAAGCAGTATCCATAGCAGTTTCCGCCCTGACAAGTATGTTGCATACTTCCTACGCGCCGGACGGGTCGCCACGTACGGCACGTCACAGCATCCGGAAAACAAGCATATCAGCTACGATTCGCGCCACAACTCAATCCACGGCTACGAGACGGACCAGCCTGCAACGGGTACGAGATTGAGCAACAAGCAGCGTGTACGACTCGAACACATCATGAATCCCATCGCGCAGGTCATACCAGTACTCTACATCTATGACCGGATCAGGAACCGACGCCGACGACGCAGACGGTAAGTCAGACACCTACCACACAAACAAACAACACGTACCCGCAAACTGTCACACACACTCAGGGGATCCATATCCTGGCCCCTAACAACAGGCCACCATAGGGGTTGCATGGCCAGCACCACTACCACCCCCACCCATAGGGCTCATGTTGACAATCACCCCTGCCACCCACACTCATAGGGCTTATGTTGCCCATCACCCCTGCCACCCCCACTCATAGGGGACCTGTTGCCCAGCACTACTGCCACCCCCACCCCTAGGGGACCTGTTGCCCATCACTACTGCCACCCCCACCCCTAGGGCTTATGTTGCCCATCACCCCTGCCACCCCCACTCATAGGGCTTATGTTGCCCATCACCCCTGCCACCCCCACTCATAGGGGACCTGTTGCCCAGCACTACTGCAATCCCCACCCCTAGGGGACCTCTGGCCCATCACTACTGCCACCCCACCCCTAGGGCTTATGTTGCCCATCACCCTGCCACCCACACTCATAGGCCTTATGTTGCCCATCATCCCTGCCACCCCCACTCATAGGGGACCTGTTGCCCAGCACTACTGCCACCCTCACCCCTAGGGGACCTGTTGCCTATCACTACTGCCACCCCCACCGGTAGGGCTTATATTGCCCATCACCCCTGCCACCCCACCCCTAGGGCTTATGTTGTCCATCACCCCTGCCACCCCCACTCATAGGGCTTATGTTGCCCATCACCCCTGCCACCCCTACTCATAGGGCTTATGTTGCCCATCAACCCTGCCACCCCCACTCATAGGGGATCTGTTGCCCAGCACTACTCCCACCCCTAGGGCTTATGTTGCCCATCAACCCTGCCACCCCAACTCATAGGGGACCTGTTGCCCAGCACTACTGTCACCCCCACCCATAGGATGGGTGATGCGCCACACATCCATCACACTCCAACATTATGTATGTCAGCAAAATACATCCCCCTAACATCATGACAACAGTGTGTAGTCTGTGACAAATGCCCACAACAGTGATTATGACTTCAAACATACAATGTATCTAACACATGTGTGACCAACAAATGAGTGTGGCCTACACAAGGCAAGCATCACAATAGCACTGTGTCAATGTAAAACGAAACCCCCCCCACTGTGTAGAACAAAAGTTAAGTGTGGGGTCCAAACTGCAGCAGATGTTGAGCATTGTGTTGATGGGGTCTAAACCCCCCCTCATCACAGTGACCAAAAGGTAAGTGTCATCATGGTCAAAGATGCAAATAACAAACAGCATGTATGATCCCTGCTACCAACACATTAAACACTTCTGGGGCAAACTAGTGGTTGTGTCCCATACCCACAGAGATGTGGTGAGGCTAACAGTGCTGTGAAAACAAAACATACTCGCAGCCATGTGCAGACAAGCACCAACACATGGGGGCTGACAATGCATACAGTGTACAATGACACAAGAGCAGAAGTGACCATCACAAAGCATACACACATCTCAAAAATAGACACACCAATCAAAACAGCCTGTGTAGACTGTAGGTGTCAGCTCACAAACTCCCATTCCATGTCAGCAATGGCACCTAACAACCAGGATGAATGTGCACAATGATGTGATATGACTCACAGGGACTGCAGGGAAAATCACAGAAACAGCATCCAGACAAGGGCCCACAACAGCAATAACAATGTACTGATGCATATGCACAAACACAAACAGGCAACCTCACACTGCACATTTGACACAACATGTGTGTATGTGTGTGTGTGTCTCAGTATCCCCAGGCAAATACACAACACATGAGGGGGGCTGAACCACAGTGACAAAGATGTGGACACAGTGCCATACAAAAGTAAACCATCATTGGGACACCCTTAGTGGGCAATCAGACATTGTGAGATGAGAGGGAGCACAACAGACACATGTGACACAAGCTGGAATGAACAGCAACTGGTCACAACAGCCTGAGTACGTGAGTCTCCCCTAAGTCATCTGCACATACTCAACACATATATACAGCAAGTTGCACAGAGGACCCAGGTGCTCCTATACTAATGATGCCCACACCTGTAGGTCCAGTGGAGATGCGCCCAAAGTCAGGGAAATAGACAAATTGGACAATGGGAAGCTCATCATATGTGCATGGGTGCAAGCCACAGATGTGACCATGCAAATGAAATGTTCACAGAGATGTTATCAAATTGTTAATCATGACACACCCAGTTAGCTGCAAAGGATGACATGGATACCCACCAGAATAGGATACATATCTCATGGACCACATGGAGTACCTCACATCAACACCTCAGTATTCAACATTGGAAACCAAGCATCACAGGTGCAAGGGCATGCTAAACATCATCAACCTAATGTACAGCTAAATCAAGTTCACAAGGATAAAGAAAAAAGCTTTATTCAGCAGATGAAAATTAAAACATCCGTTCAAACATAAGGCCAATGGCCAGTCCATCATCAAATTACAAGGAGTGAACTTGAGTGACAACTGTCACACGTTGCTTGCCTGCACTGCTTAGGACAGGGGATGTCCCCTCGGAGGGGCATACATGGGGGCAGGCCAGGCACCGCAGGGACAGGATCAGGGGTCAGCAGAAGGAGGCAGTGAAGGGGTGGTGGATGCAGGAGAGTCACTTGCAACTGCAGTGGAGCTGACTGAAGTGGTGGGTGCAGTCACAACTGTGGGGCACAAGTCAGATGGGATGGGTGCCGGCACAACTGCAGTGGGTAGGTCAGATGGAGTGGATTGGGTCCCCACTGCAGTGCCCAAGTCAGACTGGGTGGTCGTGGACTCCACTGCAGAGCCTAAATCCATGTTCGCGGAATGGGGTGCAGGTGAGGTCGGCAGGACAGAGGGGGGGACACGGTCCCCACATCAGTGGCACTAACCATCTGACTGGGTGTGGAGGAGCAAGTGGTAGGGGGGGAGGGCCTCAGCATTTTGGGGATGGTGTATCTGTGGGTGGGGGAACCCGGGGCAGGGTGTGGCGGGGGAACCTCTGGAGTGGTGACCTGGGGGATGGAGGACGGAGACTTTGCCTTGGAGCTGCGTGGCGCCGGTGGGGTCTTGTTCTTCTGGCTCCGGGGGAAATTGCGGGTGGGGGTCTCAGTCTGACTGTGCCTAGGTGAGGGTGTCCGGGTGTGAGGGGCACTCCCCTCTGTGTGTTGGGACTTCCTCTTCCCCTTGTAATCTGGATCTGCTGGGTCGGTGGGGAAGAGGCCAAGGTCACAGAGGAAGAGCTTCTGGGGAGATGGGGTTGCAGGTGAGGCAAGGGAAGGGGGCTGGCAGAGAGAGGATTCGGAGGACTGCGGAGTGGTTGTGGATGACTGTGTGTGTGTCTGCAAACAAGCCCCTCTGAGTGTGGTATCAGTCCCCTGCGCTTGCTTGTGTGCATGTCTAGCCCTTGGTTTGGGTGTTTGTGTGCTGCCCGTGTCTGTGGCTTTGTGAGAATGTGCAGGTGTGTGTGTGCTTGGGATAGGTAGGCTGCTAGGAATTGTGGGTGGTGCAGAGGTAGGAGGGATGCGGGACTGTTGGAGGAGGGACACAGCTGCCGTCAGGGAGGAGGCCACGGACTGATTGGTCCTCTGTAGGGCAGACATTTCTGATGAAATGCCCTCCATGAACCACACCAGTTACGTCAACAGAGTGGTGTGTGCATGGAGGACACTCAGCATCGATGTCTGCCCTACATGGCTCTGTCTAAGTAAGTCCACAGACTCCTCACTCAGGGCAGCAGCGGACACAGGGGCAGGGGGTGCGGTGCCTGGCACAAAGGAGACATGCTCCCGAACACGGGAGCCTCCACGGACCTCTGGGATGGGAGCCAATGGGAGGGTGGTGATAGTGGTGGTGGGGGCGGTGGCGGGGACAGCCTCACTAGCTGGGGTTTGGTGGCTGCTGACACCCGCCTCCACAAGGGAGTCATCCTCAGAGCTGCTGTGGCCCTCAGCTGTGGGGGATGGTGCTGACGACTCCTCGGTGTGGCTCCACTTGCCCTCCGTGCCACTGGGTCCCCCGACTCCTCTCCTTCTGTCCCTGTCAGGCTCTGTGGCTCCTCCTGGTCCGTGGGGCTGTCCCCTCCTGTGGACGTGGATGTATCTGGATAGCAATAGGAAGGAAGAGCATAACATCAGTCACCCGCACTCACCACCAACTGATCCGAAAAGCCAAGAAAACAGCATTCAAGGATCGACTTGACAACAACGCCCACAACAGCAAGGAACTTTTCAACATCGTCAAGGAATTTTCCAATCCCTCGGCCAACTCCAACGACATCACCCCCTCTCAAACCCTCTGCGACTCCCTAGCCTCTTTTTTCCACAACAAGATTGCAGACATCCACAACAGCTTTGACAACCAACCCGGAAACCAACCCACCCTACCATCTGCTGACCATCTTCCCCCCGTGAACACCCTCAACGCTTGGAACCCAATCTCCACTGATGACACCATCCGCCTGATGAATTCCATCCACTCAGGATCCCCCACAGACCCATGCCCTCACCACATCTTCAACAAAGCAGACTCCGTCATAGCACCGCACCTCCGAAACGCCATCAACTGCTCCTTCAACTCTGCTACCTTCCCAGAAGACTGGAAACACGCTGAACTCACCGCCCTCCTGAAAAAACCAACAGCGGACCCCACCGAACTCAAAAATTACCGCCCCATCTCGCTTCTTCCATTCCCGGCCAAAGTCATCGAGAAAGCCGTCAACAACCAGCTCGCCGCTTTCCTCGAAGCCAACAAATCCCTCGACCCCTCACACTCTGGCTTCCGAGCAAAACACAGCACTGAGACCGCCCTCATCGCAGCAACAGACGACATTCGAACTCTACTGGACAATGGAGACACAGTCGCCCTCATCCTCCTCGACCTCTCTGCAGCATTCGATACAGTCTGCCACAGCACCCTTCTACAACGCCTCAATAACATCGGAATCCAAGGAAAAGCACTTGAATGGATCACCTCGTTCCTCACCGGAAGAACCCAGAGAGTCCGCCTTCCTCCATTCAAGTCCGAGGCCTCTGAAGTCATCTGCGGCGTACCTCAAGGATCCTCACTCAGTCCCACCCTCTTCAACGTATACATGAGCCCCCTCGCGGCCATCGCACGCCAACACAACCTCAACATCATCTCCTACGCGGACGACACTCAACTAATCCTCTCTCTCACCAATGACCCCAGCACCGCCAAAACTAACCTACACGATGGAATGAAAGAAGTTGCCGAATGGATGAAACAAAGCCGTCTGAAACTGAACTCAGACAAAACAGAAGTCCTCATCTTAGGTACTTCCCCCTCTGCATGGGACGACTCCTGGTGGCCGGAAGCCCTCGGAAAAGCACTCATCCCGACAGACCACGCACGGAACCTTGGCGTCATCCTGGATTCTTCACTCTCAATGAACAGACAAGTCAGCGCCGTATCCTCTTCCTGCTTCAACATTCTTCGCATGCTCAGAAAAACATTTCGCTGGATCCCCTCCGAAACCAGGAAAACAGTCACCCACGCTCTGGTCACGAGCCGACTGGACTACGGAAACACCCTCTACGCGGGTACTACCGCAAAACTCCAGAAGAAACTCCAACGAATCCAAAACGCATCAGCCAGGCTCATATTAGACATCCCACGCAACGAACACATCTCTGGTCACCTTAAAGACCTCCACTGGCTACCCGTCAATAAGAGGATCACTTTCCGACTGCTTACCCACGCACACAAATCACTCTACGACATCGGACCAGATTGCCTCAACTCTCGACTGTCCTTCTACACCCCCTCCCGCCAACTACGGTCTTCCAGCCAAGCCCTCGCCACTGTACCTCGCATCAACAAGACCACCATGGGAGGCAGATCCTTTTCATACCTGGCTGCTAAAACATGGAACTCACTCCCCGCTTACCTTCGCCTCACCCAGAACCACCTAGCGTTCAGAAAGCAGCTTAAAACGTGGATATTTGACAAATAATCCTCCTCCCCTTCCTAAGCGCCTTGAAACCCTCTGGGTATGTAGTGCGCTATACAAATTTTATGACTTGACTTGACTTGACTTGACTGCACACACCACAGTGAGTACATCACATCACAGGGCAAGCCCTGGCATCATCAGCTGAACACTGCTCAACACTGTTTAGAATAAGCCAATTGTCATTCTCAACATCAACCATGGCACACATATCCCTCCTTGACTTGCACCCATATGTCTGTTGCATGTTGGATGCTAATACCCCAATGTCCCAACATGTACCACCCACACATCAGTTGGACATGCAAGTGAACATGTAGGAGTATGTCACTATACACACAGCACATCTCTTGCCACTGACTCAGTACAGGTGTCCGCATGAAGGGATGGGCAGAGACTCATTTCACATGCTTGTGATGCATGCCAGCAACACACACTATGATGTTCTCATGTCCTGATAGTCAATGCCACAATGGGGTGCATGGAGCACACTTGAACACAATGCAGGATCACTCATAACAAATTAAATGCCATGTCACTGGCATGCCTAGAAAGTCAGTCAACACTGTCTCCTGTCACAGGGGCAGGGCATCCAGACAACAACAGTATGCACTGTGTCACAATCATAGCTCAGGGGTAAAGCAAACTCTGCAGCTGACAAGTGCACTTGCCCATCCCCTGCAAACAACATATCCAGGACCCAGAAGACCCCACATCATGCAAATCAGATATATGAGTCTCTGCAAACACAACTCCATGTACATTAGCACATCACAGTCTTCCGTGCTTGTAACCCAGCTGCCTGAAGTACACAGTTGCATATACCATTGTGCGCTGTCCGATGATCACAAACCTATATGTCACACAGGTCATGTCTCACACAGTCACATCTAAGATGTCCTGCTGACCCTCAAAATCATGGACACCCCAGTTGTACGTAACAGGAAGCCACACCATAATGACACAGAGGCAGACACCTGAAGGCACATGTCACTAAGCACAACCTGTAAGTTGATACACAGGAGTGGGATTACAGAGTGTTTCTAAATGCCCTTGAGGAGGCATGACTGCCCAGGTCTACGTGAAACAGTGTTTGGCCCTGGACAGTAGTCAGTTGGCTAAGCAAGTGTGACATACTTGATATACATACTCCTGAGGCCCACAAATTGGAGTCCCCTGCTGCATGGTTTTGTTTGAAATACCCCAGCCACATGTGGCAAGTCAGACCAGCAATTGGAACCCATATCAAGGGCACACACAGATCACATGTCCGATAACAGGCATTGGGCAAACAATTAAACCACCCATGAAACACACAACAGAGTCACGGGGACAGATGCTGTCCGTTAGCTGAAGCATAGCTGACTGCAGGGACACAGTGCCCTAGTGACACAAGCAACAGACTGTAGGGGCCACACCTGTGGAACAGATGAGGAGGGTGCATCACACAATTGAGGGACCTGAGTATTGGACTCCAAGACCTACGTAATGTGTAAGTGTGACCAGGCCAAAGGACTTCAATTCTCATGTCAGACATAGTACACAGATTAGGCATGGACTTACCCCCTTCTTGCTGCTGTCTGGCCTTCAGCTGCCTATCCAGGTCCGGGAAGACCACCGCCAGGATCCGGAGCATGTGGGGGGTCAGGGTCCGGTGTCCGCCCCTCCTGCGTGGAGGTGACAGCTTCAGCTGGACTCTAGCTGTCCTCCGGGTCCAGCCCTGAAGGTCCTACCACCTCTTCTGGCAGTTGCGGATCCGGCGCTTGTAGACCCCCCACCGAACGAACTGCCCGGGCAATGGTCAGCCATATCTCCTGATGCTGGTGGGCATCAACCTGTGAGGATGACAAAGTTAAAAGTACATTAACACACATGCCCCATATTTGTGATGCACACATTTGGATATACATGTCATCATCACAAAGGGAAATGAGCTAAATAGGTAGTGCAACCATGGGGAAGGACAAATCACCTGCATGGGTGACATGTTAACAATGCCTGGGAAGTTTAAGCTTACACTAATGCACTTTAGCAGCAGAACACCCGTTCATTACATGCCCCTAAACACTTTGGGGGATGAAAGTAGTCAGTGAGAATGCTTGCCACTGGTGTACACACTGCTAGTACTGCTAGTCAGACAACATGCACAATTAGGAAGGCAGTGGACTGCACACTCACCTGCTCCCCTGGTTTCCCATACAGCTTGCTGTATTGTGGAAGGAGCCTGTCCAGCAGGGCCTGGTTCTCGTCCTCAGTGAAGGCTGGGGCCCTCTCCAGAGTACGTGCCATAGCAGGAGCCAGAGGATGCAGAGACAGCAGCAGTGGTAGCAGGGATGTGGTCCAGGAGCATGTAGTGCAGGCAAGTGAGCTCCCTGGGGGCCAGCCAGCCTTATATCTGTGCTACAGAGGCAGAATCTGTGCCATGTGTCCCAAGTGATAGGTCCAACACGGTTGCATTCTATGAATCTGGCCAATCCATGGAAATGTACGACTCGTACACACCTTCCGCATCGTTCAAATCTTCACCTTCATGACACACTAGTAATTGCAACATTGTTGTAGGCATCCAACTGAATTTCCAGCACACAACTCGTACAAGTTTTGAATTTGCATCCGTCTCCATGACAGTCCAGAGCCAATGGGTGCGCCCGGCTCGGTCAACTGACAGCGCGTATTTTGAAAATACACAATCACCCGTCTCCATAAAATTCAATGGCCAAGGCGTATGCCTGTCTCGGACCATGCCTGCCCGACACGTATGCATGATAGTCACCCGCGTCGGACCCCATTGCAGTCAATGGCAAAGCGTACGCATGGCTCGGTCATGAACCGTGCAATGCATACGCATTGTCACCCGTGTCAGACCTCATTGCAGTCAATGGCAAAGCGTACGCACGGCTCGGCCATGAACCGTGCAATGCATACGCATTGTCACCGGCGTCGGAGCTCATTGGTGTGACTATTCGACGGATTCAACACACAATTACTTGCCAGGGACACCTGTGCACACCTACCACACTACAGCATTGCCCACACAGTGTCCCATGGCATGTAAGGCTGCATTCCCTGTGTGTTGGGGGCACATTTGGTTTTTTGGGTGGCACTTTTGTTCAGCCACTCCCAGACTGTGCACATGTACATGGGAGCAGAATCCTTTGTGTGTCGTGCACATTACCACTGTGATGTGCAAATGTACAGTAATGGGCATGAGTCACGGACACAGTTTCATGTTGGATCTGTTTAGGGCATGTCATATACACCCTGAGTCCTGGGGGTGATGGCATGTATGTCACAGTAAGACCTGTAGCCACAATTCTGATGTGCACCCACAGTCTGTGTGCATGTTGTGTCTCAGATGTGGCTGATCAAATGTGCCCAATGGGAAACAGTCTCCACATCCCTTTGGTATATGCATCTACCTTGATGTTGTGTGTGTGTGTCTAAGAGACGTACATGTAGGGCCTGCAGGGACAACAGTGGCCACTACCTGTGGGATTCACGCTTGCCTTGTGGTGTGTACGTGATACGCCATGTCCATGGCATTGTCGATGTGGCAATACAGGGACCCTGGGTATCTGCATGGCAAAGATATGTGATGCCTGGGAGACATCAGGGCTCACTTGTCACTGTGGTGTGTTTGTAACATCTCAGCAGTACATAGGTCGGCTGACACAGCCAGATGATTGGCCATTGCACTACATGGGACTCATGTGAACATGTGGAATTCAGATGTGAGGTGATGGTCATGTAGGTGACATATGTGTCCATGCCCAACAGCACACACCTCAGTACATTGTGTAATGTCATGATCTATCATGTGATATTGAGCCTGGTCATGGCCACATGGGTGGATGAACCGACAATCTTCCTATGTTCATCTCTGTTCTCCAGGGCACCAGCTGTCCATTGACCGTTCCCAGACCTTGCAACCATGCAGGAACGCGACTGCATCCGACGGTAACGCTTCACCAGGCCACTGATTGAGGAGTTGGCGTAGCAGTTGGCACCACATCTGCTACCTGGCCAGACATACCCTACAGCACTGACCCCAGAGGTGAAGGTGATGGCAGCCCTGCTCTTCTTTGCTACTGGTACCTTCCAGTACACTGTGGCTACTGCTGGTGGTATGTCGCAAACTATGTTTAGTCGGGTGCTACGCGATGTCTTAGAGGGGATGTTGCATTTCCTAGACCTGTACATCAAGTTCCCGAGCCCAGATGAACTCCCTGAAATAAAGGATGCCTTTTATACACTAGGGAGGATGCCGAACGTCATCGGATCTATTGATGGGACACATGTGGCCCTGATACCATCACAGGCATATGAGCAGGCATACCGGAACAGGAAACATTTCCACTCGATCAATGCTCTGGTGGTATGTCTTGCAGACATGTGTATCACACATGTGTGTGCACGGTTCCCTGGTTCTGCACACG
The DNA here is from genome assembly GCF_964204655.1 of Triturus cristatus. Classification (NCBI taxonomy): domain Eukaryota; kingdom Metazoa; phylum Chordata; class Amphibia; order Caudata; family Salamandridae; genus Triturus; species Triturus cristatus. Next base: position 465,363,137 of record NC_140593.1, read on the forward strand.
ATGCCTACATAATGAGGAGTAGTTGCATTGCAACGCTGATGTCACAGATGCCAGCTCAGCATGCCTGGCTTGTCGGTGTGTACTGACTGTTTATCATTGTGTGTGTTTGTCAATGTTGTATTCCGCACTCCTACAAAACTCAGCTACTTGTTCATTTTTGTGTGTGTAGGTGACTCCGGATACCCCAACATGCCGTGGTTGCTGACACCCCTCAGGAACCCTGTGACACTAGCCGAGATGCGCTACAATAAGGCACATGGTCGGAGCAGGAGGGTGATTGAGCGGACATTCGGCCTCCTGAAAAGCCGCTTTCGCTGCCTGGACAAGACCGGAGGGGCCCTCCCATATGAACCTGCAAAGGTGTGCAAAATAATCCTTGTATGCTGCATGCTACACAACATGGCAGTGAGGAAGAAGGTGCCTCTCATCCAGGATGACGATGACAATGACCAACCTCCGGCACCTGTGGAGGATCCCGGCCTGGGCCAAGATGCCAGTGATGATGAGGATGAGGGTGACGTTCGCTCACAGCACATCAACAACTTCTTCACCTGAATGTGAGTTTCCAGGATTGTTATGTCAATGTATGGAGTTAGCCTGGAATGTGTTGTGGCTGCTCTGTTGCTGTCAGAGTGTGTCTGTGTGCCACTTGACTGGATGCGTGCAGTGATGTGTCCATTCAGGTGGTGTGTTCTCCACAATAGGGTAGTACTGCTAACTTGGTTTTGTGTAGGTTTATTGTGACATGTTTGGTGCATGTGTATTGCATTTCTCTCCTGTTTTGCTGTGCTTTTGACTGTGTCTTGTGTCTGTCCTTCACAGGGTAATTTGCCTGTTGTTTGTTCAACACTGACCCCCAACAACCAGAATCCGACACCAGTGTGGGAGTAGTCAATTAACATCAAGTGATGTGCCACACACCCCTGGACTACAATTCTCAGACACTCTGTGACTGTGTGTCCACCGTAACGTACAATTGCCTTGCAACTATTGTGGAATAAACATGTTGCTGATGTGTAATTAACCTGTGCTATGCTTTGTTAGGTGCGTTGTCTGTCTTCCCACATCTGAGTGACATTTTCTTACCTCACCTGTGGACTTGTTACCACTGACTGTGGATAGGTGTTGTGGTTGTGGTTGTGCATACCTATGGGTTTCAGGTCACCATCATTGTGTGTGATGAGTAACATGGCCATGGTGAGTATGTGTTGTGTTGCCATTGTGGTGTGTCTCCCTCACATGTGTCACGTCACCATGACTCACCTGACGTTGGTCACATTGTTGCAGTATTTGGCATGCACTGTGTTGTGTAGCAGATCGACATCTCCATGACACATGACAATTTGGAATCACAACAGAGGCAAGTATGGTGTACTGGTGAGTTTATTTTCGAACATGTGTGAGGAAAGTGCACAGGATGGTGGGTGCTGTACATTGGTTTTGGAATCCAAAGTTCACATTAGAGTTGGAAGTGCTGGTAGATGAAATGTCCAGAGTGAAGTCCACAGTCATCTGCTACATTGGCCCAACATGAACCCTCCATGTCATGTGGGCGAGTTGTGTGCGATTGGACAAGGTGAACGGGTTGTGCACAAAGAACATTGTCCAGGACACGTTTAGAGGCCCTGGGGGATGTGCTGGGACATCTGCCACTCACATGTCCTTCTTCGGATGACCCCTCTTCTTCCTGGGGGGGGATCCACAGGTGCAGGCCTCTGCGTTGCAGGGGATTCTCCGCCAGAGTCCTCCTCCCTCCCTGTGGCGCTGGCAGATTGTGTTGCAACAGATGTTGTGGCCACACAGGGAGGTGTGGACAGGTTTGTGTTAATCTGGCGGAGGCATTGGAGTATGTCATGATGCACCGCAGTAAGGGCATCCCACTTGACCCCCATGCAGGCATAGTGGGCAGCCTGCTCCTGTTGCATGTCTTTGAGGATCCCCACTACCTGGCCAAATCCTCCGGTGCTATCCGCGTACGCATCTATGATGCGTGCCAGTTGGGGGTCATCATGCAGTCCAGACCCCTCTGCAAGGTGCGTCCTCTGCCTCCCACCCCTCCCAGCACCTCTATCCACATGGTCAGGACCAGCGGCGGGCCGCACAGGTGACACTGGGACCCCTTGGGTGGTGTTGCTGGTGGTGTTTGCTGTAGCTTCCGGGGGGTCCTGTGTCCCTGTGCTGTGGGTGTTCAGTGGCCTTGGTCTGTCCGTGTTGGCGGGGTGCCCTGTCGGTGTCCAGATGATGGAGGCGTGGGTACAGGGGGTGCAGATGTTGATGCTCCTGATGCTGCATGATGACTCACACCGGAGCGGCCAGGTTGGTCGTCGTCATCCGAAGAGGACAGAGACAGAGTCAAACCAGAGAGCTCAGTGTCCACCAGAGTCTGGGCCTGGAAATCCTCTTCATTTGGTGCTGGGTCCCCAGCACCACCTGTGTTTGGAAGAGACACACAATGTGAGTTATGTTTCTACAGGCATCAATGGTTCACAAACATGACATTTTCTACTGTATGAACAGATGCCTGCCTGTACACTGCTTTTTTCCAGCTTGTCACGGACAGTTTGAGATTGTTGTTGCCCATTTCCCAGCAGGGCCTTGTGCTCCCCACAACAGAGCCCAGTGTCAGACATCTTGTCAGTCCCTTCCCACTCCCTGTGAGGCGAGCATGGTTGAGTGTATGCTTGCTGGGCCATGTGGGCGGGTGTAGATTGTCTGTGACTGTGACTCACATCTTGCTCTTGGCTACTCCCCCCTTCCCAGCATGCCCATACTTCCTCCCTCTTGACTCTGCTTTCCTGTGAGGGCATGTGACAGCAATGGCAAGATGGCTGACTGTGAAATCCTGGGGCTTGTTTGGCTACAAGTCCAAAGAGAGCCCCTGTGCTTCACACAGCAGCACACAGTATGGGGTATAGTTTGTTGATATTTCACTGAGGTGTGGGTCAATGCATTCTACCCGGTGAGTTGTGTGGCGTTTGTGTTGAGGGGGAGTCTCCACATGCTGGTAAGTATGGTCAGAGCTGTCAGTCCTCCTTCCCACCCGGCCAGACTACCCATCATGAAACGTGCTTCCATTGGAGGGCATGCAAGTTGTCTTTCAGAATGTCAGTCAGTGGTGTCCTGCTTCTGATTTGCGCACATGCCCTACCAGGGCCTTGTGCTCCCCACAGCAGGACCCAGTGTCAGCCATCTTGTCAGTCATTTTCCACTCCCTGTGATGTGGGCATGTTTCAGAGAGGTGTTGATGGGCCAATCAGGAGGGGGAGCATTATCTGTGACTACAGAACCCATCATGTTTTTGTATACACTCACTTCACCTGCATCCCCACTATTCCTTCCTGTCAATCAGCTGCACTGTGAGGTAGTGTGTTTGTGGTGGCAAACTGTCTGGCAGTGTCGATTTAGCTTTGTGCCACTGCCTTGCTCTATTTGTTTGTAGGTTGGTGCATGTCATGACACAGTTCCAAGTCACTATGAGATGGCAGGTATTGTGTTTGTCTGACTGGCATACACATCTTGGGATGATTATCTATTGGTTACCGTGGCTTTGCTTTCAGTGCATGGTTTCACTGTCCCCTTGCCACACAATCTTGGGTATGTTGTTTGTGTACTCACCAGGCTCTGGTATGTCTGTTAGCCCATGGACGCTCTCTGCTGGTAGGATGGCCCGCACCTTCTCCTCCCAGGTCCTGAAGTAGACTGGTTTGGCAGGAGGGCAACCGCCGGTGCACTGACTCAGGACGTGATCTTTTTCGATGAGTTTCTTGACCCTCCTGCGCACGTCATACCACCTGTTCTGGATATCGTCCTTTGTGCGCCTTGCTAGTGCTTGAGCGTTCACCTTGTCCACAATCCTCACCCACATCTTTGTTTTCTGTGACATGGGGGTCCTTTGGACCAATGTACCAAACAAATGTGGCCCTACTCTGATGATCTCGTCTACCAGCACTTCTAACTCACTATCTGTGAACTTTGGATTCTTCTTTGGGGGCATGGTGATGGGTGGTGGTGGTGAGTAGGCCTGGGCGGTAAATTCCGTTCCGTTCGCGGAATTTGCGGAATTTGGGTAATTTCGCGTTCCGCGGAGAACGCGAAATTGCCCAAAAATCTGCGTTCCGCGACTTCGCGAAATGTTTTGCTTGTTCGCGTTCTCAATATGCGTGTTCGCGAGATATTTCACCCCGAGCACGCAAACAGCGATCGCGAACAGGAAAAAAGTATCGCGAACAAGCAATTCCGCGTGTTCGCGGAATTTCCGCGTGTTCGCGGAGATTTTTTTACCGTTTCGCGGAGATTTGCGTAACGCGATTACGCAAATTCCGCCCACCCCTAGTGGTGAGTGATGTGTGTTTGAGGGTGCAAGTGAGGGTGGGTTGATGTTGGTTTTGCTGGCTGTATGTGTGTGTGCTTTTGGATGAGGTGCTGATGGTGTGTGAGTTGTGTGATGGGTGAGTTGTGAGTGTGTCTGTGGTTGCTGTGTAATGGTGTTTGCTGCTGGCTGTGTCTCCTGTGTGCAAGGGATCATGGTAGTGATTGCAGTCCTTTATATAGTTGGAGTTGTGGGTGTGTCTTTGTCCAGGTTTTTTTTATTTGATATTTATCGACTTTGTCATTGCTTGTTTGGTCCTTTTTTTGTCTTTTTTCCTTTGGGTTTTGTAGGCATGAAGGAGACGTTCATCTGACGGAAACGGATGCTGATGTTGTCTCGTGCGGGCTTCTCCACCTTGTTCACGCTGCCTATCTTCTGTGTTTCATATGCGTCGCTTGCGGAGGTCTCTATTACTTGTGGGCCCGGTTTTCTGTGCGTGTCGGTTGTGCGGCTTGTTCTCCGTGTGAGTCGGTTTTACACGCATTGCATTGTACCGCACGGGTCGGACATCGCGGGTACGGGTCGGTCGGGTTCATTCCGGGTTCGTGTCGGTCGGCGAAAATTGCATCGGTTTTCCGGCCGGATCACTATTTTCCCTACGGCTCGGTCGTACGGCTTGTATTCCGTACGTGTCGGTTGTAATTCACACGCGTTGCATCGTACTGCACGGGTCGTACGGCGCCGGTCCATGTCGGTCGGTCTCCATTCCGGGTCTGTGTCGGTCGGTACGTTTTGCAGTCGGAATCGGAATCGGCCCCTGAGTCGTTTCTGGGTTCGAACTGCTCTGTACGTCTCGGTCGTAAGCTAACCGTGGCATGCAATGGATGCGATTTACGGCCGAGCCAGTACGATGCACGCGTCGGACATCCTGTGCGAGCCAGAGTGTCCGGCTCTTAAAACCCCTGGGTGGTTGTCTTTGGGGGTCCAAGTCGGACCCCCTGTCTCCCGCAGCCCTACGACTCGGACACAGTGGGAGACCCAAGGGTCCCCCCAACACAGGCATGTACTGTGAGGATGGCACCGACGCGTACCCACTGTAGGGGCGCCCTTGCGCAAGATGTACCCATTCAGTCAATGGGAGCCCATGTACGCGTCATACGACCGTCTCCCATTGACTTCTATGGGAGTCCGACCAAACCGAGTCTGGCAGCATAGAACCGCATCGTACTCGCTCGGTCGGACTGCAGGACTCCCGCTCGGTCGGAAAACACTCTGGATCCGGCTCGGTCGGAGTGCTTTCCAACTCGGATCGGAATCGGCACCTTAGTTGAATAAAGGCATTATGGACTTTACTCCCCTACAAGCTAGGGCAAGAAAGCATACACTTAGCCAGATGATAACGACTTGCCGGCATGAGCGTATTCCCATGTTCCTAAATAGTGATTTCAAGAGAATTTTCCTTGCGCCAAGGGTACAGGACAGACACATAATAAATGAGTTATTGTTTATTTTTTGTATCTACATAGTCTACAGGATAAATTCAGTTTTTTTTTTTCCAGGATGGGACAAAATCTATGGATTCCATATTACCAAACCGGAATCACATAAATTGGTGTATTAATCTTGTTCTGCCAAATACCGTTGGGGAACTATATTGGAATACAAGGTGAGCAGTCAAAATATCGACTTTTTTATATCGACCTACACGGATATCGATTTTTTAATATCATAGGGACAGAATATCGATGTCAAGAATATAGGTGACCAGAATATCGACCTTAAGGTAATTAACATTGTTTTTTTTATATATCGAAGTAAGTAATATCGTTAGCAAAAATATTGTTGTTAATTATATCAATATTTATATTAGTGCTATGTATTTTAGTATGTATTTTTTATGTATGTTTAACATTTTTTGTAATGTATTTTTAATTATATGTATTAAATGTTTAGAAATTAGTAAAAACAATGATATACATTTTGCGTTTTAGTATCAGAGCAGGTTGTGGGTTTATAGGGGAATAGGGTGGTAAGTATTTTAATTATAATTAATTAATTGATATGTTTTTGTTTATTTTTTTGATTATTAATGTATTGTTAATTAAATATTAATTGTTAATTAATTGTTATTAATTGATTACTTTATCATTATATTGATTATAATTAATGTATTAATATTTTTATTGTTAATTAATGTATCGTTAATTAATTATTAATTGGTAAATAATGTTTATTAATTGAATTAATTGATCATTAAATTAATGATGTTATTTTGTATGTGTAGTGGGTTGGGAGTTTATAGGGGAATAGGGTGGGAAGTAATTTAATTATATTTAATTAATTAATATGTTTTTATTTATTTGTATTGATTATTAATTTATTGTTAAATAATTAATAATTGGTAATAAATGCTTATTAATTGATTAATGTATCATTATATTAATTATAACTAATTTATTAATATTTTTTATTTATTGTAAATTTATTGTAAATTTATTATTAATTGGTAAGATATTTTTATTAATTGATTAATTGATACTTAAGTTAATTTTGTTTATGTGTAGTGGGTTGTGGGTTTATAAGGGAATAGGGTGGGAAGTAATTTATTATAATTAAGGAATTAATAATATTTTTTAATTGGTATTGATTATACATTTTTTGTTAGTTCATTTCTCATTGATAATTAATTTGTATTTATTGATTAATTGATAATTAAATTAATTGTGTTATTTTTTTATGTGTATCCGGTTGTGTGTTTTTTGGGGAATAGGGTGGGAAGTAATTTAATGTTATTTAGGTAAATATGAATTAAATGTTATTGGTCTTCATTATTTTTTTGTATAATAAATTATTAATATGTTATTTATTTTACAAAAACTATTTAATTAATAAGTATGTTAATTTAACCCCTACGCTTTCCTACATTTTCCACACTGTTACACTCAATGGAGTTGGACCCTTACGCTATCCAACACTTTCCCTACTGTTGCACTCACTGGAGTGGGAATAGTAATTTTCACCCATATGCTTTCCAACACTTTCCCTACTGTTGCACTCACTGGAGTGGGAATAGTAATTTTTACCCCTATGCTATCCAACACTTTCCCTACTGTTGCACTCACTGGTTTGGGAATAGTAATTTTAACCCCTACGCTATCCAACATTTTCCCTACTGTTGCACTCACAGAAGTGGGAATAGTAATTTTTACCCCCATTCTATCCAATACTTTCCCTACTGTTGCACTCCCTGGAGTGGGAATTGTAATTTTTACCCCTATGCTATCCAACACTATCCCTACTGTTGCACTCACTGGAGTGGGAACAGTAATTTTAACCCCTACGCTATCCAACACTTTCCCTATTGTTGCTCTTACTGGAGTGGGAATAGTAATTTTTACCCCTACGCTATCCAACCCCTTCCCTACTGTTGCACTCCCTGGAGTGGGAATAGTCATTTTAACCCCTACGCTATCCAACATTTTCCCTACTGTTCCACTGTTTGGAGTTGGAATACTAATTTTTTTCCTTACGCTATCCAACACTTTCCCTACTGTTGCAATGTTTGGAGTTGGAATAGTAATTTCATTCCCTCTGCTATCTAATATTTTTTGTATTATTTTAGTTAATGTAGTATATAATTAATGTTAAAAATATTAAAAATAATTTTAATTTTTTTAATTTTTAGTTTGTTATATATAATTATTTAAATTGTATTTATATTATGGTTTTATGTGTATAGATCTATTTATAATTTATAAGATATTATTTAACAATGTATGTTACTAAAATATTGATTTAAAAAAATATTAACAAATAAGTATATATATTATATATTATATGTATATGTTTAATTTATTTTTACCTTATATATATATTACTTATAATTTTTTTACATTTTTAAATATTTTTAACTATGTTTATTTAAATTATATGTATTATTTCCTTTATTTTACGTTATTTTTTTAACTTAAATAAAAAACTATATTTTTAACAACGATATTTTTTACCGATATTTTTTTCGGATATTTTTGTACTTACCACAATGTAGATAGGATGTTGATATTCTTGACTTCGATATTCTTGCTCCGATATTTTTGTAGGTCGATATTCTGACCTTCGATATTCTGTCAGTGATTCTGAATACAAATGTATTACTGTCCAGGTGTGTGTCCTTAGTGCAAATGCATTTTTATCTGTGTGGTTTGATGCTATTAGAGTTGCAGTTCTTAACACTTGATTGAAAGATGCTTTCTCCATTGTTTCTCACCATGCTTCTTGTATGTCTAAATCCTTTATAGCCAGAGTTAAGTGACTTCCCCAGGACTCTTTTCTATTACTATGTTGCTGTTCCTCTATTTCTTTCCAGGATAAATGGCTAATAGATAACCTTTCTGATACCTCGCAATCTCAAACACAATTATATAAAAGCATTTTTACACTGATGTGCTTGATTTTTTAGACTAAACTCTAAACGTATTTGAGCAGGTGAGACCGATTTTGGAATATTGAATATGGATCTATAAACTTTTGTTTGGAACCTATTCAACGTATCTATTTCCAAACCCTGCATAATTTCTGTGCCTAAGATAGCGAAGGTAGTAGCCACGCCTCCATAAGCTTCAGTAGATAGGTTAATGACTGCCAATTCAATTTTTGTTTTAATATTTTGAATCTATATGTTAATGATTATGCCATGGCCTGAATGGATAACAGATGGGGTTTGCCAAACATTTGCTTTTCCATAGTGAACCCCATATATTTATACAAATGTTTTTCCCTTCCAACAACCACGCATGATTTTTAAACTGAATGTCAACCAGCCGGATCACTTTGGTTTTGCTTAAATTCAGGTCTATCCCTTGATCTACCATGTACTTGTTTAGGGCTTTCATACTCCGTTGTAGTCCTATTAATGTTTTAGTTAGTAGGACTATATCGTCCGCATATTGCAGACAGCCCATTTTCTCTGCAGCAAGGATTGGTGGGTGATTGTTTTCCAAATCCAACGCGTCAGCCAGATCAGCTAGATGTAAATTAAACAGGCTCGGAGCCAAGACACTTCCTTGTTTAAGACCATTAGTTGTCCTAATTTTGGATGTGACTCGGCTTCCATCCCCTATCTTAACTTGTGTCCATGTTTCCGTGTATAGTTCCATAATCACCTTTAGGAGTTCTTCAGGAGCTTTCTCCCTTTGTAACGGTTTCCTGTCTTAATCTTCCTCCTTCTTTCCCTCTTTGTGTGTTTTTCCCTTTTTTGCGAAATGTCTTTTCAGGAAATGTCCCCAAAATGAGCGCCGGTGGCCGCACTGGCAACCACCGGCTTAAATTAAGCACTGACAACACCACCTCAAATTTGCAGCTTTTGTTCGGAGATCCTGACTGGTTAACACTTCAAGGCATGGTGTTTTGGGAAGGTTAGTTTAAGGCAGCTAAAAAATGGAAATATGATATTCGTGTGGAAAGTTCCAGCAGCGTTTCGAAAACTTGTTTGATTCAGATGAGGAGACAATAGTTCAGAATAAATAGGCAAGTGAGGTAAACCAAACATTGGATTACAGACTTATTCTCTGTTCCAATTGCAGAAGCAATTTTTGCGCAGCATTTACAATCCGAACGAAAACGGTTTTGAGCTGTGATGGGTGTACTAACTCAGCCAAGTGCAAAAAATACATTTAGCTTAACCCTGCTTTAATAATGTTTAATGAGGTAAGAGTCCCTTTGCGAATCCTCTGAACCCCGAGAATGCAGCTCTTGTGCTGCAGGAACAGAGGACCTATAACCCTCTATTCACATTTGCGCAATGTTGTCACTGCAATGCCAACTGGAATTTATTAAAAAAGGCACGATGCAAATACACATCTGTGGTAGAATCAAGCGGTCCCTTTTACAGCTGTTACTCCCTTGATGCCCATGGCTTTGATTCAAAATCTGAAATCTGTATCTCATGCAAATATTCCACTTTGTGAATGGAAACTCACCCTCTTTGAGGTGAAGGTATTTCATCAAAGGTTTGCAAACTCACTGGCAGTCGCAAATCATTGATACCTACTTGCAACTTGCAAGTAAAGAGGGACACCCCTTTCCTTCCCAGTCTCCCACATTTTTACAAGCCTCAAACATATCTGTGTTTTGTCAACCAAGTCACAATTGCTCATTATATTTCACGGCCATGGACAGTATGGAGACACCACATATACTTTGTGCTGTAAGTCAAGCCCATAGTTGACACCTAGCTGTTTCAAATTATGAGACTGTTTAGCTGTTACAAATAAGATATCATCTGCTTCTCATATGTAAATCATTTTGTGCAGAATACTGTCATTAAATAGATAGTATTTTAATGCATTTCAGTCAAACAAGGTCCATGGGTATTCCTTTTTAGAACTGTGCTCTGTTTTTTGTCATCACCCATATATCTGCAAGTACGTGTCAAGGTTTATAAAGAGATAACATTTGTATACTATACTCATCAAAGCTAATATACATATAACTTAATTAGTTAACATATTCAAGTTATTCATTAGTATCACTTAAATCTCTGAAGGTATCACTTAAATGTCTGAACATACTTTAATTGTCTGAAGGCGCTTAGTATTTAGTTGTGATATTTGGAATTTTATACAATGATGCTTGAATATGTAAAATCATTCTAAGAACAATATTTAGCTCACTGTGTGGAACTGTTTGCATATGTGAAACATTTATTATCGATTAGAGGTCGTTATTGAGCTATAAACACTGATCGGTTTTATGATGAGGTCTGCTCCAACTATATTTACTTTCATAAATCTCACTGCATTCTAACAACTGGGTGGAGCTTCGAGTCATCCTTCCTGATCGCTTTGTAATATATTATGAGTACACAATGATCCTTATGCTATGCCGTTCGTTTACATCTGATCTCATTCTAATCCTTGAAAGAAGTAGCCACTGCCCTCCCAAAGTCTGTATGAGGCACGTTGCTGTTTTCCTCTATGCGTGCAGAGGATCAATCAATCAATCAAATAGGATTTGAAAAGCATGGCTAATCACAGGTGAGGGTACCCAGGCACTAAGGTCTGCTGTGTAGAGATGTTCCATTGAATAGCCAGGTCTTGAGTCCCTTCCTGAAGTCTGAAAGACAGGGTGAGTTCCGGAGGTGAAGGGGGAGGCTATTCCAGGACTTGGCAGCGAGGTAGGAGAAGGAGCGTCCTCCACTGTTGCTTTGGTGGATATGGGGATGTCAGGTAGGGAGAGGGAGACGGAGCACAGGTGTCTGGAGCAGCAGCGGCCGGTGCAGGTAAGTGCAGTGGGGCGGTGAGGAGGAGCGGGGCACGGGGCGCTGCGTGGGGATGTCGACAGACAAAGGAAAAAGGCCAAATTAAATAAGTAAATAACTCCTATTCGGTCATCTGTCGACATTCCCCCTTGCAGCGCCTCGCCCCACCGCGCTTACCTGAACCGGCCACTGCTGGTCTGGAGGGTAGGTGGAAGTTCATGCATTGGTTGTATCTTGAGGTGGGGGTGATGTGGGTTCATTTGGGGAGGTAGAGGATGAGTCTGGCTGCTGCGTTCTGAATGGTTTGCAGTCTCTTCAGGAGGTGAATGGTGATTTTGAAGTAGCCTGCGTTGTCTTAGTCCAGCTGGCTTGTGACCAGGGCTTGGGTGATGGTTCATCTTGTACTGATGGGAAGCCATTTGAATATTTTCTGGAGTATGCAAAGAGTGAAAAGGCAGGCAGATGAGACTGTGTTGATCTGACTCTTCATAGTGAGTTTGCTGTCAAGGATGATGCTAAGGTTGCGAGCATGGTCTGTCGGTGTGGGTAAGGGTCCTAGTTTGAAGGGCCACCAAGAGTCATTCCATGGGAAGGTGTTGTTCCTGAAGATCAGTATCACAGTTTTGTCAGTGCTGAGATTCAGGCAGTTGTTTCTCATCCAATTTCTGATGCTCATTATGCATCTGTGGAAATTGGCACCTGGGGTGGAGGGATCTTCTCATAATCAGAGGATGAGCTGGGTCTTGTCTGTATAGGGTATGATGTAGGCCTGGGCGAAAATTCCGTTCCGCTCGCGGAAATTGCGATAATTTGACATTTTTGCGTTCCGCGGAGAGAGCGAAAATGTCAAAATTTCCGCAATCCGCATCTTACCTGAAAAAATGTTCTTGCTCGCGCTGTAAAAAACATACATTCTCGCGTGTGCGCGATCGCCTTACCTGAATCCCCGCGTTCGCCGACAAGTTTTCCCGATCCGGTCGCGTTCTCCACGAGATGTTGGATTGTTGGTAGCAATTTGTGCTGTCTCGCGAAAGTTCGCGCCCACATTAACGTCATTCGTCGCGAGTTCACGTAATTCGTCGCATGATCACGTCTTTCTTCTCGCGATCATGCACTGCGGGAGTATGAGATGATTGAGATCTCGAACACGTCATTCTCCACCACGAGCGAGAGCGTGAGGACGTGGGCACGTCATATCGAATGCGAAAAGGAGCAAGAGACCCCGAACACGTCATATCCAACAAGTAAGTTGGCGAGCCGCGATCACGCAGAAAATACCGCGAACGGGCGGGAAAAAAACTTCTGCGTCTTCGCGATATTTCCGCGTGTTTGCGGAGATTTTTAACATTTTCGCAATAGTTTGCGAAAGTTTGCGAAAGTGAATTTCACAAATTCCACCCACCCCTAGTATGATGTTCAGTCCATGCGTTCTGACGATGTTGGCCAGAGGGGTCATGTAGGTGTTGAAGAATTGAGGGCCTTAAGGGACACCACAGATGAAGCTCTTGGGGTCTAAGGGGAAAGGAGGTAGGTGGATTCTCTGGGTTCTTCCTGTGAGCCTGGAAGCAATCTATTTGAGTGCGTTATCTTGGATTGCGATGTGATGAAGACTCTCGATAAGGGTGTGGTGGGATATGGTGTCAAATGCTGCTGAGAAGGATCAGGGCTGCTATTTCTCCACAGTCGACAAGGGTTTTGATTTCATCTGTAGTGGCAGTCAGGGCAGTGTCGGTGCTGTGGTTGGTGTCTGGCAAGTTTTTGTTCTCCAGGTGTTCAGTGAGTTGGTGCTTGATGGCTTTTTCAAGGACTTTGGTGGGAAGGGAGCAGAGAGATGGGGCAGTAGTTCTTGAGTTATTTGAGGTCGGCGGATGGTTTTGTGAGAAGGGATTTAACCTCTGGGTACTTCCATTCTTTGGGTAAGGTGGCTGTGGTGATGGATGCATTGAGAATGGAGGTGAGCTTGCTGCTGACCTCCTTTCTTCCAAGGTTAAACATGTGGTGGGGCAGGGGTCCATGGGTGATCCTGAGTAGATGGAGCTCCTGATGACTGTGGTGTTCTCTGTGGTGAGCTGGTCCCAGGCAGGGAGTAGGTGGTTGGAGTTCTTGTCTGTGGGAGTGGAAACAGTGTGGAGTTCGGTGGGTTGGGGTTCGAAGTTTTTGTAGATAGTGGAGATCTTGTTGTGGAAAAAGTCAGCCAGGGTGTTTCAAAGTTCCTGGGGAGGGGTGATCATGTTTTCGGTGGCTAAGGGTTTGGAGAATTCTCTGATGATGCTGAAGAGCTCTTTGCTGCAGTCAAACTGGCTTCAATGCAGTTAGCTAGGACACCCTTTTTTGTTTCTCTCAAGATTTGGTGGTATTGGTTGAGGGTAGACTTGAAGGTGGATCGGTCTGTGGAATTCTTGCTGGTGTGCAATTTTCTTTCTAGTCACTTGCAGTTGCGCTTTGAGGTTTTCAGTTCTGTAGTTTACCAGCTGGCTTGTGTGGTGACTCTTGTGATATGAGGAATTTATGGGGGTGACTCTGTCGGTGAAGTTGGGGATCCAAGCCGAGAAGGTCTCAACCACCTATTCCAGGTTGGTTGCAGTGTCAGGAAGAGAGGAGTTGAGGGCGTCAGTCCACTGGTTCTCTGACCCTTTGCTACAGCTGTGCAGTGCGGTGCTGGTCAATTTGGTGGCAGTGCCGGAGGGTCCTGAAATAATGATGTGGATGATGGCATGGTCAGTCTAGGTGAGCTCTGTAACATGACTGTACTTGACTCTGTCACTGGCCGGGAAGATGGGGTCCAGCATATGCTCGGCATTGTGAGTGGTTTAAAAAAAAAAGAATTGAGTCTTATATGGTATAGGTTTATTATTTATTTATTTTTGAGATTTCTATAGAGCTGGCTCGACCCAAAAGTAACAGAGCACTTTACATGTTTAGATGTTAAGTTTACACAAGTACATAGTGAGAGGTAAAAAGGCATCTCATTAAATTGTATAAAACAAAATAAAAAAAATAGGAGCACATGGTATTCAAAACATACACAGTGAAAGTCAATAAAGTAATTCAGTGATGAGGAGGAGGATAGAGTTTGAGTTCACCAGGTAAGGAATCCGACTGGAAATTGACCAGGGGAGTTGGGTCTATGGGAGGTGAAAGTAATTTCATGCCCTACTTGAGGTTCTTGGTGAGCAGTAGAGACTTGAGGTCTTGTTTGAAACAGGAGAAGGAGGGGTTGCAACGTAGTTGTTTAGGGAGTGAGTTCCAGATTTTTGGGGCATTTTCTGAGAACGATCTTGTCTGGGATGATTTTTTTTTCGTTTAGGGGGTATGAGGAGGAGCGCGTTGGAGCTTCTCAAAACCCGGTTTTCCCCAGCTCGCACTAGTTTAGAATCTAGATATTTGGGGGTTGCAGAATGGAGAGCTTTGTGGGTGATGAATGCAGTTTTGCCGATGCACCTTCCTTTGATGGGGAGTCAAGAGAGACTTTTGAGAGCTGGGGAGATGTGGTCGAAGTGTGATGAGTCTGGCAGCCACAATGAGGATTGAGGTTAATGGCTGGAGGTGGCATTTAGGGGTTCCTGTTAGGGTGGCATTTCCATAGTCCAGTTTCAAGAGGACTAGAGATTGAACCACTGTCTTAAAGTCTTCAGGTGGGATAAACTGTTTGATCTTTTTTAGATGCTTTAGTGTGTAGCATGCACCTCTGGCAGTGTTTTTGATGTGATCATTCATTGATAGGTTTGTGTCTAGGGCAATACCTAGGGATTTAGCAGATTTGGATAGTGAGATAGGGTTATTTAGTGAATCCAAGTTTTTGAGCCATTCAGGGATGGGTACTGGATTGCTCTTTGGGGAGATGACTAGGTGTTCAGTCTTGTTAGGGTTTAGTTTCAGGTGATTTGTCAGAAGCCAGGTTAGTGTAGCATTAAGATGGTGTATGTCGCTGGGGGATTTTATTCTGTAGTAGAGTTGAGTGTCATCTGAATATAGGTGATATTTGATACCCGCTTGGTTTAGGACAGATGTGAGGGGTTCTATGCAGAGATTAAATAGGGCTGGTGGGAGCATGGAACCCTGAGGTACTCCTTGAGTTACTGGTGCAGGGTCCGAGAAACATCTGTCCATTTTTATTTGTTGGGAGCGATGTTGAAGATATGATGTGAACCATCACCAGGAGGTTGGCGGTGTTGGTGTCATTGAGGTCTTTGAGGATATGCCCTGGCAGAATAACAAGACTGTACAACTACATTCCTCCTGAGAAGTACCTCCGATGTGTCTTTCCTAGACGATCTCTGTAATATGTTGCAGAATATGCAGACGGACATAGTTGCAGCATGGCAGGAAACTGCTTCTTTGGCTGGCGAATCAAGTGTTTCACCTGCAAACATAGATAGCAGGTGGAAAACAAAGACCTACACTTGTAACTACTACAACATCGGGAAGTAGTCCTTCTGCTCCTACAGTGACTGTATCTGTGCCAGTGCCCGAGTGCTTCGAAGCAGGTTCACAGGAGATCCATCCAAGGTCCAGACTCTTTCTCACGCAATTGCAGCTGCACTTTGTGGTACACCCAATGGCCTTCCCTAACGCCCTGTTAAGAATTGCATTGTTAGTAGCTGCAATGTGAGTAAAGTTGAAACACACTATTGCATTGAAGTAAGACATGGTGAGAAGAGGTTAGAACTTTCCCATAGTGAATTTCCAGTTGGAGAAGTGTATCAAAGTGCACAAATATATAGGATACATGCATAATTATGTAGGATAAAGAATAGTTCAGATACTAGAACTCAGTGACTGCTCTATACTGTGTGACTTAACCATCTTTCTCCAGAGGTCACCCTCCCTGCAGTACCCTCCCCGAACCCTTACCCTCCTCTGGCCACTCCAACCTTCTGGTTTGTAACACAGAATTGGTGCTGCCGGAATGTGGGCATATTGAGGGTACTGCTAAAGAGGAATCAACAACCCTGACAGTTATCCAGGTAGGCAGCTGGGAAGGCCTCCATACCAGCAAGGACCTGGTTCACCAACCTCTAGAAGGTGGCAGGGGCATTTTTAAATACAAAGGGCATCGCACAAAATTGATAGTGGTCCTATGGAGCGGAGAAGGCTGATCTCTCCTTGGCACCTTCTGTTAGAGCCATCTGCCAGCACCCTGATATAAGGTCAAAGGTACTCAAGGACTGGGCAGCTCCCAACTGGTCAATCAGATCATCAGCCTGGGGTATGGGATGAGCTTCTGTCCTTGAGCCCTCTACAGTCCACACAGAACCTTAGTTCAGGTGTGGTGCCCATTGGGGCAGCTTTTGATAACAGAACCACAGGACTGGACCAGGGGCTACTGGAGGGTTCTATCGCCCCCAGTTCTAGCATTTAGAGACTTCTCACTTAATATTGGCCCTCACTCTATCCAAATACCTGTAAGATTTGTTCTTAAGAGGGAGGTTGTCCCCTGTGTCCATGTCATGAGGACACAGGTGGGTTGTCCTAGGAATAAGAAAGAACAGAGAGGAGTACTGTCCTAACAGTTGGTGGCAGTCTATCTGCTGTTAAGGAGTTAGACTGAGGGAAAGGAGGTAGGTGGCCTCAACCTTCCTCTCAATCACATCATAGAACCCAGTCCAATGGTCCTGGAGGGCCCTGGGCCCCACCAGTTCCATCACTCACACTTTCTGCCCAGACGTCAGTTCCACAGTGGTAGAATCTTGTTCTAAGTTGGCAGAAGCTTCCACAACTTGGCCATTTGCCTTCTGTAGGCCAGTATATAGCTCACCACAACCTGGAGAATCTTCCTGGGATCTTGCTTTACCACCCTCAGAGGTCCTCTGACAGGGTGACCATACAGAAGCTCAGAGGGGCTGAAGCCCACTCCCTTCTATGGTACCTCCCTGTAAGCACAACACGCATGGCAAGAGGGTGTCCCACTTACTCTTCAGGGCCTCGGGCAAGCCTTTAATCATGCCTTTCAGGGCCATGTTGAATCTCTCAACAAGCACATTTGTTTGGGGGTGATAAGTAGTGTATAACATGTAGGTTACCCACCACTCCTTTCACATTGACTGCATATAAGCAGACATGAAGTTAATGTACCCATCAGACACCACTTCCTTGGGAATCTCACTCAGGTAACAATCCCTTTTAAGGTCTTCATAGGGATTGCCTCTGGGTACCTTGTGGCATGATCCACCAGAACCAGGATAAACCTGTTACCTGAAGCCATCTGGGGATCCATAGGCCCAACAATGTTGATGATCTCCCACTCAAAGTGTGTGCCAACGACAGGCAAGAGAATAAGGGGGGCTTTAAGCCTCTGTCCTGTCTTTTGACCTGGCAGGTTCTACAGAATGCATCTGAGGAAGTCTTGATCTTAAGCCAATAAAAGTGGGAGACAAGACTAACAAAGAGCTTCTCTTGGCCCAGGTGACCTGCCTGGGAAATTTCATGAGCCAGCAACAGTAGGAAGGCCCTGTAGCATTGGGAGACCACCAGGGCCCTTGCTGTCCCATGCACAGGAGCCTTAGACTTACTGTAAAGGAGGTTGTCCTCCCAGTAGACGTGATGTCTCCCGGAGGCATCACCTGCTGCTTGGGCTTTGGCCTGTTGCTTTAGTCCCACAAGGGTTGTACACTCCCTCTGTGCCATACAGAACTCCTCCTGGATGGATCTTCCTTCCACATGCCATCTAGCAAGCTCAGAAAAGTCACCAAGGGGAGCAATACCCTCCTTAGTGGGCTCTGGGGCAGCCACTGCAGGTGCCCCATCCACCTCACTGGGAAGACATTCAGGAGCTGGTCTCCCATGCCCTCTGCCTTTCCCCTTCTTAGCAGCTGGCTGGGCCATTGTTCCAGGCTCTAGCATTTCTGACTCCCATCCTGGACAACAATGGACCTTGTTGTAGCACAGATCAAGTCAGGTAACTCCAATCTCTTCATATGAGCCTTGAGCTCCACTTCCTTCTAGGTAGTGTGCTCAAGATCATTACCAAGCAAACAGTTCACAAGCAAAGAAGGCTCACAGCTACCTTCAGAAGACCTGAAACCCCCCCCACTCAAATGGAACAAGGGCCACTATGTATTGACCCCCTCTGTTGTCAGCCATCACTACTTGGTGGAATACATTGGAAATCACCTGCTCCGAGGATACCAGCTGACTCCTTACCATAGTCATGCTGGCACCTGTATCCTTCAGAGGCTCAACACCATGCCCATTGATTGTGACCCATTGTCTATACTTTTTTGTAGTATTTGAAGGCACATGGATTTTAGGAACCATCTCTCTCTCACCCAGAGAAACTAGGGTAACCCCATTGAACTCCCCCCATTAACTGGGTCAAAAACCTTCCCCAGCACTATACTAGCCATTCCTGGAATCTTTCCTCCAGTGGGAGGTGGTGCTTTTTTTGAACGCTTGGCATCCCCTTTGTGTAGTGTCCATACTCATAGCTCTCATAGCACTTGATGTGCTTGGGCTTCTGACTTTGGTGCTGACCCAGATATCCACCTCCATTGCAAGTTTCCTGTTTACAGAAAGCTCGCTGTCAACCAGGTGTTGGTGCAGCTCTAGTAAGCTCTGGAAACCAAATATCAAGCATTGGTTCCTTTAAAATTAAGTTGTACAGCCGTGAATAATCATCAAACTTGCTGCCCCTCACCGAGCCCTTCAGTGCCTTTGCCGGCATATCCAGGAAATCCACCCATGTTTGTGAGGAGATCTTTTGGCTGCCTCTGAATCTGAGCCTATACCTCTCAGGGATCAGTCCAAATTTACTGACTATGATGGCCTTCATAGCAGTGTAGCATATCTGGTCCTCCACCTCTAGTGTAAGGATTGTGTCTGTTCCCTTTGTGGGCATATACCTCCAGAAACCACCACCCTAATCCTTGACCCCACCCTCAACCTCCCCAGACAAACCCACATCACACCGCACCTCAAGAAGCTACACTGGCTCCCGATCCAGAAGAGATGCCAATTGAAGATGTTGATCCACGCATACAAACTCTGCACAACAAAGGATGAGCATATATCAACAAACTCTTGACCGTCCACCAACTGACTAGACACCTATGATCTGCCTCCCTCTTCCTCGCAGGCACTACCCGGATCCGCCGAGGCAACAGCGGTGGATGCTCCTTCTATCACCTGATGGCCAAAGCTTGGAATGACCTTCCCCTACACTTTAGGAACTCCTCATTGCACTGGGAATTCAGGAAAGTACTCAAGACCTGGCTGTTCAAATGAACAGAGCACCTCGAAGCAGCTAGCAACTCCAGCATCTTAAGGCCCTTATAGGTGATTTGTCACACTTATAAATGATTGATTGATTGTTTGACCCCAGAACCCATCTGGGACCTTGTGCACTCTTAGAGCCACTTCATAGGCTGAAAACCATTTGTCTATGTCATCCCCCACCACATAACTGGGCACCAAATCCTTGGGTATCCTGACTCTGGACTTACCAGTGGACACTGGAGGTATGGTGCCACCATTGCTGAGCCTTGAATCCACTTGTAGGGCTCTTATGTCCAGCTCTCTCATGCTGAGCTCATGGGCCATTTTTATCTCCTCCATGGCCAGAGTTTTCTCCTCTAGAGCTTTCTCTTTCTCCATTTTAGCAAGGGCCTGCTCCTTCTCTAGCTTGGCAAGGGCTGCTCCTTATTCAATTTCAATTTTGAAGCTTCTATCTTCAGCTTTCTCGCCTACCTCCTGTCCACCAGCTCCTCCGTGGAGAGGTGCCTTGAAGACACACTAGTGCCTGGTCTGCTACAGACTTCCAGTCCTGAGAGGATGTTACTTCTCACATCAGTAAGCTGTATGACAAGACATCCAGACAGGTCCTGCTCCACTTCATCCTCAGACTCTGACCCCTCATCCTCTTTGTTGGTCTGGTGGGCTGCTGCCCATGCTCTTAAGGCTTTAGCTCTCCCTTCATTCCTGGAAGAACCCCTTGAGCTTGGGAACTGTGTAGGTTTCCAGATTGGCCAGCTCAAATTCCATACTGCCAGATAAGGCAATTGCAGATAAAAAATGAGTATGGGGCAAAAAAAGACTTTTGGATAAATCAAAGATGTCAATTTATGGAGAATTGAAAAGGTTTGAATTGGTCTTAGTATAGAGTTGTAGTGAACAATGAGTTACTACATGATATTGCATAACCACAAGTCCTATCCTCATTTGCTGCTCAACCAAAGTTAAAAATTGGGTTTCTGGTTGTCAGAGTATGCACCCTGTACAAGCAGAACTATCACTCTAGTCAGGGTAAGCTCGATACACACTAAGAGATAACCTGTGCTCACCCTCTAGTGGCTTGGTAAGGGAGCAGTCAGGCTTTTTTGTGAAGTATTTGTGCAACACACACACATGCAGTAACATAATGAAAACACAAGAAAAAGTCCAAACAGGATTAGAAAACTAGATTGTATTTTTATTAATAAAATAAGAGCAAATTGAACAAAACTCCAAAACGTAGAACCAGAGTTATGATTTTTTAAAGATTAAATCAAATTATAGTGATTGGAATCATAATGCACCAACTGGGGACATCTGAGCATACTAGATGGGGGTAAGCCCAAAGTTCGGGTCAACCGTGATGAAGGGCAGGCCAGCTACGGAACTCACGCAGGTTCTGCTGAAAAAGTACCTTGGCTGGAGGAAGCATCAACATTGAAGACTCGATGCGAGGAGCAGAGGAGGTGAGGTATCATCACCAATCCTGCAGATGCAGGTGAGATGTAGGTTTCAAACCACGCAGTTGATGAAGGCTTCATCGACAAACCCCTTTATGATGCAAGCGATGTGTAATAGTTGAGCCAAGCAGTCCGTAGTCGTCGAGCCGTACAGTTTGTCAAAGTGATGTCATGAACGGCACAGTCTGTCATAGTGATGTCATCGAGCAGCAGCTGCGTCGGTGTCGAAGGGCAATACTTCAGTTTCAATCTGCGCAAATTCGGTTTTGATGGATCAGCACAGCAGAAATGACCTCTCAAGAGCCCAGGACTGGATTGGCAGCAGTTGGCAGGATGGAACTCACAGATGGCCAGGTGCTGTTGCAGGGCTAAAGGAAGTCTTTGATGGCCCTGAGACTTTAGAACAGTGGGCAAGTCAGCAAACCCTTGGAGTCTCTCTGCGTTCAAGTGAGATGGGCCCAGTCCTTGTCCTCAGCAGGGCAGAGACCAGCAGGCAGCAAAACAAAGCAGAAAAATCAGTTCTTCCAGAGCAGCAGTCAAGCAGAGTGGCAATTCTTGTAGCACAGCAGTCTTTTCTCCTGGCAGAGTTCTTCACAGGTCCAGTAGTGTACTGCATTGGTAGGGTCAGAGCTCCAGTAGTTATACCCAGTTGTGCTTTTGAAGTGGAGGGTGACTTCATAGAAGGGTCTTTGAAGTGCACAAAGGCTCTTTCTTCCCAGCCCTGGCTCCAGACTATCAGTAGGGGGTAATCAGCCCTTTGTGTGGGAAAGAGAACACTGCCTATTCAGATGTAAGTGTCAGTTCCCCCCTCTCTACCTGCCCAGGAAGAGCTACCAGATGCAGACAAGTCCTCTGTCACACTTACCCTTCTTATATTTGTGACATTCCAGAGAGAATGCACAAAGTGTACCTGCCACCCACCCCAGACATATATTAGAGCCAGGCTGCAGGCACACAGAACAGTAAGAACAGAAAAAATGCCCACTTCTTAAAAATGCCATTTCTAAAATACTAATGTTAAATCCAATTTTACCATTAAAGAGGATTTCTCATTATCATTTCCAATAAAATAAAATATAATGCAGATACTCCTTCCCAGTGGAATTCCCAATACTGACCTATGAGAGGAGTAGACCTCACAGTAATGAAAAACTGATTTGAGTGTTTATCTCTACTAGGACATGCAGAACTTGCCAGTACATGTCCAACCTTTTACTTACACTGCACCCTGCCCTAGGGGCATCCTAGGGCCTACCTTAGGGGTGACTTATGTGTAATAAAAGGTGAGTTTAAGGCTTGGCAAGTAGTTTTAAATGCCAAGTCGAAGTGGCAGTAAACTGCACACACAGTTCCTGCAATAGCAGGACTGAGACAAGTTTAAAAGGTTACTTGCTTGGGTGGCACAATCAGTGTGCAGGCCCAGTGGTAGCATCTAGGTTACAAGCCCCTGGATACACGGTATACCACTTTACAAGGACTTACAAGTATACTAAATATGCCAATTTTGTATACACTAATGTATGTATGTCTGATTGGATGCTTCCTCAGTGAAAGGCATAAGAAAAGCTGAGAGGTGTTTCTTGCATTTCAGTTACAAGCCAAATCTATTGGCTTTGGCAATGCTTATTAAAAAAAAGTGAACAATATTTTATTTTTTTGCAGAGTTTTATATAGCGCAAACTTGACCCGAATCAGGTATCAGAGCGCTTTACATAGCACCAGTTACGTTACATGAGGACACACATTCACTTTTTTTTGTTAGGCACGGGGAGATTAAGTGATTTGCCCAGAATCACAGGATGTTCAGCGTCATTACCAAGACTCAAACCCAGGTCCCCAGATTCGATCACCTTAGCTGTTAGGCCAACTCCTCTCCCTTATTGCCAATGCTTATTGCAATGAAGAGAAGGACAGCAAGAAAACTGACCCTTCATACTTTGCCTCTTTCTTTCTAGCCCTACAGTGTCAGAAGTGGTGTCTCATACTTCTACTCTTTTACCTGTGCAGCACACATGAATACATTTTGCACGTGCCTAGTCCCCACTTTCCCTCTATGCGAGGTTTGAGGAAATCCACGTCTATTATTAAACCTAGGTTTTATGCATTTTTCCTCACATGCAGAATTCTGAATTGTGCAACTATTTGGAGGGACAAGTTCTCCATTTAGCAAATCTGCCTAAGCTAGATAATAGCTTATTGTGAGGGTACAAGTAAATATCGTGTATTTCCTATGTTGGTTTTAATTTAAAATAGAATGCAAAACGCTTTTTCTTTACTATAAGAACTTCTTTGATTGAAAAAGAAAGATGAATAATAGTGTTTTCCTTATACGTATAAATTATATAAATAATAATGATACTAAGCATTTTTATGAATACTGTCAAAAACACAATACTAGCGGCAGGGGCCTCCTTGCCTTGTACAATGATATAGAAAGAAAATACATTTTTGTCTTTTGAAGGCGACAGCATCAACGATTTTAAATGTTGACATTACTTTTAATAAAAACAAAAAAGTGTTGCTAAATCTATCAACGCTTTCTCAATTAGGCTGGGGTAATAGGAAAGAGTCTGGTGACCTATGTACTCTGTTGCCACAGGTCTATTTGTGCTGACTTAAAATGGAAATTTAAGCCTTTGTACCTGGGGCATTCCCTTCCCTGAGAGTTGACACAAAGGTTATCATTAAAATTGTCGGGACGCTGACTAGAATCTGATGCAGACAAAATGCTTTCTCACAGACGTCTGTCATCATAACTCTGCATTTCAAAGCCATAAGTACTGCATGTCAGCCGCCACTGGTGGAAATGTGAAAAAAACACACACCAGCAACTTAACTGCACTGTCAATTTTACCAGAAAGAGTGGAGAAAATAATAAACTTCAATGCACTTTGGAACACAATTTATAAAACGTAATCAATGAGAAATAGGCAGAATTGTAAAATGTTCTGCACGTACTGCATTGTTAGTACTACATCACTATTTCCAAAATGAATCAAGCATAGACTAAACCGTGATAAAGTGGGTGGCAAATATAGTTATAAAACATAATAGCACTGACTAGTTTATTTACAGACTTTTCGTCCAGCTGGAAATATTGCAGGTCCGTCATTTTAACTGAATGTTTTTCAATGTATGCCAGTTCAGAGCACCACCCAAGCCATCGCTAATATCTATGCCACTTCTAAGGCACAAACTTTCACTTAATTACTCATCAGTTATATACATTACTTTACTTTTTCTTTTTCACCCAAGTGCTTTCTGACACGAGACAAGTCCAAACCTCATACGTTTGTTGTTAATCGGTCTAAACAAAAAAAGACCCCCGTGATGCACCCTGTACACTTCCTCTGAGTGGCCAAAAAGAAAACCCTCACAAACAATTCTCCTTGGGTTTTACCTCAACTCATGGAGTTCGAAGCTGAGGAACTTTCTCGAGGGAAGAGTGATTTGGATGAGGAAGAGAATAAGTGACATTTTTTGGAGGAAAGAGAGGCGCCGCCTTCTCAACATCTTTCTTATACCAATCTGGTATGTGAGTACATTCAGTCTAAACCTCAAATCAGTACTGATGAAAGTAACGTGTAAATACTTTCTTCTATCACTGCATAGACCGCATGCAGTCTATAATGGAAAACATAGGTTTAAGGGAGTCTCCCAGGATGTCATTATGCAGCTATCTAAAAGAGAGCCCACACAATTCAGTCCAGGAAATGGCCATCCCCATTGCCACAAATATGTTAGGGACGTAAGCAAACCAATGACTGAGGACTGGTAATGGCAATTTATTGAAATTCCAGATTTGACAAAACATTACCAGTGCCTGAGGATGTCATACTGATAAGTTTTATATTGACTGAAAACCTAACATCAAACAAATGTAGATTAACCACCTGCTTCAACACGGATTCTGGAAATGGGAGCGGGTGGACGGGAATAATGCAATCGTCATGCACATGAAAGGAGACACATCTTTCACAATGAAGCCTAGCTCTGACCAGGGACCTGAATACTTGCAAAGACTCTTACCGAAAAAAGATTTGTAAGAAGGGAGTCTAGAGTACCCAGGCTTCTAAGTGAGGTGTTAAAGATTAGGAAAACCAAAATTTATGTGGGAAATTTGACCAAAACCTACATTAAGATACACATGGGGAACAGTATAAAGGGTGGAAAAGAATATGTGGTAGATTAAAAGAATGAGTAAGATAGTTAGCCACTGAAAAGAAGATGATAAATCTCTTAACACCTTGAAAACTGAAACAGAATGTTATCAAGATTATATTGATTGCTCATTGGACCCTTAGAGCAGGGGTGCTGGAACCATATTCAAACTGGGGGTGCCGCCATTAATGCCATATCACTGAAGTCACAGGGAGTGTAATAAACCCAAGTGTCACAAAAAAAAATAAGTATATCAAATGCGCCATGCCCATTCAGCAGGAGAATGGTAAGAACGTGGTATCTATCTGGTGGTGCATTTTGGAGCACTGGTGAAGTAGCACATTGTAATTTACAGGCAGCATATTTTCAGTTGAAATGGCTACTAAATTTGCATACACATGCAGTTTACTCGTTGAACTATATACCACACAAACAATGTAATGTAAGGTAAGGTGGATTTGTAGAGCGCTGCTTGTCACCCATGAGGGTATCCAGGCGATGAACATTTTTCATCTGTGCATTATCAAGTAAAGTGTCTTGATTTGTTTTGATCCTATTAAAGTCCTTGTTTCCTTCACTCTTTAGAATTACAAAAGAAGTCCATCATTTGTGATTTCCTAATTGCTGATATAAATTGAGATATGTGCAAAGTTCATTTGATATTTATATGTTGTTGTGTGTTAGAAGAAAACTGACATCCTACAGACTTCCCCTTCACTTTCTGTACCAAAGCAATATTGTTACCTAGATCACTTTTAGAAAATCCTCTCACTTTGCAGTCATAAAAGCAAACGTAAACACCAGTTTCCAAATTAGAAGCAATTAGTCAGAAGACATGGCCTGTCATTAGACCTTTGTCTTAGTACGCGCAGCAAATGTTACAAAATAAACACAACACTTAAAGGCATCTTTATTGCCCATTCACCTTTTGAATTCCAGCATGATTATTTCTGGGGGTGGTGCAGCACCCCCACACCCCTACATCCAGTGCCTAGCCCTAGTGTGCTGCACACAAAATGCTAATGAACGTCCTCCTGTAGAAAGTGCAAAAGTAAGAGCTTTGTAAACCATTGGTAGAACTAATGTAGAATTACACTATTTCCAAAACGAGACCCCGTGATTGATATAGGATGGGCATGCTTTCTGTCTCTGGGAGGTGTATTGCCAAGGTATTAACTAACCCAGTCTCTGAAGCCATACCTTTCACAGAGACTCCTGAAGTTAACTGCACATCTTCTAGAAAAGTTCATGAAATCTAACTAGACTAGATATCACTGAAACACACATCCCTAGGCTAAGATCATGCGACAAGGAAGCAGACACCAGCCCAACCTAGGGCAATAATTATCTTGTCAATGTCACATGTGCTCCCTCCCGCTCCATGTTAGCCCACCAGACTGGGAATGAAGAGAATGGAAGCACGCCATACCCAAGACTTGCAGGACAAGAAGATGGAAAGTAGTATAAAAAAACTCTAAGCCCCTCTGGGAGAAAATAAAACGTATAAAAATATTGCGCTTTTAGGAAAGAGATCCATGAAGTAATCATGATTCACTCCCGTATGTCTGCAAAGATCATCCGTTAATGAAAGAAGTCTTTGGAAGAAGGGAACAACCTACTCAAGACAAACCTTTTGTTATTTAGACTCCCCAGATATGAAATGGTGAGAGGGGCAACAACTGAGTGCCTGATAGCTGAACTTTCCTGGCAAGGTTGGGGTGGGGCTATGTGCCCCAGCCTTCATTGATGCAAGGTGGGCCAAACCAGCGAAAACCTTAAAAGTGTTTTGAGGATCCCGGAGCACAGGAGTGTTACCGGAGTTTTCCTGGCCCGCAGTTGCCCTTGGTGAACTTGGTGAACTCTCCTGGAGAGGCTGGGGTGGGACTATGTCCCCCAGACTCTTTGAGGCAAGGCGGGGCCCGAGATAGTGATGCACTTAAAAGCACTTTAAGGATCCCGCGGCAGGCCAATATGTGCCCGTCTTCGCCCGCCATCGCCAGGAAGAGGCTGGGATTGGCCACCCCCCCTTGGTTTTTACCATTCACAACTGTCATTACAACTTGGAGACCTTGCTGACTCTTAAGTTACTCTGTGTTCTTTGTGTTTGCCTGACCATTGATGGATTTGTATGGGAAGTCTGTTGCACATCTTCTCTTTACTGTATTTCAAAACTATTCAAACAAAATGTAAAAATGGAAAGTTAACTCTGCAGCTCCTAGCGCTCCACTTGCCCACACACTCACAACTATTGATAGTTTCTTTGTCCAAGCAGTAGATCTTACCTTCAAGGAAATGGATTTGGCTGAATGTCTGATTTTCCTTAAAGCTGATGATGATGTTTTACCTCTGTTACCCGCTCCTCATCCTCTTGTCGATACTCAAAAAGATGCTCTGATAGATGATCACACTAGTGTCCACGCCCCGCAGGAGTGAATTCTGGTATTGTAGTTTGAACAAATGAAGGAGAAGGTACAAATAGTGCTGAATCTGATATGCTCTCTCCTGGTTCAGGCCCTATGGCCAAACGGAAAAAAGAATACTGAATCCTAAGACGAGCAACCCAAAACCCCCATTGACTACCAAAATGCCTAGTATGATATCCCAGTTCACCACAGTCGGATTCTGCCATGTGGGATAGCATAGGTGGAAGACTTAGCAACCTGCTGTATTCAAAACTATGTCCTATGCACAACTGTTTCTCTGCCATTGAGGAAAGTCTGAAAAGGATGATTAAAAATGGCGAGTGGTGTACATCAGGCCCAGTAAAAGAGTCATGGAGTGTACATTTAAGGTCATTTCAATCACTCACAACCACCTGGATCGATTAAAGGGATGTGCACAATAGAAATGGAAATGAGCAGAGACCTATCACACCCTCAGTACCCCCTCCTAGCCCTATAAGCCGGGGGGCAGCCTTCTTTGCATTTGGCTTATGTTAGTAGTCCTTCAGCCCCAGTCAGGGGACAGAAATTTTCAGCACCTCTTAAAGCGATTAATTTACCACCAGCTTCCCGCCCATATGTGATAATATTAGCTAATGTTTCAAGTTTGACTCCTGGTGTGATAGAAATTATGCTGGAACTAAAAAACAAGGAGATGCACTGGCTCAATACAAATGTGAGCTACAGCTGAAATCTCTATGAGGAAATCATTTTTGTGCATAGATTTGGGGGAGTAGAGGTTTTACCCAGAAACTTGCATGAAGACTGCATAATCATAAACTTTCGTGGGCCTCTGGTTCATGGGAAATCTTGTCACAAACTAGGGCAGGTGCAGTAAAGTAAGAAATAATAATGGTCCTACAGCTGGGCTTTTTTAAATAAACATTTGGCTCCTACTTCCCCCCTTGCATGCCACCAAATAAGTCTTTTCTCACTCCCCTGCACATGTATCATCCCATGCTTGGGAACAGATTTATCATATTATGTGGTCTGGAGGATAATGACTGACAGACTGGAAGGGATCGTGATTGTGTTGACACCCCATGCTCTAGGGACTCTGTGAATTTGGACACTATATACTCGGGCTGTATGATCACTCTAACTCCTCTGGAATTTTGGGGTACTCCAGAATCCCCAGCTGGGTTCAAAAACATTTTCTTGGTACACCCCCTGCATATTTCGTCAATAGGTCGAATCCTAGGGGGCAATCGGGTTCTTGCTTGCAGCTTAACTTTTCCTGCGGCAATCAAGGAAGGCCAGATGTCGTCCCTTCCTAATCAGTGCAAGACAAAGTTGAGGTTCATAAACTAGAACATTGCTGGCTTGGCATCTAAGCTACTCATTGAGGATTGGAGTACTATGATTAATAGCCTTGATATTTTTTTTTGCAGGAAATGTCGGTGCGAGATGATGTCTGTCTTGAGGGGGTGCACACGCTTTAATCTTCCTGCAACTCCCTCCCAAGCAGGTTGTGCTAAGGAGGGTTTGGTCATTTGATTTAAAGTTGGTATTAGCTGCAATGTGTTGTCAATACTGGTGGAGAGGAAAATTTGAATTTCCAGTGTCTATTTGCCTTGGTAGAAACATTAACCGAGAAGAGTGCATATCTTGGAGGGTCATTTAATCTAATCATGGCCAGCAACTTTAATGCAAAAGTAGATACTGTGCCTACTCTTTCATCATCAACCTTTTCCCCAGCTCTAGATAAATATAATTGGGAGGATGATATGGACTCTAGGGGGAGACTACTGTACACCTATTTGGCAACCCATGATCTAGAGAGTGTTGTCACTGAACTGGCAACCTCCACCCCCCCCCCCCCAAAATATATTGGTGGAGGCCAAGGTTCAGTAATTGATTATGTCTTTGTTTCAAGGAGCAGGCGCCCTTTTGCCCTGGATGGGATGGTTCTTCCTACTATATACAGCAATCATAACCCACTAATCCTCTCTATAAAGGTTCCTGCAAAGGGCTAGAAGGCTAACAGGGGGAGCATGCAGGTTCTATCTACAAAAGACGCAGGGCGTAGGCTTGTTTGGCGCTCTGCAAATCTGAAGACCATAATGGATCAGTTAACTAATTGGTGTGAGGGCTTGGTTAACTCTTTTTCATATGAAGTATTTGGCTCCACTCTAGTATTAAGTTGCTTTGTGGAATTAACCTCTCGTAAAAGAGACATACTGTCTAGACCCCTAGAAAAAGATATGACGCACAATACGTCATGGTTTGACAAAACCTTTAGAGTTGCAAATGCGAGGTTGAGAAGTGAATTGAAGCAATCTCCCAGGGACCAGGAAGCAATCAGCATGTGTAGGAAAGACTATTCTTTGGATCTGAAGAACAGAAAGGCAGTGCTTAAGGTTGAGAAATGTGAAACTCTTGTAGCTGCCTGCCAGACCAAATATCTCCAGGCCTTCTGGAAGGCAGTGCATGTTGGTCTTGCCCCAGGGGTACGGCCTAAAAAAGTGAGCGATCATATCCGCTGTGAAAGCTGGATAGACCATTTCAGTGTAATTTATCATTCTAGTATTCCAAACTCAGAGGAAGGATTGGCTGATTGGCCTCTGCCCCTTAATATTCACTTCTCTGCTGAGGAGGCTCTTAAAGCCATCCTCAATAACCCATCAAAAAAGGATCCTTAGCGGGATGATACCCCCATGGATATATTTAAGGTATATCGAGGGTTTTGGTCCCCCTTGCTAACCAATGTCATAAATTCTGCTGGTGTGTGCTAGGGTCCCCTCGTCTACCCTGCACGTTGCATCCCATCAGGAGCTAGGCTTGAAATATGTGGAAGATCTGATTAAACTTGCCCTGCTGTTGCTATGGTGGTAAATCTGGTTGAACAAAGAGGCCGGTCTAAACCATGCAATTATCCTAGATTGTTTCTCCTGTTTACACGGGCCCAAAATCCTCTGGCTCGAATGCATCAGGGAAACAGCTCTTGCCCTAGGCTGTCCCAATATATACACAAAAAGCTAGCGGATATTACAAAAGACGATAAAGGATGGGTTAGGGATTGCATTTTGTCCCATAAAAGGGCCCAGAGGGGAGGTAGGGAAGTAATGAATTCTGCTGTTAGAGAAAATTGTCTTTTACAAACTACTGAGGTGGTGGCTCCACATTTGAATCTGGTCCCAGGTACATGGGAACGGATGTTGCTGACCCGTTTCAGACTAGGTTCTTTTAGATGGCTCCTGTGTTTCCCGCAAGGCCAGTTTGCCCCCTCTGACATATGTATTGGCCCATGTGATGATTTGTTCCCTCAGACCCTCTTGCTCTTTGTTTTTTTCTGCAAGTTTGGCCTTCCCCTCACCAAACAGTTTTTATTGCCTCTGCTTCGAAAATGCAAGTTTATCAAGTGTAGAGTGGCATTGATTTTTTTACAACTCCTAGCGGGCCATGGTACATGTAATGCAGTAGACTCCTTTTGAAAATGTGCACTTCTTCTGCAAAAGTCTATGATGGTTTAACAATAATTTTTTTTATTTATACATGGTGATAGCGGCCCTCTCTCTTTCTCAATCAGTGTGATTTTCTTTTAAACTGTGAATCTATGTGTTTTTATTTATTTTATTGCGATTGTTTCTTTTTCTGAATTTTTTACTCTTACCTTTGTTATTCATATACTGTTTTTTATACATGATGTATCTTTTATGATCTGCTTTTATGAGATCGAATAAAGAATTTTGAGTTTGAGAGTGTCTGACAAAGGTTTTATGTCAAAAGCCAGACTGACTAAATTTCTGGACTGTATTCCACTTTTCTTTTCAGTTAATCTTTGGCCAACATGTTGCCTCTCTGGATCACTACTATGTGTCCATCATTTACTGATCCATAACTCTTGAGGGCTATAAGAGCCGCATAAACATTTGCCGAAGACCATTGAGTGAGCTGCAAGTGCTGCTGCCCTTAGGCCGTTAAAGAACATGTGTGGTGGGATGTCTGCAACCTTGCCTATTTTTAGAGGAACTCAAAGCAATCTTCTCCTTCTTGCAGTCCTGCCCCAGTATCTAACCGTCCTTGGCCAATGACTGATATGTAAATAGTTAGCACGTAATATGCACAAATCAGATTAAGGCCTATATCAGTCTTCTTTTATGCTACCGTAATCTTTTTGTCTAGTAGGAAAAATGTGATGCATTTTAGTCATAAATATATGGTTTTGAAAATTAGCCTGCTTGCGAAACATTTCAGGAAATCAGTTTCTCATTCAAGAGAAAATACTGCAGAGCAATAGATTATGATGGAAAGGCTTTTTTCCCAAATCATGCAAATCACAAATTTAATAGGCTGATGTTTAGGTAACTTCAAGAGTTGAGAGCCTAAATTGGCTGAGAGTCCCCCACTGGGGAATGACAGTCATTCTTCAGACCTTAAGTCATAGTTAATGCTGAAACCACTAACACTTGTGTACATAAGTGCCATATTTGCTTTGGGTTCTTGAGTCTGTTTCATCATCATTATATTCCCAAGAAAGTCATGAGGATGCTAGCTAGAATGAAATAAGGGAAACAGAGGTATCTGAGCGAACACTGGTTTTATGTATCTATGATTGTCTACCCTCTCCCCCCCCTCCCCCCCCACCCCTTATCAGCAAAGGTTCCCAGAGAATGTTTACCAGAATCTTGATCTCTTTCCTGGGAAGGCTCAGAGTTTCAGGAGAGTCACCATGCCTGTTCATTCTTGACCACCTGTTTGCTTTCCTTATACACTGCTTCCAGCTCTAGGACATGTATAACTGGATCACATGGCGGATCAAGAATAGTGCTCATGTTGTCATCTAATTGCACATTAACCATTTTTTCTCGCTCAATGGCTTATCTGAAGTGTAAAACATCAACTAAGCAGTGAAATAAAACCTCTCTCCAAGGGTCCTTAAATATCTAGGGGTTAGGACCACTATGCAGATGTACTCATCTTTGGGCCTTTTATTTTGTCATTTGACTTTATTGCAAATGCCCAGGGTCCATGAAGAAAATTATGTGCATAATGACTCAGCGGCACCTATGCATCCATCTCAACTTAGAGAGTCACAAAATGTGAGCGTGTGTACATGTACGGCCTTTACATAGGTATGCGCATGACCTTCTTGTTTGCTGAAGCACCATGCCCACATTTTCGCAATCTTATACATAAGAGCAATGGTATACAGGAATTAATACACAATTTATTTTTGAAAAGAGCACATTTTAATTACTCTCTCTCTAGTTAATCAATCTAACGGAAATGAATCAAAACATATTTAGCCATCTACATGAAACGTGACGTCTAATCAGGCGAGAAATAACAAAACATCTATACAAAATTATGTACTAAATTACAAAATGGAGACTTAGCAACCAACCAGGAGTCGCAAATATGAAGTTATGATTGCACACAATGCGACAGTATTCTGAGAGGTTTCTACATTGATGGATAGATTTCCAGTATACTGCCTTGACTACCTCCGAGTGGTCCGTCCTGAACAAGTGGGAGGACACTAGTGGAATATACTTGTGGGGTCAACGTATGTGTACAAGGGGTTGGTTGC
Source organism: Triturus cristatus (assembly GCF_964204655.1). Lineage (NCBI taxonomy): Eukaryota > Metazoa > Chordata > Amphibia > Caudata > Salamandridae > Triturus > Triturus cristatus. The sequence continues at coordinate 465,396,507 of NC_140593.1, forward strand.
TAAGTCTCCATTTTGTAATTTAGTACATAATTTTGTATAGATGTTTTGTTATTTCTCGCCTGATTAGACGTCACGTTTCATGTAGATGGCTAAATATGTTTTGATTCATTTCCGTTAGATTGATTAACTAGAGAGAGAGTAATTAAAATGTGCTCTTTTCAAAAATAAATTGTGTATTAATTCCTGTATACCATTGCTCTTATGTATAAAATTACGTTCCATACCCAGGTATATTAAAGGTCAATTGGGTATAACCCTGTTGTTTTTTGCACATTTTCGCAATCAGCAGTGTTTTGAGGTGATTCAGTTTGCAGAGCCACAATATACAGGTCTGTGACATCATTACCTCATTACGAGCACACTAGTGTGGGGGGGGGGGGGGAGATTTCACCCCCATGAGTTAATGATGCCCATCTTCAAAATTAGCAGGTGTTACGGGTTTAACCCTGAGAACCGCCAGGGCCAGAATCAGTAATGAGCTCTCTGTAATTCTTCATTCTCCACTGAGGTTTCCCCTGCAATCTGCAGCTGCAATCTCCAGGGAAATCATGACAGATGCATGTTGATTCCACAGAATTTGTAATTCCCACTGGGGGTAAATGTTATCAGCCCCATCTGGACTTCTGGGGCACTCTAACTAATCCCTATTTGTCCCCCAACCTCATAGGGTGCGAAAATGTTTAATTAATTACTTCCTTCCACTTTGCAAATGAGAAACTTAAAGCAAAGTTTGGAAAATGACTTTCCCTCTGGAAAAAAAATGCATTTGAGAGTGAATCCATTTGCTTTTGGCTTACATTTCTTTTAAGAACAGAATCCTTCCTCACTTTCCTCGCAGTGAATAATCCTTCCGCTGGGCCTACTGTACAGTTTTTACAAATGAAAGTGAGTTTAGGTTTCATAATATAATAAATGCTCTCATCATAACAATTACAGGAAAAAAATCGATTTAACTAAATAAAAAGGGCATGAGTGATGGAAAAAAACAGACTTTTTATCAGCTGTAAAGACATTCACATGCCCCAATTATAAATGTCTACTATATCTGAGTACATGCATTCACGAATACATCTGGCTGTGAAGTACAAATATTGGCTTCCTTAGGATAGATGAGTTTCTGACTAGCTTCATGAGACCTATTTGTATAATTTCACAGAGCTCTCCTATCATTATGGTTTATAAAGTGCACACCTCGCCCATAACAACCACCGACCAGCCTCAAATATCACAAGGCTAGAACTATATTATTAGAACCCTTACTGAAGTGGTGGAAAAAGCAGCAGGAACAATTGACGAATCTGTCAATGAGCTCATTTTACTTGGCTGCTCGAGCCTGTTCGTCACTCAGCAGCACGCAATATCTTGCCTGCTAAATGACACGTGAAGAGGAACAATTTATTGCTTTGAAGGGCGCGGCTCGAGACACAGGTCAATTATGGAGGGCTGGTGCTTTTCCTCTTTACTTTCGTTAAATGTTTGCAATTTCCCCTTCTGGGCTTTTTTTGTGCCATTTCCAGCCCGCGCGCGTTAAAGACAGCTGCACCCCGGCAAGCCTATTAGCGGTTCAGAAAGAGCCATAACCTCTCCGCAGACTGCAACATTGATCTTGGCTTGCAGATGAGGGAAAGAGTGGGGCCGGCTGCAGCGTCCCCCTGGGCTAGCGGAGGACTCAACCCGCGCGTGGTGGGAAGGTCTCCGGGCCATGCGCACTGGGAAGAGAAATGCATTAACCATTGCGCCGTCGGGCCTGCTCTCGGGTGACCTTTCTCGTATTTACAGCATCATTAACTGGGTTTCTAAGGTTTTGCTTCGCCGGCAAGTAGGGCAAGTGAGAATTCTGCCAGTTCAGGAAACCGAAAGGAAAGTGCTCAAAGACAGAAACCTAACTCCCCAAAGGAGAGCTGATTTGTGAAGAACTCTTCAGCACATCTCAGCCGTGGAATGGAGCGGGATCGTGTTGCAGTTCAGTGGGCCTTATTTTTAGCCCGGTTGTGTGAAATAGTAAGTGAACGAAAGGAGTCACTCGTGGCAAACTCTGCAACTCCCAGGAGGAAACGTAATGAACAAGACTGCTCTGCAGGTCACAGATATTTGTCTGCTGAGGCGCATCTTCTTCCCTTAGCCACACATAGCATGCAGCTGGTTTACAAATAAATAAACATATACATGCATAAAAACATTTAAAAAATGTGTAGCGAATCAATTCATGTAAAGACGTTCACATTAAATGAAAATCTTTGAGCTATATAATACATGGGAGTCTGCAATCTTGTAGAAAGCTTGTTTCTAATTTACTTATTACAGGCGACTTGTGAGCACCCTGCCACCTGTAATAAAGAAATGACGTAGCTGTTCAGCTGTAATGACTTATTACAGTTGAGTTCTGACATCACAGTCCCTGCTGCCAGAGCTAACTGCCAGGGGGAAAGGCAGGTCACAGAGCATAATTAAAGCTGCAATTTCAAAAACTAAAAGGAAAGTTTTCCTTCTTCTGCTCTGTTTTTATAGATGAACAGTGATAATCAGAAAGGAGATATATATGGAAATATGTTGATTTCCCCTACATGTATAAGAAAGATAGAATCTCTCTTCATGTTTCTACACATTTACAGCATTTTAAAAAAAGTCTGTCTTGTATTAAACTGATTCTAATATCTCTGAAAACGTCTCTGACTGCTTTTAGGTGTGTTTAATTTAGAAATAGAGGCTGTAATTTGTTTCTTCATGTTTACCAACATCCTACCTCTTTCAGATGAAAGAGCAGCACACCAAGGATTTACGCACTTTAAGGGAAGGGTGATGGTGTGACTATATATTATCAGGTATAAAGTACCACATGCCGTTCATTATAAACATATTGCAGGTCACCTCGGAGTTAGTCGCTGGCGGAGTTTCAATTATGCCAGAGTAATTTGAGTAATCTTGTTAATTACGTTACTCTGATGCAGAATTACTGATAACTCGATTACTCCTGCTTGCGTAATAAGAGTAATTTTGGGGGAAAATTCTACAGCGAGATCACATTTCGTGAGCTCTCGCAGCCTCTCGCGTTTGCTATATGTGTTCTGCAGCATGATGCGCCAACAAAATAGAGCTAAATGCTGGGGGTAACTTGGGGAAAATCCTACCTCAAGAGCCCATATAGCGATCATGTTCTGTTGCAGTCAGCACTATTTGTTGTGTGCAAAATGCATTCTCGCTCCTGTTTTGAATGCACAGGGGTATTTTTGTGCTAAGAAGTAGCTCTAAACATATTTACTCTTTGCATAATTATGCATAGTCTTGCAGAATTCTCAGGTAATTCCTCATGATTACATTACGCTGAAATGCATAAATGACACCCACTGCTACTCGGAGTTCCATAACCTTATAAAGGAACTTGGCCTTGGGCCTCACTCCTTTATTTGGTCACATAACTCCCCTCTGGCTTGCAATATCCTCATAGTTTACAGCAGGGGGTACGTTATCCCATATATTATTGCAAATATAACTTTACTTGGTGAATGCAAAGGATCAATACCCAAAAGATGTCTTCAGCCAAAACCAACAAAATTCATCATTACTACAAGAAAAATTAGCATGTAAAAAAGATTTTTCTTTGGTCTTAGGTGTAGTACCTCATCAATGTTAATAAACCGTTTCTGCATTGAAAACCAACATTATGTTGTCAGATTTCATGTTACTTGATTCATAGGATTCAATTCATTTAGTGTGGTACAATTTCTAATTCTCCGAGTGTGATCTTTTAGAAAATAAATGTTAAGCATCTAAAGAAAGTGTGCATGTCTCCATCATTAACAGAAACTAACACAAACCCAAAATTTTGTTTTAAAACATCAGTGTTACTGTCAGCGAAATACCTGAATTGGTCATTACTCATGAATGGATAATATCTGCAAATTAGGTACACCCAAAGCTTGAGGCAAAAGATAATGGTATTCAAGAGGTGAAGGCAAGCCAGACTGCATATGACCGCTCTAACAATGTGACAGACCCAGAGGCAACACTGAAGCTGCCAACACAATTAGCTCTGGGGCCTGTCATCTCTTGCAGAGCAGCATCTGGGCCCGTCCACTGAGTTTGGAAGCACAGGTCGTAGCAACATTACCGCCAAGTACCTAGAATCCAGCCACTCTGGCAAAGACATGTGGGAAATAGCCTGCATCAATAAAGATTTATTAACATATGATTCTGAAAAGGCAGGATTGCAAATCAAGATTTTCCATTGTTGTCACACTGTTAAAGATTAAGCCTTCGCAGCTTACTACAAAAGGCTTTAATTGAAATTCAAGACTACTAGACAGAATAAACTCTTTGCCTGGTCACAGATATATCTTTAACAATAGGTCTTTGCCTTCCCATTTAAAATGTACGACAAACAACACAAACGAACATTGAAAAAGTTGCCTTTATATGAGATTGCTTAGCTATTGGTAAGGCAAATGTTTGTTTGTAAAGCCTGGTTTAAAAAGTAAAACTTTGGCGGAAAAGCAAACTTATATCTAAAGATATCTCAAAACTGTACACTGAATTCAGTGTTATCACTTTTTATAAATGTCATGGCATATGCTGCAAATACATTTCAATAGGAAAGCTCAGAAAACCTTTCAGTCATGTCAATTACACCTTGTACCTGAAACACCAGCTGAATGAGTGCAACAGCCAACCCCTGCCCCACACCATAAATACTTTTGTGAGCCAAGGCCTGTGCTTTTGTGCAATTTGTGTAATACAGGAGATAACACAAAAACAACCATCAAAGTGAGATCTTTAGTGATACTCTTGGAAAAATACACCTGTTGCTGTGCTTTTACAGACACACTGGGAGGGTGGGGGTGTAATATTGAGAGCAGGGAGTGAGTTTTTGAGGGGGGAGCATCACACAAGGGAGGTTATAGGAAAACAGATGCATTGTCACTGTGTGCTGAAAAGTAGTTCTCTGATTGCAAGACAATCATCAACTCAAATGGATGTTTAAGAAGCTATGCTCTACGACAGAGACAAACTTAAGAAGAGGAAGGAAAGCCATTGAATAAGATGCAAGCCAATAAGAGTGACAAGAAATTCAACCAATGATAAGCAATGGGCTGTCACAATGCCCACTGTACATTTTTTTAAATGGACTACAGTAGCTCTTTCCATAATAGACAGCTGATGTCTGGAGGCAAAACCTGAAAATATGGAAGATTCTAACACTTCCTAAGCTGCAGTGTGACCCAAACAGTGTTCTTGCACATATGCAACAAGTGCTAAAAAACTGATAACATTGTGGCATTTGAACAATACTTTCCCTTTACGCATAGATCAGAATCCTGCTTCTATTTCTAGAGTACTTTAGATCTCAGTACTTTTTTGCAAAGTGTTTCTCAATGGAAACATGTGAAAGACAAAATGCTGGACTTGTATCAAGAATGCTATTATACGTAAGCTGCATGTTCTGGATTCTCTGTGACTTGGGTAGCAGGAGGAAAACACAATTAGTTTGAGCCCGCAGGGAATATGAACTTGGAATCCCAGCCCACAGAAGATGCTGGATTTGTCAAAGGAACTGGGCAGAAAAATATCATAGATAGAGAATGCAATCTTACTTTCTTATTGTATTGTATTGTATTGCACACTTATATAGCGCAGACTGTCACCCTATGGGTATCCTGGCGCTTTAACCTAGACAGATGGAATCAACAGAAACGGGCATGATTATTAGCGGGGAGCATTACTCTCATTCCTGGGAAATAGCCAGGTCTTCAAACTCTTTCTGAAACATAGCAAGAGTTAGCTTGTCTGATGCTCTGAGGTAGCTCATTCCAGAGGCGTGATGCTGCTGTGCCGAAGGCCCTGCCTCCCATCCTGGATTTCTTGAATCTGGTAGTTGTTACCAGATTTACTCTTCTCATTGGAAGTTTTGGGGATCTTAAAGCAGTCATGAAAATAATGGCCTGAAAAAGGTATTTAGAAATGTAAATTAGTATGCTCTAAATCATGGGTGCTCACAAACATTTTCCCAGGGGTCCAAAAATGTGGTCTTTGATGTGACAGAGGGCCACATTGATGCCAGCAGGGTGGCTGCTGAGGGTTGAGGGGGAGGTAAGTTGGGTGTAGGCGAGGAGGAGCATGTGCATCTAGTGGCTGAATTGCACTATGTGAAACCAGAACATCTGGATCAATCCTGGCTTTCCCACCCAATCAAATCGTGTGATCCTAGGGAATTGTTCTATTTCATTTTCCCTCCTTTTGCTTCATTATCACATATAAGAGGACCTCCAAATACAAGACTTCTGAATTCGCCCTATACAAAACCTTCTGTGTTTGATTTAATAAACTGTAAGTTTGTTTCTGTATAATAGCAACCCAGGCTGGCCAAAGGGGCCCATAACAACTGACTTGCCTCTTAGTTCACTACTGGCATTGTTGTCAGGGTGGGTGGAAGCTCAAATGTTTCTAAATTCATGTTTGAAAACTCACTTTTAAAAAATACTTCTCAATGCACTGATATAACCTGATGAACTAAGGTGAAATGTTCTGTAGGTTAATAAAATACAGTTTTTGAATGTATCAAATTTCAAATTTTAATCAGCTTTATTCGGTGCGATACATATCACCATAAAAGCAAACCCATATTATTTTTAAAAACATACTTATAACTACATTAGCATTTTTAATTCACTCAAATAAAAGAGTAAAAATTTAAAATACAATTGTAGGATATTCAAAGTCCATAGGGTAATCAGTCAGTATACATAAAGAGCTAAAAAACAACGAGGCATTATCGAGTAAACAGGGACTATTACATCCAATCCTAAAAATGTAATTGTTAGTACGTAAGGATATGTAACAATTCCTAAAGTGCAAATGCCATATCTTTAGTAAAATATATTAAAATGCCACACAAATGCAAATGGTACAATATTATCCACATTCAGTTCAGTTCATTTACAAAATAAGACATTTTAATTATATACCTTCAGCCATCTTTTGATCCTATCTGCCCTCTGGTATATCTTAGTTTGAATGCAACTTTTAAAAAGGTTGTTATATATGCCAGAGTCAGTGGGTCCTCAGCCCTTTGTAGGTGTAATAAGGCAACCTTTGCTTGTCTGAACTTACCATTTTTTAGTATTCTTACTAAATAACGACGCCTGGGAAAAGAATAAAAAGGGCATAACAATACAAAATGAAGGGTATCCTGCGGAGATTTATTATCGCAGCCGCAGGTACCTTTCTGCTCAACTGTAGCGGTATAGCCAAGAGGATCCGCTAATAAATGGTGTATAAGGTTGAGCCTAAAACGAGTGAACAGAAACCTATTTTGTGCATTATGCATTAGAGTAAGGTATGGTTCCATGCCGTCTATTGTCTTTACCATACTATAAGCACAGACAAGGGGCTTCCTACCTTCAATATCAGCTCTGCACTCTGCAGCTTTTGTCAGGAGCAAACTCTTGATTCTGTTCTTATCTTGGGGATAATTATGGTCGGGTTGGTGAAAAGGTCTATACATTCTATTCCCTCCAGGGTAGTTTTTACATATCTGAGCCACGGGATACACATCCCTTTATCCCTACTGATGCAATCTCTAAAAATTTGCCTTCCCAGCTCCGCTTCAGTATTAGACCAGATCCTAATCCAAGCCATAATAGGCCTGGCCTTGATCAGGTCCTCAATATATGGCCTCCCTACTTCTGCATGAGTGGTGTAAGCCGGGGAACTCTGAGGGATTTTAAGTATCTTACGCAAAAATTTATTTTCCACAACCTGTATTTGCCGAATCCCGGCAAAGCCCCAAACTTCTGCTCCATACATTGCTTTGGAGCAGCAAATGGAGCCATACAGGTGCATAACCTGTTCCGGTGACCACCAGCCCAACCTTCGTCCATAATTCATTATAGCCCCTGATGACGAGACCAGTTTTATGCTCCGTTCTTCAATTAAAAGTTTAAAATTTAAAAGCCCATCAAATAAAAGACCCAGGTAAGAGAAAGTTTACACTTGTTCTAATATGTGTGATCCTATTTGGTAAGTACATTTTTTGCAGGGTTTCGTTCCTGCTAACAGGACATAGGACTTGGTTAAATTGGCTGACAGGTCTAATGTGTCCATAAAATCAACAAAACCGTCTATTAGACGCGGCAGACCTTTCGGTGTTCGTGCCAAAAGGACCGCATCGTCTGCGTATAACAGCACTGGAATTGAGCGAGAACCCACCCTTGGAGTGTCTACATTCAACTTGCACAGTGTCTGTTCCAATTCATTGATGTACAGAGAGAATAAGAACGGGGCCAATATACAGCCCTGTCTTACTCCACTGGTGCAACGAAATGATGCGGTTGTATCTCCAGCCAAATTGAAACGTACTTTGGCAGAGGTATTCCAATGGAGTGCTCTCAAAATGTTTACCAGGCCTGGGTCTACTCCTAATCTAATCATAAGGCCCCATAATATTTCTCTGTTCACGCGGTCAAATGCGGCCGATAGATCCATGAACCCCAGATATATTGCTTGATCACTGGCTATAGTATATTTGGCCACCAGTAAATACAGATTCAGGCATTGGTCTGTAGTTGATCTACCAGTCCTGAAACCGTATTGAAGATCTGAGATTATATGATGTTCTTCAGCCCAGTCTAATAAACGGTTTAATATTACTCTACCTAAAACTTTTGCTGTCACATCAATCAAAGATATGGGACGATAGCACTGCGGATCATCCTTTTTGCCTTTTTTAAAAATAGGCACTATAATGGCTGATGACCATGAGCGTGGCATGCCTACGGCGATAGCTACATTAATTACACGTGTCAGTATAGGGGCCCAAAATTCTATTTTGTATAAAAAGAGATCTGGTGGTATCCCATCTGGGCCTGGTGCCTTATTGTGTGTTAATCCCAGAATGCCCGCATTGACTTCCCCAAGAGTGAATTCGGTCGCTGCCCTCCAAGGGCACGTTTCCTCTTCGGCCTGAGGGTTCTCAGTTGAGTAGTTATATAAACTTTTAAAATGGTTGAACCAGCGCTCGGGAGGGATAGATGTGCCGATTGCCGGGGCTGCAATGTCCTGGAAACATGGATTGTTTATAGTTTTCCAGAAAGTGCTTAAATCCCTCCTTTCTGCAGCTGCTCTTAGAGTATCCCAAGTTTGGGACTGTAAGGCAAATTTCCTGCATTTGATAGCCTTTTTATAGGCAATCCTACACTGTGCTATTTGTGGTTTGTCTCTTGGTCTCAATTTCCGACTTTCTTTGAGATCTTTCTGTGCTCGTGAGCAGTCTTTAATAAACCATCTTGGCACATTATTTTGTTTCCAAGGCCGGGTGGATTTTAATAGCCTATCTATGAGGTTGGCCATTAATTCAAATGCTTTAGTCACGGCCAAACCATCTACTAGGGGATCGGTACAAATTTCAAACTCTTGTTTCCCTTCCTTGATCAAAAACTTATAAAAGGCATCTCCGTCAATACTAGACCACCTTAGACGCCTCCCCTGATCCGTTACCTTTTCTAAACTACCCTTCTGCGCACTTCTTATTTCCTTATGAGGGGGGCGATTTTTGATCCATAATGTAAGTGGATTGTGGTCACTAAATATGCTCCAGTCAACAGTAGCCCCTTTTATCCAGTCCCTGAGTAGGTTGGAAACTAGTATGAAGTCTATAATGGAGCTACACCCTCTCCCTTTAAATGTTGGGGTAGCCCCAGTACCTTCTGCTACACCCACCAAGTCAAGTGTATGTTTAAGTGAGTGAATTTTCATCATTTTCTCTAGTTCCCTCCCCTCCTTGGTGTGTTCAAGATGCAAGCCTTTTAACACGGTGCACCCGGACCAACCCCCCGTACAATGTTTTAGGTTTGGGCACAAATGACAGTTTAAATCGCCCACTAGGATTATACAGGGGGCCACTGTTGAATTCCTCTGCTCCAGCTCAGCAGTCAGGTGACTATGTAAATCACATGGTATAGAGCCTTCTCTACTCGAGGCTATGGCATTGTAAAAGTTAACAAGAAGAATACTTAATCTGTTTATTGGAATCTTAAGGCTTGGAAATAGTTAGAATTCCAATTCAAGTTAGTCCACACTCCTTCCAGTTGCAAGTCCACATAAATAATGAATCCTCCTGTAGCTCTACCTGGTGCTAATTTTTGTGCAGGAACAGCAAAACACCCATACCCTTCTAACTGAAAGGGGTTATGGTCCACCACCCATGTTTCCTGAAGACAAATAACATGAAACCTGGTTATATATTCCCTCCACTCGTGGTTGTCAAATTTGGAGGACAGGCCAGCTATGTTCCATGACACTAATCCAAAATCATCAATCGGTTGTTTCTCCGTAGGAGTAAGATTACTAAGAGGTAGGATAGTTAGTCAGTCAACTCCCTCCAATCCAGAAAGACTGGCAAAGCGATTAGAGGTGGCAATGTTAAACATGGGGCCTACCGTTGTCTGGGTATTTAGGTGTGTTGAGCTCACATGATTTCCCACCAGAGTCTTTGCATAGAAATAGCTTAAATCATGAGTGGATATACCTCCCTCATAGCCCTCTGGGTACCAATCTCTAATGTGATTTACCACCCTATGGTCCCTAAAATTAATGATAATAATATCCCCCTGTACATTTTTTGGTCTTCGTCCCACCCATCCTAGCCTTCTGACATGAAGGATCTCACCATCTAAATTGGGGGGTAATGGCCTGTTCACTCTTAGCCAGTGCATGACTTTGTTCTTAAGAGCCTGATGGCCTTCATAGTTCTCCATTGCTAGTTATGGCACCCCAGTGAGTACGACAACATAGGGTTCTGCCTCTGGTGGGAGATCTATATGCTGGGAGAATCCCCTAGGGTTTTTATCTATATGGGCTCTCCCACCCATTTTGCTGTGCTCATAATTTTGCTTGGTTTAAAGCCCCACTCGCTCTTGCCTCCCTAGGGTCCATGTTCTTAATCTGTATGGCTGAACTATTCTCATTAGAAGGGGAGAGTGGTTTAGCACCATTTACTGGATTAATTGGTTTTGTCACTGGCACGGATACCGGGCCAGGAGAGTTCACGGTACACCTTTTAGCTGATATTTCCCTCAATAAGTTTGTGTTAGCCGTGCCAGTATCTTGAATAGACCCCAATTGCTCAGCCCTTCTTTTTACCCTTTCCACAAGAGGTAATAACAAAGACTTAACTAGTTGTTCTATGTTCTTCATTAGATCTTGATAAGGGTATGCTGACAAACTGTCTGAACCAGTTTTACATTCTACTAAGTCTGTGGTACACGTGAGGCTCGTAGCAGTATTTGGGATTTTAGTACGACCTCCTTTTTGCTTATTTGTACCACGCTTTCTTTTTGTTGGATGGCCAGATCCTAAACCTTTTGTTTTGGTTGTACTATTCTCCTTTGTAAGAGGCTTACTTACTGGGGTTGGGAACTGCTCCTCAATAGAGGGCTCAGTTAGCACTCCTATACTATTATCTATGATGAGAGATTCCTTAATTCTCAGCTGTGAATCTGATAGATCTTGTAGTTGTGGGGGAATGTCTATGTCATTTGATTGTTCTATATGTTTGATATTATAGGATGGGGTTATTGCTAACTGGATAGCCCCCAGGGAGGAGCGTTTCCTCTGTAATTCGGAGGATAAACGCCGCTCAGTATGTACAATTTCGCGTTCTAACATTGAAGCAGCCCTTGTAATGAACTGATCTAAAGTCCCTCTAACAGAACCCCCCACCAACGATTTCCTACTCATACTAGGCCTAGTATTCATTGTTTGCAGTGTGGTTAAAACCTTTCTTATAGACGCCTCCAATATAGAATGATAGTATGATATTAGTTAAATGACCAGAATTAAAATTGAAAACCCACAGAAGTGAGTCAACCCCACCACCTTTCACCTTCCAACAACCCTCAAATAAGCTCGCTTCTTGTCATACGTGTTCTACATATACAACAAGTATCTAGTATAGACAGTTGACAAAAACAGAGAAATATAGCACATGGGCCTAGGGCCTGGAGCATGAAGTTACAGACAACTTAGGGGTGTTAGCACTACACACCGGATCACCCAACTCAAGGTAACTGCGGTCCACAGGCAAACGTGCTCAAGCAAATTTGGCAACCAGCAAATGATACGACAGTACTTACAAATCGATGCCCCTACAAGGAACGTTAGAGAATATGCCCAGCCCAGCCTTTTCAGGCCTTTGACGGGCAAGGACGGGCCCGCCCTTAGCCTGGGCTTTGCCCGGGCGCTGCCCGCGCGTGTCCCGTGCGGCGGGAGGCGCCCCTGGCTTATGAGGGCTTCCTGCCCTCAGCTGACGTCGTGCGCGCTGTTCGCGCTAGGGCCTCTGGGGGTTGTAGTTCAGTTTCGCCGGAAAAACAATGCCGTTCCCCTCACGGCTTCGAGGTAATGGTGCCAGGCAGATGAGGGAATGAAGCAAAGGATCTGGAAAACCGCCGTTCCCCTCACGGCAAGTGAAATTATCTCGAGTTTGCGTCCCACGCAGCGGGAGGCGCCCATGGCTTATGAGGGCTTCCTGCCCTCAGCTGACATCGTGCGCGCTGGTCGCGCTAGGGCCTCTGGGGGTTGTAGTTCAGTTTCGCCGGAAAAACAATGCCGTTCCCCTCACGGCTTCGAGGTAATGGTGCCAGGCAGATGAGGGAATGAAGCAAAGGATCTGGAAAACTGCCGTTCCCCTCACGGCAAGTGAAATTATCTCGAGTTCGCGTCCCGCGCAGCGGGAGGCGCCCCTGGCTTATGAGGGCTTCCTGCCGTCAACTGACGTCGTGCGCTCTGGTCGGGCTGGTCGCGCTAGGGCCTCTGGGGGTTGTAGTTCAGTTTCGCCAGAAAAACAATGCCGTTCCCCTCACGGCTTCGAGGTAATGGTGCCAGGCAGATGAGGGAATGAAGCAAAGGATCTGGAAAACTGCCCTTCCCCTCACGGCAAGTGAAATTATCTCGAGTTCGCGTCCCGCGCAGCGGGAGGCGCCACTGGCTTATGAGGGCTTCCTGCCCTCAGCTGGCGTCGTGCTAGGGCCTCTGGGGGTTGTAGTTCAGTTTCGCCGGAAAAACAATGCCGTTCCCCTCACGGCTTCGAGGTAATGGTGCCAGGCAGATGAGGGAATGAAGCAAAGGATCTGGAAAACTGCCGTTCCCCTCACGGCAAGTGAAATTATCTCGAGTTCGCGAATGTATCATATTTCACACATTTGCTGCAAGTTTCAATTAAAATTAAAAAACCTGCTTCCCTGTTTTTTTTTAAAGTTTAGTTGAGTAGAGTAAGCTGCAGCCCAGTGCTTCTGTGAACTAGAGGGGCACATGTAAAGGTCACGAGGACCGTACTTTGAATAGCACCGCCATAAAAAAATACCAAACCCTGAAGCATGACCACTTTAACTATACTTAACTATATTAAACATGCCATTCAGGGCAGCAGTAGGTTATTCCAACACTTCATTAAGTAGACACATTATTTGAAGACAGCCTCATGACATAGTTATTGTTTCCAACTGAGATAGCCAATAAGCTTCATCATTCATATTCATACTGCCAACCACCTCACTACCTTCCCACAGAAGCTCCCAGAAAGCAGAACTGTGAATATCAAGATTCAGCATATATTCGGAGACCTGGATGAATCTTTATGATAACCGAGAGGCAGTGTAAAAGCAATCTATGTACATTGCTATGTTATCAGCAAATGTAGTGATCTTAATTTCATTAAAACTATGTTTTACAGGAGAAGTGTCCATATTAATATTAAAACAGTTCAGGCCTCAATATAAATATAAAAAATGGCAGGCATGAGGGGACACTTAGTCCAATGATAGTCCTGGGCACTCAATATCGAAACAAATTTTCATAGTCCACACATTTTCGTCGTTATTAAGGTTCTTTCTTTTATTTGTTGCTGTCATCAAATTTTCATGCAGCAGTAATCACAAACTTGATGCTTTATTTCCAATTCACATACATCCAATTACAGTTTATACATGTAGCCAACACGTGTTTCATCTATTGGTATTTTAACCAGTGAATTAATCAGGGCTACAGAGGAAAGAGGGAAGGCAGTACTCTCATGATTAACACTTATTTTCACTTCCTATATCTACTATTTCAGCACCACAGTGAATATTAGTATCTCTCTGTCTAATATCACCATTGCCAGAGGTGTTACATGCGGTGCTGCTTCTTAAGTGGGGGGATAGTGCTCAAAGTCCATGTGCATAAGGCACATCAGAGTGCAAACATTATATAGAATGAGAAAGAAAAGTGGAGATAAAAAATCTACTACTAATGTCAAACATAAAAGAACATCTAAATCGCCAGATGGTGTCATATTGGTGTGATTATAAAAGCGTCTACTGTCCATAGGTCCGTAAAAGCTTACCCTAATATTATCATTCCAGGTAAGTCTTCCAGATTGGATGCTGTATATCTAAATCACCACTTGGCCTTGGGCCTCTTACATCTATTTGATCACACAACTCCCCTGTGGCTTGCAATATCCTCATATTTTACAGCAGGGGCCACGTTATTCCATATATCATTGCAAATATAACTTCACTTGGTGAACGCAAAGGTTCAATAACCAAAAGATGTCTTCAGCCAAAACCTACAAAATTCATCATTATTACAAGAAAAATTAGCATGCAAAAAAGATTTTTCTTTGGTCTTAGGTGTAGCGCCTCATCAATGTTAATAAACAGTTTCTGTATTGAAAACCAACATGTTTTCAGATTTCATGTTACTTGATTAATAGGTTTCAATTCATTTAGTGTGGTAACATTTCTAATTCTCTGAGTGTGTTCTTTAAGCATCTAAAGAAAGTGTGCATGTCTGCATCATTAACAGAAACTAACACAAACCCAAAATTTAGTTTTAAAACATCAGTGTTACTCTCAGTGAAAGACCTGAATAGGTCATTACTCATGAATGGATAATATCTGCAAATGTGACAATATAAGTGTCACATTAGTACAAACAAGCACCCCACATGGAGTAGTCTGAACAAGTGAGTCATCAATATAACCAGGGATCTTACCAGAAATATCTATTGACCACCACATACATTTTTCGTGTTGCTCAGCCGGTATTATCCATGTGCGTACATAAAATCAGTATATATTCCAGATAGTCCTGAAATGTAATTTTATATATATATATATGTGATCAAGGCCGTTCGCCGGCCGAAACGCGTCATGACATAAGGGAGACTTCAATACTTTGAAAATAAACAACAGCATTTACCGACGAAGAGGAGTTCGTGCATTCTTTTTTTTCCTGGAGAAAACCGATGAGTGCTTTGTGTCCATATATATATATATATATTCAATTAAAAAACCATAGGTTTCACACACGTTATAGTTAGGAATTAGCATTTAAAAAACCTTAGAAATTCAATGAAAAAACCAAAGGTTTCACACACGTTATAGTTAGCTGGACATTTTACTCGTAAAAAACCATTGAAATTCCCCCGTTATAGTTAGTTAAGCTAACTATAACTCGCGCGCCCGCAATGCACTGCTGATGACGTCACATATTACATCACTCATGACATGGTCAGTGACATCACTCATGACATCACTGATGACATCTCAAATGACATCACTGATGACATCACTGATGACATCATCCTTGTGATAGAGTGGCAGACCTCCTCTCACCCTAATATAACCTTTGATACACACATTTATAAATAGAGACTAAACTTTTCAAAACAATGGACATACCAATACCAGTTACAACAACCTCTTCAGTAATTCTAAGATCCACATACACATCCACTCATTCACCAACAGTCCTATACAGTCACTCATACATGTACTCACTCATCATATGTACTCATACACCTATACATCCTGTTACACAATGCCACTCATCCGTAGAGTTACTCACACACATAGTCACTCATGCTAATAAAGAATCAAACATCCATTTACTTGCATATACAGTTATACACACACCACCACACTTACTTCTACGGAAACTTGCACATACTTAGTCTTTTAAACAATCACTTATAGAAACACATACTTATTCACACAGGAACTCTTTCAATCTCTCACTCTCACATATACTCACTTATATACACCAATAGTCACATATACTAGTTTAAAACATATGTAGTTACTCATAAAGACACTGTAGAGACAGTCATTCACTCACTAACACACCCATACACACACTCATCCACCCATGCAGTCCTGCATACATACTATCTTCAACACATACAAACAGTGAGTCACTCATTCATGCACCTATGCACTACGTAAAACCCCCCACCGAACCATACAGACACTCAGACTCATACTCAAAAAAACAACTAATAACCCATATAAACACTCATGTAGCTGCTCACCAACCCATGCAGCCACTTATACACAAAGTGAAAGACTGATACAGATATATACATATTTAAACATTACTCACTAAGCCATGTATTCACTATGATACACCTAATCAGTCAGTTACACAATCAATTTTTCAAAAACAAATCATCCATTTAGACACTTATATACCCATTTATTCTTCCATCGACCTTGAGATATACATATATAAAACATATTTAATTTTCAGAAAAACACACATTCACGGGATGATGTCATCAGTGATGTCATCAGTGATGTCATTTGAGATGTCATCAGTGATGTCATGAGTGATGTCACTGACCATGTCATGAGTGATGTAATATGTGACGTCATCAGCAGTGCATTGCGGGCGCGCGAGTTATAGTTAGCTTAACTAACTATAACGGGGGAATTTCAATGGTTTTTTACGAGTAAAATGTCCAGCTAACTATAACGTGTGTGAAACCTTTGGTTTTTTCATTGAATTTCTAAGGTTTTTTAAATGCTAATTCCTAACTATAACGTGTGTGAAACCTATGGTTTTTTCATTGAATTAGCAAGGTTTTTTAAATGCTAATTCCTAACTATAACGTGTGTGAAACCCATGGTTTTTTCAGTGAATTTGCATGGTTTTTTAAATGCTAATTTTTTTTTTTTCTTCTATTTTTTTAAACATATTTTTAATTTAATGTTCTAACCTTTTATAAAGACTATGGTTAAATTTTTAAAATTCTTTAATATGTTTTTTTAAATATATTTCATAAAATAAACATGTTATAATTTTTTCCAGTACATTTTTTCCTTTTTGTTTTAGTACGCGTACCGTAAGCTTACGGTAAGCGTACGGTTTACGCAACGCCCGTAATTTATCTACGCTGTTTGCGTATAGTTACGCAATTTGCGTAGCCGCGCGTACTCCGCGTGGGACGCGTACGCGTGTACGCTACACGCGCACGTTACGCGGAAGTGTCGGGTAGTGACTGTTATGCGCATGCGCGCAAGCGCGTGTCTTTTTTACGCGCATGCGCACTTTTGCCGTAAGCGTACCGTAAGCGTACCGTAAGCGTACGGTAGGTCATGTGATCATGAAACACAACTTTTGATTGGTTGAAACTACTTTCAGTTCTAGAACTCTCCTACACCACACCCATTCCCCTCATTTCTGCTTGTGATCCCTTAGGAGAAGGAGCTGGGTTGTCTTTGTGATACGATGGCAGACCAGCAGAGCCCTTCTGAGAGTGAGGCTAGCACTAGCAGCACTACCTTGAGGCAGAGAGCGAGGAAACAAAAGACTTCTTATGTATGGGATTATTTTACTTTTCCTGAAGGCCAGCAAAAGGTAAATGCACCCTTAGTAACTT
Source organism: Triturus cristatus (assembly GCF_964204655.1). Lineage (NCBI taxonomy): Eukaryota > Metazoa > Chordata > Amphibia > Caudata > Salamandridae > Triturus > Triturus cristatus. The sequence continues at coordinate 465,414,199 of NC_140593.1, forward strand.
GTAGGCTGTGTAAGCGTGTACTTTCAAGAGGTAATCCTGACAGGAAGTATTCCTTTGGGAATCATACCATGATGAGGCACCTCAAGGATGTACACAAGAGGACACATGCTCGACTTACTGGAGGTAACCCTTCTGTAAGTGAACCAAGCACATCCACAGCAGCTCAGCCTGGACCATCATCTGCAGGGCTGACTCCTTCTTCTGCAGGTCAGGTGAGCCCTTCATCTGTGGGGGGAGCATCTCCTTTTGCTGGCCCTCTGGAAATTAACCCTCGATTTCGGAGGGTTGATATTCGATGCGCCTCTTGTCATGATCTAATTTGTCATAGGGAGACCAGTGTTTCCCTAGTGAACAACAAAATAGATCAGCACACTTGTCGCAGAGACTAATTTTCCCATTCTTTCTTTCCTCTGTCCCTGCATGAACACAACGGCTCTTTTAAGAGCCAACCTTATCTTTCATCTTTTTTTTATATATGTTTTTAAAAACTTTTTTTTTTTTTTTTTTACCGTACGCGTACGGTGCGCGTAATTTTTTTTTTTTTTTAAAAAACACTAAAAATCAATTATCACATTACAAGGTCCTTGAGAGACTACAATGAAAAACTGAAAATGTGATTGTAGAGAAGTAGAAAAAAAGGAACCATCATATTATTCACTTACCATACCCACTCAAAAAAATATTTATTCATTTTTAAAAAAAAAAAATTGCTTTAAAAATGGTTTTAGTTTTCGAAAATTTTCTATATCAATCTGAAAAAAAAGAAAAAAGTATTAATATTTTTTAAAACATTTGATAATACAGTACACATATTTACATATTTATCAAAAAATATTTTTGCCTTAATTTGAATGCACACTTACTGCTCTTTTTTTTTGGCAAGTGAAAATCACTTTTACAGACTGACACATTATAAATCCACTTTTCAGATTTTTTTAAAAGCACATGTCCATACTGCTTTTTCAGACCACCACCATGTGTATCCTGGGTGACTGCCTACAGTCCAGCAAGGGCAACCAGCCTTAGTGATGCTGAATGTATTTGCATTACAGACTGAAACCTCAAAACCCCACTCGCTTGTAAATACTGTGCATGATTATACATGGAAAGGAGCTGGGTGTGTGCTAAGAGTCTGCTTCTGCACCAAAAAAATCGCTCCCCCTTTTTCCTACTAATGCAACTGTGAAATCACCAGAGCAAAACGCAATAAATCTCTGCCTGTAATTCCTATTTGCACACAGAGTCATGTTTTCACATTAGTCATAAAACGAAATTTCTTTGCCAATTTGAATGCACACTTACTGCTCTTTTTTTTTGGCAAGTGAAAATCACTTTTACAGACTGACACATTATAAATCCACTTTTCAGATTTTTTTAAAAGCACATGTCCAGACTGCTTTTTCAGACCACCACCATGTGTATCCTCGGTGACTGCCTACACTCCAGCAAGGGCAACCAGCCTTAGTGATGCTGAATGTATTTGCATTACAGACTGAAACCTGAAAACCCCACTCGCTTGTAAATACTGTGCATGATTATACATGGAAAGGAGCTGGGTGTGTGCTAAGAGTCTGCTTCTTCCCCCAAAAAATCGCTCCCCCTTTTTCCTACTAATGCAACTGTGAAATCACCAGAGCAAAACGCAATAAATCTCTGCCTGTAATTCCTATTTCCACACAGAGTCATGTTTTCACATTAGTCCCAAAACGAAATTTCTTTGCCAATTTAAATGCACACTTACTGCTCTTTTTTTTTGGCAAGTGAAAATCACTTTTACAGACTGACACATTATGAATCCACTTTTTAGATTTTTTTAATTGCACATGTCCAGACTGCTTTTTCAGACCACCACCATGTGTATCCTCGGTGACTGCCTACACTCCAGCAAGGGCAACCAGCCTTAGTGATGCTGAATGTATTTGCATTACAGACTGAAACCTCAAAACCCCACTCGCTTCTAAATACTGTGCATGATTCCACATGGCAAGCAGCTGGGTGTGTGCTAAGAGTCTGCTTCTGCACCAAAAAAATCGCTCCCCCTTTTTCCTACTAATGCAACTGTGAAATCACCAGAGCAAAACGCAATAAATCTCTGCCTGTAATTCCTATTTGCACACAGAGTCATGTTTTCACATTAGTCCCAAAACGAAATTTCTTTGCCAATTTAAATGCACACTTACTGCTCTTTTTTTTTGGCAAGTGAAAATCACTTTTACAGACTGACACATTATGAATCCACTTTTCAGATTTTTTAAATTGCACATGTCCAGACTGCTTTTTCAGACCACCACCATGTGTATCCTCGGTGACTGCCTACACTCCAGCAAGGGCAACCAGCCTTAGTGATGCTGAATGTATTTGCATTACAGACTGAAACCTGAAAACCCCACTCGCTTCTAAATACTGTGCATGATTATACATGGAAAGGAGCTGGGTGTGTGCTAAGAGTCTGCTTCTTCCCCCCAAAAATCGCTACCCCTTTTTCCTACTAATGCAACTGTGAAATCACCAGAGCAAAACGCAATAAATCTCTGCCTGTAATTCCTATTTGCACACAGAGTCATGTTTTCACATTAGTCACAAAACGAAATTTCTTTGCCAATTTAAATGCACACTTACTGCTCTTTTTTTTTGGCAAGTGAAAATCACTTTTACAGACTGACACATTATGAATCCACTTTTTAGATTTTTTTAAAAAGCCCATGTCCAAACTGCTTTTTCAGACCACCACCATGTGTATCCTCGGTGACTGCCTACACTCCAGCAAAGGCAACCAGCCTTAGTGATGCTGAATGTATTTGCATTACTGACTGCAACCTCAAACCCTTAAAGTATTCCTTATTTTTACCAGTACACCTTAATTTATCATGAAAAAATAGTCCATATTATTTTACATGTTCCTCACATTTAAATTTCTCCCAAAACAGAAAATAATAAACACAACTTCTACAAAAGGAATTCCAATTCTATTATTCATTTCTTAATTTACCATATACATCCCCTCTCAAACTCTAAACTCACCTTTAAAATTAGTTAGTTGTGAAAGAAATGTGGCACTCAAACAGCAGATTATCAGAGCCAGGATCTCTGTTCTCTACACCTCTCTCCTCTCAGCAGAACCAGATAATGGCAAACTTTCCCTCTATTTTTCCACACATATACATGTAAGTTTCAAATCTCAGTGCTTCCCCCTTTTTTTCAAATGTAATCACACATTTCTATTGGTTGAAAACCAACCCTTTTTCAAAAGTACCCTGCCCCCAACTTGACTTCTGCCTAGTACCCTTCCCCCAACTTGACTTCTGCCTGCTACCATAGCAACAGCTCATGGAACACTGCTGTGTGGAGTTAGGTCAGAAGTTCGCCACACAATGTTTCAATTCCACAGAGCAAGAGTGCTTGACTTTTCAAACCTAACAGCAAATCCATAGTACTGTTCTTTGGTAACACATTTTTTTGTACCAATACAAAACATGCTTCTATTAATTTACACATACAGCCTAGTTTTTATTCTAGAATGGTATGAAACAGCCAATCAGTTCTTTTTGTTTTGAAAAAAATATGTATGCCTCCATTTCCAAACTGTCTTTCTTTTCATATTGCCATTCTACTGAAAGACACCTCCTGAGTGCATCCAGTTCTCCTTTGAAGATGTTCACAGTGTGGATTGTAGGGCACAGCTATGTCTTCTGGAGTGAAAAGTTTGCAGAGAAAACAGGTATGGTGAGAGACCTTGCTTTGCCAAATGTAGACATTAAATGGATTGGTCAGAGAGGGTTAAAGTGGCACCAATTGATGCCATTGGTGAAATCCTTCATGCAAATCCAACACCCTGACCTCATAATAGTGCACTGTGGTGGCAATGACCTAGGCACTTTGACTGGGGTAGGTCTGGAAATGCTTATGAAGGACACCTTTGCACAACTGTTTTCACTTTTCCCTAAAACTGCCTTTGTGTTTTCCAACATATGCCAAAGGCAAAAATGGAACTGGTCCAATCATTTCTGTCCGCAAATTGACAAAGCAAGAAAGCACGTCAACAAATCTGTTTCTGCTTTCCTCCGTGACTATGGTATGGGTGCCATTTACCACAACAACTTGCGTTATGACATGCAAGACATTTATAGAGGAGATGGTGTGCACTTCAATGATGAAGGGAACAGAGTCTTCCTCTTGAACCTTAGACTCTGCATCGGTACTTACTTGTAGGTACCACTTAAAAAATCACTTCATAAACACAACGGCTCTTTTTAGAGCCCCCTAATATCTAAACTCTTAAATCTGCATTTCATTTCTTTTTTAATTTTTTTTTTCTTCCGTACGCTTACCGTAAGCTTACCGTACGCGTACCCCGTGATTTTTTTAAAAATCAATAAATGTTTTCTTTGTACTTTTCTGTCCTTCTTTGACCCCCTCACAAATGTAAGGGGGTCTGTAACTCTCCTCCTTGCCCCCTTTTCTTGTTTTCACTCTTTTTTTTCTGAGTGAAACACACAAAATGGCGGCCGCCGCTTCCTGGTTTCGGCCGATTCGAATGTTTACTAAGATCTAACAGCCAATCAGAATCGCGCTCGCGCACGCCACCGTACGCGTACGGTAAGCTTACGGTAAGCGTACCGTAAGCTGGCTCAGATATATATATTGATTTAAAGGCTATTTTCTCAGAATCTACTGAACAGATTTACACCAAACCTACAAAAGGCACTTCCGTGACCTAGGGACTACCTCTCTGCCAAATTTCTAGTAATTCTGTTCAGCCGTTCGGGCTGTAGCCCTGTCTAAAGGTCCTATGGAAAAATGCATGGGAAAAACGCGTTTTGGGACCCCCCTTTTATCTCAGCCCCCGCTTGACGAATCCCCCCGAGACTTTCAGGGTAGGAGCGGAGCGTAGCGCCCCACCTATTTTGAGAAATTCGCGAGGATTCGTCGACCGGCGCCAAAGTTATTCAAAATAGAATGTTGCGAATTTCCTATGGAAAAGGGGTCCTAACTATAACTACCTACTGGCGACCGCCAGTAGGTAATATATATATATATATCACTTCGAACAAAGTTGCCTGCTAGAGAAAGACCCCACACCAGGTAAGTATCTGCCACAATTCTTTATTGGAGGAAGAGAAGTAGCAGTTCAGCCCAGTCCACCAAACTATATCAGCCCGACGCGTTTCGTGAGTTCATCACTTCTTCTGGGGCTTACGGCTTGTCAATGAACCAGCGCGGCAATTTTTCAAACACTCCCAAGCATGATAATCTCCACCCAGGTGGGCGCGGCCACCCCAGTGGCCTGTGGTAGTTGGAGTGCAATCATTTTCTCAAGTGAGCCGCCGTGTTGTCCAAATAATATTGCACAAATTTAAATCCAAGTGGATTGCGGTACAGGGCTGGAGATTGCCGCTTCCACTGCTTACTCCACCAACAACGGCTCCTGATGTCCAAAAACAGCTACGCCATTCGACGTCTCCAAAGGACCGCCAGAAAGCGGCGGGGCACCTTTCCGCGGCTCAGGCAAGCCGCTACACATCACTTCGAACAAAGTTGCCTGCTAGAGAAAGACCCCACACCAGGTAAGTATCTGCCACAATTCTTTATTGGAGGAAGAGAAGTAGCAGTTCAGCCCAGTCCACCAAACGATATCAGCCCGACGCGTTTCGTGAGTTCATCATTTCTGGGGCTTACGGCTTGTCAATGAACCAGCGCGGCAATTTTTCAAACACTCCCAAGCATGATAATCTCCGCCCAGGTGGGCGCGGCCACCCCAGTGGCCTGTGGTAGTTGGAGTGCAATCATTTTCTCAAGTGAGCTGCCGTGTTGTCCAAATAATATTGCACAAATTAAAATCCAAGTGGATTGCGGTACAGGGCTGGAGATTGCCGCTTCCACTGCTTACTCCACCAACAACGGCTCCTGATGTCCAAAAACAGCTACGCCATTCGACGTCTCCAAAGGACTGCCAGAAAGCAGCGGGGCACCTTTCCGCGGCTCAGGCAAGCCGCTACACATCACTTCGAACAAAGTTGCCTGCTAGAGAAAGACCCCACACCAGGTAAGTATCTGCCACAATTCTTTATTGGAGGAAGAGAAGTAGCAGTTCAGCCCAGTCCACCAAACGATATCAGCCCGACGCGTTTCGTGAGTTCATCACTTCTTCTGGGGCTTACGGCTTGTCAATGAACCAGCGCGGCAATTTTTCTAACACTCCCAAGCATGATAATCTCCGCCCAGGTGGGCGCGGCCACCCCAGTGGCCTGTGGTAGTTGGAGTGCAATCATTTTCTCAAGTGAGCTGCCGTGTTGTCCAAATAATATTGCACAAATTAAAATCCAAGTGGATTGCGGTACAGGGCTGGAGATTGCCGCTTCCACTGCTTACTCCACCAACAACGGCTCCTGATGTCCAAAAACAGCTACGCCATTCGACGTCTCCAAAGGACTGCCAGAAAGCAGCGGGGCACCTTTCCGCGGCTCAGGCAAGCCGCTACACATCACTTCGAACAAAGTTGCCTGCTAGAGAAAGACCCCACACCAGGTAAGTATCTGCCACAATTCTTTATTGGAGGAAGAGAAGTAGCAGTTCAGCCCAGTCCACCAAACGATATCAGCCCGACGCGTTTCGTGAGTTCATCACTTCTTCTGGGGCTTACGGCTTGTCAATGAACCAGCGCGGCAATTTTTCAAACACTCCCAAGCATGATAATCTCCGCCCAGGTGGGCGCGGCCACCCCAGTGGCCTGTGGTAGTTGGAGTGCAATCATTTTCTCAAGTGAGCTGCCGTGTTGTCCAAATAATATTGCACAAATTAAAATCCAAGTGGATTGCGGTACAGGGCTGGAGATTGCCGCTTCCACTGCTTACTCCACCAACAACGGCTCCTGATGTCCAAAAACAGCTACGCCATTCGACGTCTCCAAAGGACTGCCAGAAAGCAGCGGGGCACCTTTCCGCGGCTCAGGCAAGCCGCTACACATCACTTCGAACAAAGTTGCCTGCTAGAGAAAGACCCCACACCAGGTAAGTATCTGCCACAATTCTTTATTGGAGGAAGAGAAGTAGCAGTTCAGCCCAGTCCACCAAACGATATCAGCCCGACGCGTTTCGTGAGTTCATCACTTCTTCTGGGGCTTACGGCTTGTCAATGAACCAGCGCGGCAATTTTTTTTCCTGGAGAAAACCGATGAGCGCTTTGTGTCCATATATATATATATATATATATATATATATATATATATATATATATATATATATATATATATATATATATACATTACTTCATTTCCAATCCGGTGACAATACTCCGCCGAACAAAACAGGACACAGACCCAAAGTAAGTGCTCAGATTAATTGTTTACTCCTTCTTCGCCATGACGCGTTTCAGCTCGTCAAAGCCTTGTTCACATGACATGTCGGAGCCAATCCATGAAAGTTATTTAAAGTGCAAATACAATTACGTAGCCACATCACATGATTTGAAAGCCATGGACATAGAAACAGTAAAAATGCCAAAATAAAACCTCATACCCAACTTACGGCTAATGTGTAAATAAAATACACATTTGATGTCAAACCTTCTGTTGCTCATGAATACTTGTAAAATACGTATTAACTGCAACCAGACAGGTATAGCCGGCTTTTAGAAAATTAAATGCGAAAAATTACTCACATAGTCTAATATAATGCCTAATATAGATGGCATACAAATGCATATACAGAAAATACTGTGATTTTCAATAGGTATGGAAGGCAGTATAAAAATTGGGTACCTAGTTGGAATTTGAAATTTGCAGAGATTACGACGTAGGCTTAGAGAATGGATGGGCTTATGTGTGGAATGGAAAGTGCCTAAAACAATAAAGGGGGACAAAAATAATAATAATAGTAATGATAATAATAAAAAGAGATTGCTCAAGATGTGCAAAAATGTGTGAATCTAATAGGTCAGGTTATGTTATGCTAAACTCCAAGTTGAAATAACTGAGTTAGCCCATAGATAAATTGGCAAAGTGAGTAAGGTGCGAAAAGTGCAAAGTGCCAGGAAGGGAGGATGCAAAGATGCATCAACGGACTAGTAAAGTGGAAATCATAGATAATCCGTTGGCATAAATGATAAAATTTGGAATATGCGGGAGGACAGGGCAGAGTCACCTCCAAACATATAAATTAATCTGGGACACAGTTATAGCAGCAACAAGCACAAATTACCTCGAGAGACAAATAAAAGTGTGCAAATTTGCGGTATCAAAAGGTGTGAATGAAGTGCCTGGTGTAAACAAAAGACAATGTCTCTTGAAGAAACTGAGTTTGAAGGGTAAGGCGATGGGAAGTGCAAATGGTTAGCAAGAGATAAAATATGTATGAAATATGTATAAATATGTGCAAAACAGCAATTGTAAACAATTTTCTATTTGACAATAAATATATATATCTTGATAATAAATAGTCATAAATATGAATAAATAAATACATAAAATCTTTACATCCCTGATCTACCTCTCCTAAAACAGTTCCTGGACCAGATATTTGACCAAATATGAATAATATACAAATATACAATGATTAACTGCATCTAAATCGTAGCACCATGGTAAATGATTAGGTCAAGCACTAAGAGAGTATTTCATATACCAATTGAGTCATATAAAATATCCTTATCATAATTAAAGACATGTGTAAAGATCTTCCGTGGCATTCAAACCCCCTGGTGACTTGGTATCGAGCTGAATAATGTATCTAGTCTCCAGTTGTCTCAATTTCTGGTCCCTGTCACCACCCCGTCTGCTAGGGGGTATACTATCAATCACATAGTAGCTCAAGTATTTAATGTCTGATTGGTGGAATTCTTTAAAATGCCGAGCTACCGGATATGTATTGTCTTGATGAGTTATTGCTCGTAGATGTTGTAAGACTCTTTTGTGAACCTGAAGTTTGGTGCTTCCTATGTATCTTAGGTCACAAGGGCACGTAAGAACATAAATAGCATATTCGGTTTTACATGTGAGTAATTTTTGTATTTTATACTCTCTATCACAAAATGGGGTGGTGTAGGTCTTGGTGTTTTTACCATGAGTACATGCTTTGCACGTTTTACATTTAAAAAAGCCCTTATGAGTCTGTAGCCATGTGGTACTCTCAATAATTTCAGGGTTGGTGGTAACTAAGCTATCCCTCATGGATGGTGCTTTACTGTACGTAATGGACACACGTTGCGGCAGCAAGGGTCCTATTACTGGATCGTTGAGTACCAGTGGCCAGTTGTTTTGTACTATCTTTTGAATGGCTTTATGTTGGCGACTGTAACCTAAAATCAAACGAAATTCTGGGGCTACAGGGCAGATGGCAGACATGGAAAGGGAAGCTGGGGGTGTCTGTTTGTCTTTTAGGAGGCTGTCCCGAGAGCTACTCATGGATTTTGAAATCGCCTGTGAGACAATGTTGGGGGCATATCCTCGTTCGAGGAATCTCTTTTTGCTCTCCAATTGGGCTTTGTGTAAATCCACCTCATTGCTACATATGCGTCTCAAACGAAGCATCTCACCGTAAGGTATGCTATTAATCAAGTGTTTAGGGTGAGAGCTCTGGGCATGCAAGGTGGAATTGCCAGCTGTCTTTTTCCTGTGAAGGCGTGTCTCTAACACATTGTCATGAATATAGATTTGAGTTTCTAGAAAGTCAACCTCAGTTTCACTGATTGTGGCAGTACATTTTAAATTCAAAAGATTGAGATTAATAGCCGTTACAAAATTAGAGGCTTGTTCTTTGGTACCCCGCCAGATAACAAAAAGATCATCAATGTAACAAAGCCATTTGATGATATGGCTTTCAACAATGTACTTGTGTTCAGTTTTGAGTACCAGCTCCTCCCACCAACCCATATGAAGGCATGCGTAGCTGGGGGAGAAGCTGGCACCCATCGCTACACCCTGAATTTGCTGGTACAGTAAGTTATTGAACATAAAGATGTTGTTGTACAGACAATATTCCATCATTGATATAATCATATCGCTATGTTGCAGATCATATGTGGGGTTTTTTGCCAAGTAGTATTGGACTGCATTGATGCCATCAGAGTGTTGTATGCTGGTATAAAGCGAAGATACATCTAGAGTCATTAGCAAATAATCTTGTTGCCAGTGCACATCCTTTGTTTTCCGAATAAAGTCACCCGTGTCCCGCACGTATGACTCTAAATTTTTGACATGATCTTGCAAAAAATAGTCTACATAGATAGATGTATTTTCCAGTAATCCATCCTTGGCTGTAATGATCGGACGACCCGGCGGTTTGTCTCTGTTTTTATGAATTTTAGGAATAAAATAAATAGATGGGGTTGTAGGATTGTCTTTCTTACATATATATATATATATAAATATATATAATATATATATATAGTTATAGTTAGGACCAAGTTTCCATAGAGCTGTCTGGTGAAAGAGGTGAAAAAAAGGCAGCACTCACCAAGATTTTGCGCTTGCTTGCGTTGTGCTGAAGACCCGTTTTCTTGATGAATCTGTTTCTACTCATCCCAGGGTCGTCGGCTGATCAAACTATGTGATCCTACCTTTGGTAGGATATATATTTTTTGATTTTGGGCTTCCTCTGCCTCTTCACTACACTCTGGTTGCTGTACCACACGTGTGCAAGTAGTGTTAGTATGCGTTTATACTAATTCTGTAGTTATGCATTAAACAAAGCATCATGTTCCCATGGAGCGCCACCTCCCAGGTGCAGGTCATACAATGTCCCGGGGTGTGCAAGCACGGGACATTTATGTTTGCTATTACAAGGCGGGAGCATTGCTTGCACCCTGTGATAGTAAATTCTTGTTTGCCTCGTTGAAGCAAGAGGAGGAAAACCTCGTATCGTTTCAATAAAGCGGAACCGGATGGTAAAAATGGAGAAAAAGAAAATGAATCAGGGTCTCACCTGTTCATTTAAATGAGCCCACTGGTGGGTAATGTTACTAGGTCAATCTTATTATTATATTGCGGGGTCTCTGCAGCACTGGGGATCTTAATCTCACATGTAAATTAGGCGCGGGAGGGCACAGAGACGTTTCGCAGGGGGAACAACCTTTACAACGCAACTTTTACAACGCACTACACTTACAACGCATTTTTTACAACGCAAAATCCATTACAACGCATTGCATTACAACGCATGACACTACAACGCATTTTTAAAAACCACCTTTACAACGCATTCCATTACAACGCATACTACCTTTACAACGCATACCATTACAACGCATAATATTACACTACACTATCCAACACTTACCCTACTGTTGCACCCCCTGGAGTTAGAATAGTAATTTTTACCCATATACTATCCAACACTTACCCTACTGTTGCACCCTCTGGAGTTAGAATAGTAATTTTTACCCCTATACTATCCAACACTTACCCTACTGTTGCACCCCCTGGAGTTAGAATAGTAATTTTTACCCATATACTATCCAACACTTACCCTACTGTTGCACCCCCTGGAGTTAGAATAGTAATTTTTACCCCTATACTATCCAACACTTACCCTACTGTTGCACCCCCTGGAGTTAGAATAGTAATTTTTACCCCTATACTATCCAACACTTACCCTACTGTTGCACCCCCTGGAGTTAGAATAGTAATTTTTACCCATATACTATCCAACACTTACCCTACTGTTGCACCCTCTGGAGTTAGAATAGTAATTTTTACCCATATACTATCCAACACTTACCCTACTGTTGCACCCCCTGGAGTTAGAATAGTAGTTTTTACCCCTATACTATCCAACACTTACCCTACTGTTGCACCCTCTGGAGTTAGAATAGTAATTTTTACCCATATACTATCCAACACTTACCCTACTGTTGCACCCTCTGGAGTTAGAATAGTAATTTTTACCCCTATACTATCCAACACTTATTAAGTAATTTTTACCCCTATACTATCTAATACTTACCTTAAATGCAATTTAATATTATGCGTTGTAATGGTATGCGTTGTAAAGGTAGTATGCGTTGTAATGGAATGCGTTGTAAAGGTAGTTTTTAAAAATGCGTTATAGTGTCATGCGTTGTAATGCAATGCGTTGTAATGGATTTTGCGTTGTAAAAAATGCGTTGTAAGTGCATGCGTTGTAAAAGTGTGCGTTGTAACGACATACATCCGTTTCGCAGTCTAGGGGATTGACACCTCCCCGGGTATTGTTTACGAATTGTTCGGGGGGCTTCGAGGCCAACTCAAGACCGGGGATCAGCAAACTCCGGGGCTTTATTTAAATATGCAGGGTGGGTCTCGCCAGTCCTTGAAGCCTCGGTGGCCCTAGGTAGTGCCATTTTGGTTCTGAAATCACACGAGCAGTACTCATGGTGTTATAAAGTGATACACTCATAGAACTCTTGCTGTTGTACAATTACCCAGGCTTCATTTATGTAATAGTCTGTTGGTTTATATTTTGTAGGTGCACCGGAAAATTAAACAAAATTTCCCTTATAACCTACTATCAACCGCTGATTTTCACAATAAACTACAGACAAGTGTTGTCAGAAAAGGAAGACCCATACACTCAGTTATTTATTGGTAAAAAAAATAACTTTTATTAACACAACACAAATAAATGGAAATGTAACTTTATTCGAACAACCGTAAAACATGAAAGAGGTGGGTGGGACTCCTCCGGAAGTAGCGGACAAAACCTGCAAGACAAAAAAGAAACATAAGTATGTGTGCCATGTCTAAGACAAAAAGAAAGGTAGTGAGAATGAATGGAGGAAAGTGAGAATGGGACAGAGAGTGAGTGGGTGTAAGGGAGAAGGGGCGGGAGAGTGAAAAGAACAGAGGGAGGAGGAGAAAGAGCGCTGGCCTACTGCACCCAGCCCTCACTGTTCACCTCCCGTCACCCGTGTGTCTGGGACACTGGGGTCCGCGAGAAAGAGTGCGGTCCAGCAAGTCCTTAAAATGAATCAGAGATATGAATGAGGCCAGAGATTACATTATTATTTGTGGCAACATCTCTTGCCTTCACCTATGCACCCAGGCTGCTGCACCCCAGCCCCTTTCTCCGCTCTGTGCTCAATTGCAGCTCCTGCGCGCCGAAGCTTGACTGCTCACCTGCCGCAACCGGTGTGTCCAAGGAAGTGCCGGTGCGAGCTCTAACTCCGGGGTGCCGCTATCAGGGTGGCCCAGCAGGTCTCCGGTCGGAGACGGTGTCTTGATACCACGGTGGAAGGCGTCAGAATGCCCAGGGTATCATCACGTGGTGAGCACCCGCTCTGCCCATTTTGACTCCACTAACCCAGTGTCTGAAAAGAGAGAAAAAATATAATGTTAGAAACGTCTTGAGGTAAATGAAGGTTTCTTTCAACGTTAATAGAGAACACCAGTTGAATGCAACCTTCCTTCTTGAAGTACGATCTTCGAACTGTTAGTGGTAATCGTGGTTCAAAGAGGAGTTGGAGTGCACAAGAATACACAAGGTTAAATAATATTATGTTATGCCAACGTTCACATACAAAGGAACAGAGCGCATGGTAGAAGCATAATGTGCAGGTGTAATGCTGTGGCGCAAGTGTTCATGTACACTTAGTAATCAGCTCACTACAGTGCCCCAAAAGCCAACGCCACGTGTCTGTAGGGCAGCGCTGCCCGCTGGCTCAGGCCTACAGTACAGTCCAGCAGGTCCTTAAAATGAGACAAAGATGTGAATGAATGAGGTCAGAGATCATATCGGTACGCAGGGTAACATCGGTTGTTCGCACCTTTGCACACAGGCTGATGCACCCCACCCCTCCCGCAGCACTGCGCTCAACACGTGTCTGTAGGGCAGCACTGCCCGCTGGATCAGGCCTACAGTACGGTCCAGCAGGTCCTTAAAATGAGACAGACATGTGACTGAATGAGGTCGGAGAACACATTATTAAGCAGGGCAATATCCCTTGTTTGTACCTGCGCACTCAGGCTGATGCACCCCACCCCTCCCGCAGCATCGCGCTCAATTGCAGCCCCTGTGCACCCAGGCCCCACTGCCCACCTGCTGTCATTGTTGTGTGTCCAAACACGACGGGCAGCAGTGCTCACAATTCAGGTGCAGTGTTGATTGCGACGATGGTGTACACCTTATGGATCCCTTTTTTTATTGCGAATTGTGATATGCGAGGTGGATGCAGCCATATCACCCGAGGCAGTGCAAAAGAACTGGGACATGTGTCGTCGTCGTTATCCTATTTATACGTACTCAAAGTGGGCTGAGCTTGCGTATGCCAGGCGAGCGTAGGGGTTTGAATAATAGTTCCGGGGACCTGGGCGTTGTTCAGTTCCTGCCTGGCCAGGAAGTGTACTTATGTGTGTTTCTGTTGCAGTTTTGACGTTGCAGAATGCGCAATTTACATTAATGGAGCATGTACCTGGAAGGCAGCAACTATCGCTAATGAGATGCTGTTCGAAAACATTGAATGGCCAACATCACATGTCGTTGTCAAGGTTGTGGATAAGCGCAGACACTCATTTCAATGGTGTGTGGTATTATTGAAAGTGTTGTGTTAGAATCCGGTTTCTCTGGTTGGCACAGGTAGGTACTTGTGACAAGCAGGGAACCTTTCCTCTAGTTAGGGTAAGGGGTTACACTACTAAAACAACCCCTTGCTCACCCTCTAGGTAGCTTGGCGCGAGCAGACAAGGCTTATCTCAGAGCGTTATAGGTTAAGCATTTGTGAACACATACAGTAACCAAGTGACAACACTACAAATGGACACCACACAGGTATTTATATTAAAAATAAGGATTCTTTATATAGGATCATCACAAGACCATTAAACGATTAAAAATACACAATACGGTTGCTTAGTTGGTAGAAGATTGCTTAGTTTCTCTTAAGTTCTTAAATGCGACACTTTAAGTCAATGTACCTTAGATGCGACACGCAGGGCAACAAAAGTGTTGCAGCGATGCAGATGCGTTGAAGTTCTTGGTGCAAAAGAAATAAAGACGGGATCTTCCAGATGCGTTACGCTTCTCCGAGGTTGCGAGAAGGCTCGACTCGATGCGTCAGCTACAGCAGCGTCACCTTTGGCGAGATGCGACGGCAGCGGCCTTGGCAGCAGCCCTCTTCTCCGACGTTGCGAGACACTTCCGCTCGATGCGATGCTACAGCGGCGACACCCCTTCTGCGAGATGTGACGGCAGCGGCTCCGAGGGCGGCACACTTCTCTGTGGATGTGAGGCGCTCTTCTGGATGCGGTGCAATGCGACAACTATGATGGCTGCGATGGCGACACGCTTCCTCCTCGATGCGAGACTCTTCTCTCGATGCGGTGCAATGCGACAGCTACGATGGCTGCGATGGTGACACGCTTCTTCGGCGTTGCGAGTCACTTCCGCAATGATGCGAGACGCTTCCGCTCGATGCAATGCTGCAGCGGCGACACCATCATCATCAACAAATCTTTATTCGATTGTTACATCATGAAAGATACAATACAAAAAAGAGAATATACATAAAACACGAATACAACAAAATCCTCCAAATGGGACCAGCCCAAGAGGTAATACTAAAAACCATGTAAAAAGTAAAGATCTTTCATTGTCGAGTAAGAAAAATAAAAAGGACTAGGTATAACAGAGCTAGATGAATCTAGAGTTCTAAAGCTGATGGCGATGGGGGATTGTTCCTAGTAACCTGGACCCTACGTATGGCCCAAGACCAACTGAGGAACTTAGCTAGAGCAACAACTATGTCCTCTCGAGTATTAGTTCTCAGAAGACGCATAGCTGTTTTATGTGATCTGGTACCTAAGTTAGAGCAGATCGGCTTAAGCCAGTTTTTCCTAGGGAGAGCATAAGCTGGGCATACAAACAAGACATGAGCAGTAGACTCGACCTGAGTTAAGCAGAACGGGCAGGAACTATCTGGACCGCCCTTCCACTTATAACTAAAAGAATTGAGCGGGAGAGACCCCACTCTAAACTGGTGGTATAGTTTACGGTCTCCTGTTTCGGAAACAAAATTCCAGTAGGGTTCAAAGCTACCTAAAAGTTTATGTTCCAGAAAGAGACCGGATAGTGAGCTGCTGTTCGTGTCAGACCACAGTTTTCTTATCCTGAAGTCCCAGTATAGGGTTTTAAACTCTAACTTGCTAGGAAACTGATTGCCCCTAGGATCCACCCATAAATGACTCAGCCCCATTTCCGTCAAACCCTTTTTGATGTTTTGAAGCCAAGGAATTCTCTTTTGCGTGTCGAGATTCTTAATGTACCAAATTGCATTGGCATACGACAGCAACTCGGGGGTGGTCCACAGTCTTCTCCAGTAGGAGAGAGGTCTATATTCGGCTTCCTCGTTTAGGGCCCTACACCCCAAGTCTAACAATAAGGGCAGTATGGGGGTAGATTGTGGGAGGGACGTGACTGAGCGCAGGAACTTATTTTGTGCTTTAACTAAAGGCGATAAATTATCAAAGCCCCAGATCTCCGCTCCATATATTATTGATGCTCTAACTTTCCCCTTGTGTAGAGCAATTGCGGGTCCTACCGATTTTGTGAAGGAAGCTCTGAATTCTTTTAAAATAGCTCCAGCAAGCTGATTATGTTTCAGGACATATAAGTCTATCTGTGGCTTCCAAGATAGCTTTCGATTCATTGTAATGCCCAGATAGGGGAAGGTATCAGTCTGTTCTAATAGGGTGCCATCCAGTGACACTTGGCTCTTGATTTTTTTTAGTTTATGCATCACCATATACTTAGTCTTTTCAACGTTGATTACCAAGTCGTGATCATTGCAAAACACCATGAAGCGATCCAGGGCCTTCTGCAGACCAGATTGGGTTTTTGATAAAATCAGAGTGTCATCTGCAAACATAAGAAGCGGGACCCTGGATCCATCTAAGGTAGGGGCGTCGGTTGGATAGTTTATATAGTAGGATATAACCCTATTTATGTAAAGGGAGAACAGGGTGGGAGCTAAAACGCATCCCTGCCTGACACCTCTGTTTACAGGGCATACTAAACTCGAATTTCTACCATGTTCCCTGGGTCTGTTAGGATCATAGAATGTAACAATTCTAACAGCCCATTCTGGCCTATGGAGAACAGGCAGCCTTACAATAGTGAAAAACGAAAATGGCTGTAATTCACTATTAGGACATGCCACACACACCAGGGCATGTCCTACCTTATGCTTACAATGCACCCTGCCCTTGGGCCTACCAGAGGGGTGACCAATATGTAGTTAAGGGAAGGTTTAGGTACTGGCAAGTAGGTGCACTTGCGCAGTCAGCATGACAGTACCAGACTGCACGCAGGTTCTGCAATGGCAGACCCTAGACACATTTTATTAGGCCGCTTCTGTGGGTGGCACAACCAGTGCTGCAAGCCCACCAGCAGCATTTGCATTTACAAGCCCTGGCACTCCTGGTGCACTTTACTAGGGGCTGATAGTAAACCAAATAAGCCAAACATGGAAACCAATCAATGTCAACATTTTACCATAGGGAGAGCATATGCACCTTAGCACTGATCAGCAGTGGTAAGGTGCCCAGAGTCATAAAGCAGCCAACAACAGGTCAGAAAAAATACAGGAGGAAGGCAAAAAGTTTAGGGATGACCCTGCAAAAAGGGCCAAGTCCAACACAACCCCCTTCCAGCCAAAACGCAGGGCAGACCAATCACCACCGTGATGGTCTTCCCTGCTTGGGGCGATAGAACAAGGACCTGGCCCGCAACTGCAGGGGCAGACTCCAGTTCTACGCCAATCTGAACCTATTGGGATCCCTTTGTCCATACTCTCAGGGCCCACCAATCCAATCCAAGGGGAACCCTTCTCCTCACCTGTGGACACCACCTGTGCAGCACCTAACCTTAACTGGCCCACAGGTCTGTCCCAACAGACAGATAGCAAAATGCTACAGTGGCCACTGACATTAGTCAGGGATGAGACCCAGGCCGTATGCCTCTCAGGGCTCTCAAACCTCTGTGGCCCCAGGGAGTGGGGGGCAGTAGCCCCAGGTGCTTGGCACCCTTGGTCCATTCTCCCTCCTGTCAGGTCAGGTATGACATCCTGGCACTGACCCACCAGCCCCAGGACTGTATCCGGCGGCTGGACCAAAGACTGGGGTGGCCTCTCCCAAACCCGGTCCTCCTCCTTGGGGCTCTGTACCCTCCCCCTTGGAGTGGTACCCCCTTCCAGAATTGCCAGGGCACCTGGGGCAGGTGTCCTGCGCAATTCGCCCACCAGTTCAGGGGTTCTATCCTGCAACTGGGCGTCCAGGTCAGGGGGTAAACCCTGAACCTGGCCCTCCAACCTAGGGTCTAAACCCTTCAGTTGAGCCGGGGTCAGAAGCGAGGACTCCCTCCCTCTGCACCCCCCTCCAGATGGCTGTACCCTCCCAACTGGAGTGGTACCCCTAGAAGCAACCTGGGTCAGGACACTGATTACAGTTGTCCCACCCTCCAAATCAGACAACACCTGACCCTGTCTTCCCAACCCTGGGACCAACCCATGCGGTTGAACGCTTGCCTGGCGCACCAGGACTTCCCGGGGAGCACGCATGCCCCCCTTGAGTGTGACACATAACTTATGTGTCGTGTGACAGTCTGCCTGGCGCTGATCTCCCGACCCCTGTCCATCTGACAGTGCATGAAGATCCCCCAGGACAGAAGTGGTGTCACCATGGTCATTCACTGGTGACGTAGCCCTTCTAGCTGGCCCCGGACCCACTGGTTCTTCCACTGGGGGCTCCTTCCTCCTCTCACCCCTCACTCTGGACTTCTGCACCCTCCCAACTGGAGCGGTACTGCCAGACACCAGAACTGCTGGAGGCCTGCTTACAGACACTCCCCGTTCACCAGACACTAGGGGGTCCCGCACAACGGGCAGCCCCTCAGGACAGACTGGGCTCCCCACCTGGTGTTCCCTTAAAGAACCATCCAGGCTCTGAGCCTGAGGGTGGGCACTACCGGGACATAACCCATTCTCACTCCTTCCCCTTAAAGACAGGACGTGAGGCCCTACACTATTACAGGACCTAGTTGGGCTACTCTGAGCCACTTCCACCACACTGGGTTTGAAGATACCTGGACCACTCCTCTTGGGATCACACCCCAATGCCTTTCCAGACCCTCTGGACACCACCAAAAGGTCTGCCTCCAATGTGAGCTCCCTGCAGTCAGAGAACTCACTCTCCAACAGGTGTTGGCATAGCTCTGGAAAACAGGGACTTACAATATGCTCTCCCACAATTGGATCACACAGCCCCCTAGCAGGGTTAACCAAACTATCCTTCACCTTACCATCCAGTGCCTCACACACGTACTCCACACCACTCTCCTGAGACTGGCAAGACAGTATCTGACTGTCTCTGTCACACAACCCACACTCTTCTGGGCGGTCTTCACACTCACCCACCGGGACTTCAATTTTGGGGGAACCCCTCTCCCTGCACCTCTCATCTAGAGTCAGTAGAGTGTCCCTCCCACCACTAGGACCATGAACCCCTGCGCCAGTTACCCTATTCCTCTCAGGGACACTGCGCACTACTGGAGCTACCTCATGTCCTTGAACCTCCTGGTGTATGTTAACCCCCTCCTTCAAGTCAGGTGCCATGTCTCTGGGTGTGTGTACTATTCTATCTGCACTAGAAAATTCAATATTGCTGCCACCATCTGAGCTGGATTCCTCCTCCCACTCAGCAAAGCTCAATCTCTGAGCTACACACATTTCTTGTTGCTGGGCTGAGACACTCATGGTCTCAAGCCTCTCGAGCTCTAAGTCAAGATTCCTCATGATCAACTCATGCTCCATTTCCATTCTTCTCTCTTCCAGAGCCAGCTTTTTGCTTTCTAGCTCCAGTTGCCTATTCAATTTGAGCTTTGCCATTTCCATTTCGTGCATCCTACCCTCTCTTCTATCTGCCAGCTCCTCTGGAGATATACTTTTCCTAGAAACACTGCTACCGGCAGGGGAAGTGGTTCTCCTTCCTCTTGGACCCACTGGCCCATCCAGCTGTTCCTCTGCATCATCATTCTCGGTGGCTTTTCTGGCTTCTACCCAGGCCCTCAGCGCCTTGTAGAGCTGTGTCTTGTTTTTACATCCAGTTCTAGAAACATTAAACTTCTTGCAAAATAACTTTAGCTGCTTGGCAGTGTAATTATCTATTTCCTCTTCTTCCCATTCAAATTCTGTATTGACAGAGACTATGGATGCTGCTTTCTCCACCATGGTAAAGCTTGGCAGTGCTCAAAAATAGACAGTCCCAAAAAGAAATCTACCAACAAGTATTGGTTGCGTTTAAGGTCTGCACTCACTAAGTAGTGTTCACCAATCACTGTACATGAGTCACAAATGCAAGTCCAGAATCCTCACCGCTGACCACCAATGTTAGAATCCGGGTTCTCTGGTTGGCACAGGTAGGTACATGTGACAAGCAGGGAACCTTTCCTCTAGTCAGGGTAAGGGTTTACACTACTAAAACAACCCCTTGCTCACCCTCTAGGTAGCTTGGCGCGAGCAGACAAGGCTTATCTCAGAGCGTTATAGGTTAAGCATTTGTGAACACATACAGTAACCAAGTGACAACACTACAAATGGACACCACACAGGTATTTATATTAAGAATAAGGATTCTTTATATAGGATTATCACAAGACCATTAAACGATTAAAAATACACAATACGGTTTCTTAGTTGGTAGAAGATTGCTTAGTTTCTCTTAAGTTCCTAAATGCGACACTTTCAGTCAATGTACCTTAGATACGACACGCAGGCCAACGAAAGTGTTGCAGCGATGCAGATGCGTTGAAGTTCTTGGTGCAAAAGAAATAAAGACGGGATCTTCCAGATGTGTTATGCTTCTCCGAGGTTGCGAGAAGGCTCGACTCGATGCGTCAGCTACAGCGCGTCACCTTTGGCGAGATGCGATGGCAGCGGCCTTGGCAGCGGCCCTCTTCTCCGACGTTGCGATACGCTTCCGCTCGATGCGATGCTACAGCCGCGACACCCCTTCTGCGAGATGCGACGGCAGCGGCTCTGATGGCGGCACGCTTCTCCGTGGATGCGAGGCGCTCTTCTGGATGCGGTGCAATGCGACAACTACGATGGCTGCGATGGCGACACACTTCCTCCTCGATGCGAGACTCTTCTCTCGATGCGGTGCAATGCGACAGCTACGATGGCTGCGGTGGTAAAACACTTCTTCGGCATTGCGAGACACTTCCGGAATGATGCGAGACACTTCCGCTCGATGCGATGCTGCAGCGGCGACACTCTCTGCGAGATGCGACGGCAACAGCTCCGACGGCGGCACGCTTCTCTTCCTTGCATCGCGCTTCCAGCTCCTTGCGACACTCAGTCCCTCAGAAGGCCCAACAACAGCAGCAGGCACTTCCAAAAGACTCTGGGGAGCTGGGGGTGAAGTCCACTGGTCCTGGGACTTCGTTCAGGGGGCAAGCTCAGTTCAAGCCCTTGGAGATCTTTTCAAAGCACAAGTTGAAGCAAAGTCTTTAGCAGTCTTTCTCCTCTCCTTCAGCAGCAAGGCAACCACTGCAAGCCAATCCCACAGGTCAGGGACAGTTACTCCTCCTACAGCTTTCCCAGTTCCTTCTCCTCTGGCAGAGGTTCTTCTTGTTTCAGCAGGATCTAATTTCTTGGGAGCAGGGTCCCAAAACTTATACCCCTAATTCCTTTGTTCCTCTGGGGTTGAGGGGCCTTTGCCCAGTCCAAACCAGTTCTTGAGCACTCTGTTGACATGACTCTGCCTTTCTATTCAGGTTGCAGGGCAGAGCCATCAGCCGCTCCGCAGGAGGTGGAGCCAGCATTGTGGTAGCAGAGCACAACCCTATTCAGAGCCCAGGTGTACTCCTCCCACCCATCTGACTGCCAATCTTCCTATTCACCACCAGGCTACCTAGCCCTGCCCCTCTGGGTTTCCCCAGCCCTGTCACTCACACAACCAGACAGGCAGATACACATCATAGCAGAGGCGTGCTGAAATGGTCAAGCAAGCAAATACCAACTTTCTAAAAGTGGTATTTGCAAACACAGAATATTAAAATAAACTTTACTAAAAGATGTATTTTATTATTCTGAGTTCAGGCATACTAAACTCGAATTTCTACCATGTTCCCTGGGTCTGTTAGGATCATAGAATGTAACAATTCTAACAGCCCATTCTGGCCAATGGAGAACAGGTAGCCTTACAATAGTGAAAAACGAAAATGGCTGTAATTCACTATTAGTGATGAATACAGGCCCCAGCTAGGCCCGCAGGACACAAGGGTTCGCTCTCCTGTATGGAATCTATAAGGAAGTTGGCACGGAAACTGCAAAGTACAAAGACAGCATTTATTAACCCTTAAGGGTGGTCCTACAATCCACACAACACTCTTCAGTATTGCATAGAGTAGCACAAAGAACTTTCGTACATGGTCCCCTTTTATACACAACAGAGGGGCTCATAAGTGGGTGGATACAACATGAAGCCGAAGAACATTACCATTTATGGTCATTTTCGATACTGAATCAATATGTGGGCGGAGCTAACACACTCCTTGAGCCCGCGAAAACATGGTCAAGCAAGGCTAACTGATAACAGATGTGGTCAAGTCTGGGCATGTGCCAGATGGACAAAGGAGCTATTTATAGACTGTTACTAGGCAGATTACAAGAGCAACTAACACAGAGGTTGGACTCTTCTCGTGGGGAACACGTGGAAGCATAACAATACAAAAGGGAGTCCAAACTTCGGTCAACATAACAGAGAAAACATGATCTATAAGAGGGGAATTAATGTCTTTAGTAAATGCTTAATCACATCGTTGTTTCAATTTACAACAGACGACCCTTTCAGCATTTACTGAAGACATCCGGCTTGTTAGAATAATCATCATATATATCAATTATCATCATCTCTTCTACTTCCTTAGCTAAACGTTTCTGATAAGTGACATTGGCAATAGCTTTCTTATCGGGGATACAAAATGATACACATGATGAGCAGAGTAAAGGACCACACTGAATGCAGATACAGCATGAAAACAGAACCGCTACAATAATGCAGAGACCAGTTAGAACCTTCCATCCCCAGGCAGTAATTAACGCCCAAAACCATCCAGAAAAGGACCAAGTGCCGTTTTCTGTATGGATCTCAGCTGCAATTTTATGCAGTTTATTGATGGCATTATAAACTGATGGCGTATGATCAGGGATAAACACACAACAGCTACTTCCAATAATTTTACATGCTCCTCCTCTGTCAGCTAGCATAACGTCTAATACCATACGATTCTGCAATGCAACAATTCTAGTAATCTGTAATTCCTCCGTAAGATTCCCAAGAGCAGCAGCAGTCTGATTTGTCACAGCTTCTACCACTCTTGTTAACCTTCGGATCTTCCTACTGTTCAGGGCAGCTCCAACAAAGAAAAACAGTCCTAAGTTAAAATCAATATACTGTTGCAGACTGGTATCAGTCTGATCTACATCATCAATTGATAAAGTACGTTTATACCTATTTACAGTCACATTATTCAATAATTTCAGATCCTTATGATAAGATGCGGGTGCTAGGAATACAGGAGGTAATAGAAATGATACATAGCATACCCCAGACCACCCAGCTGGCAGACGGTAATAACCTTTATTTCCACACACAAAATACGTATTATGGGAGGCCAAGAAGGTACTATTGTTCAACCCATCAATATTCAAAACAGTAATGCAATCACTAACACCAACAGGGATAAAACCCACACTCTGGACACACAGGTCCGCTTGAGCTTGTGCTACTTGGATCACAAACTTGTCCTTTCCCACAGTGTCTCTTGTGTTCGTAAAGATGTAGGGAATGGATTCATTGTCTGGTCGGTACTCTTCCCACTCCCAAATTGTCCCATTCGCTTGCGGATACCCATTCTTATCTTGATGGCATTCTTTATTGAGTCTGAAAAGCAATCATCCCACTGTCGGTTTCCGAGTGGCAAAAAGCAAAGTATACCATGCTCTACAAGAGCCATTATGAGAGAAAGGAAGTGGTATAAATGGCGTTCCTCCTTTCTTCTGATGAGCTGGCATCATCCCACATATCCAACAGTTCGTAGCATTCGTAGCAACGTGGGTATGATGCAGCATCTGGATGAAAGTGTTATTCAAGTAAGACTGTCGATGCTTCAACTCTTGATACGGTAATGTATAAAAGTAGTGCTCCTCAGGCACCGGAGTTGTCAACACAAGAATCTTCCGAGCAGGAGTTACATCCTCCACGAACCATGTGGTTATCCCAACAATGGCTACTGTCAACATGAACCCTAATGCACAAAGGATTTTCTTTTTCTCCATGTCAAGGTAAAAATAAAACCCAATATCTTCCTGAAACTAAAAGTCTGTCAGAACTCTTCCCCTTGGGCAGCGGTTGATTTCTTCACCAGCGGGCCAAGACGGGTGTCGCTACACTAATGCAGGGCTGATCCCCCCCCCTTGCCTCATCGGCTCTCCGTTTCACTAACCCAAGGGCCGTTCTGACAGTATGTCCCGGTACTGGAAAACTCACTTCCTTGGTCGAAGATGATATCGCCTTCCTCCAGGAGTCGCGTGGTCCGGAAAGAGCTCCTCAGTGGCGTTTGGCTCCGCAGCACGGCCTGTCTCTGCAGCCAAGATTTCTCGTTGATCGGTCAGCACGGCAGGTTCCACCAATCCGGGCGGCACCTTCCTACAGTGCAGAGAGTGGATCCAATTCTTTCGGTTGGAGACTCGCACAGCCGTCCTCGTTGCGAGGAGGACCTGCTCAGGGCCCACCCATCTCGGTTCCAAGCTGTTCGTCCTGTCGAAAACTTTCACCATGACATGGTCACCAGGCCGGAGACCATGTCCTTCACCGGTAGACCGATCAGGGAGCGCCTCTCGGACCTGTTGATGAATAGAAACCAAGTTATCCGTTAACTGTGCCAGATAATCGCTCATCATTACACAAGGTACATCATACACAGCCTTAGGTCTTGGTGGACCCCAAATATTCATTGGGCGTCCGAAAACGATTTCATAAGGTGTAAGGCCAGTTCGAGAGTGTGGTACCGATCTAATTGACAATAACGCCAGTGGCAGAGCGTCTGGCCAAGTCAAAGACGTCGAAGCTTGAATCTTAGCGATCTTAAGCTTCAATGTACCATTATACTTCTCGACTAGGCCTGCAGACTGAGGGTGAAACACGGCGTGGAACTTCTGAGTGATGCCTAGGCCCTTCAAGACATACTTTATAACATCCGCTACAAAGTGAGGGCCGTTATCACTCCACAGAAGTCTACAGACGCCATATCGAGGGAAGAACTCTTTCAGCAGCAACTTCGCAGTAGTCATTGCAGTATTGTCTTTCGTAGGGTACGCTTCAACCCATTTGCTGAAAGCGCAGACCACTACTAGAACATACTTCAGATTATTACAGCGCTCAAGCTGGATGTAATCCATCTGCAAAACCTCGAAGGGCGCAGTAGGTGTCACAAATCCCCCTGCTGGAGTTCGAGTACCCTTTCCTGGGTTATACCTCAGGCAGATCATACAGGTCTGCACCACCCTCTTCGCTGTGCTAGCAATCTCTGGATGCTCCCAGACTTGGGTAAGCAATTTCACAATTGCGGAAGCTCCAACATGTGCTAGCCCATGTGCCGTCTGAACCATAGGCTGTACAAAAGCCGTGGGTAATTTCCATCTATCCATCTGCTTATTTCTCCAGCAACCCTCATCATCCAAATCTCCCTCACTAGCCCATTGTTCCCGCTCTTTGTCAGAAGCGGTCCTTTGCATTTCTCGCACTTCCTCCATCTTCATGCCATCTTTCCACCTGTGACTTTACTACATACACGGCAGTAGTACCGGGCTGCATCGCAGTTTCCCGTGCTACTCGATCTGCCAACGCATTCCCTTCTCCAACTTTGTCAACTACTTTCCTATGGGCGCTACACTTAACGATAGCAATTTTCTTTGGGTATGTCAATGCGGTTAAAAGATTGTGAACTAACTCTCCATGCATTATCTGTACTCCATGTGACGTTAAAAACCCTCTCTCCTTCCAGAGTAGGCCGAAGTCATGCACTACTCCGAAGGCATAGCGGCTATCTGTATAAACATTCACACATAGTCCTGTACTGAGCTCACATGCTCGTGTTAATGCTATCAGTTCCGCTGCTTGAGCTGATTTCTGTGGTATGCGTGCTGTCTCCACTATCGTTTGCAATGTGGTAATCGCATACGCTGCTGAAGTCGTACCATCTGGTAGCTTCAGGCATGATCCATCCACCCACAGTTCTCCATCTACATCTGGAAAGGGCGTATCCTGGAGATCAATACGACCCTTTGTTTGTTCCTAAGTCACGAGAATACAATCATGCGCTTTCCGCGCCTCCGGCTGGGTCTCGGGGTATGGCAACAATGTTGCCGGGTTTAACGTTACACACCTTTTTAACGTAATATGAGGAGCCAAAAGCGTCAACTCATATCCCGTTAAACGGGCACTGGTCAAATGCTGCGTCTTTGTTTGATTAAGCAGGGCATCGACAGCATGGGGGACTAATACCAACAGCTTATGGGATAACACGATTCCCTCACTTTGGCGTATTGACACAGCTGTCGCCGCAACCGAGCGAAAACACCCCGGTAATGCTCGGGCGACAGGATCAAGTACAGCCGAAAAATATGCACAAGGGCGCTGCTTATCGCCGTGCATCTGCACTAAAACTGACAATGCACATCCATCTTTCTCATGCACATACAACGAAAAGGGTTTTGCATAATCAGGGGTCCCTAACACTGGTGCTGAACAAAGGGCCTGCCGTAATTGCTGAAAAGCAGTATCACACTCATCTGACCAAGGGATTGGGGTAGGCGTGTCCTTTGTCAAAAGGGCTAACAATGGCTTAGCTATGTGTGAAAACCCCAATATCCACTGTCTACAAAAAGAAACAAGACCCAGAAATGCACGCACATCCTTCTGTGTGGACGGTCTCGGTGTATCCAGAATTACTTGGATACGATCCGGTGTGAGTGCACGTCCCTCCTTAGACAAAAGGTGACCCAAATAAGTTACCTTTGGTCTACAGAATTGCAATTTCTTCCTAGATACCTTATGATTGTGGGATGCTAAAAAGGAAAGTAAGGATAACGTACTTTTTTCACACAACTCCAGGGTGTCAGCCGCCAGCAAGATGTCATCAACATATTGAATAAGGGCGGCCCCCTCGAGCAGTACAAAGGAATCCAATTGTCGTTTCAGAGCCTGACTGTAAATGCTAGGGCTTTCTGTATAGCCCTGGGGAATCCTACAGAAACGATAAGATCTATTATTCAATGTAAACCCAAAAAGATATCGGCTATCAGGGTGAATGGGAATGGAAAAGAAGGCATTCTTCAAATCAATCACTGAGAACATGGTCGCCGTAGGCGGGACCAAGGTAAGCAACGTCGTGATATCGGAAACCACTGGGTACTGAGGTATCACGATCTTGTTCACTTCTCTCAAATCAATTATAAACCGATAAACTCTGGCATCCGTATCCTTTTTCAGTATGGGAAGGATCGGACTGTTACAAATGTTGTAGGGGACTTCCTCCACTACCCCTACCGCCATCAAATCCTGCACTATCTGTATAAGAGCCTCCTCGCCCTCCTGGGAAATACGGTACTGTGGGAGGCGTGGTAACACCGCCCCCTCCTGGACGCTAATGTGGACCGGTGGAATCACCATTTGTCCTACATCAGTATCCGAAGTTGCCCACAAAGCACGAGGGAGGGTAGCTAACAGCGCATCCTCTGACATCGTACACATCCGTTCTGATCGGGGGTAATTGTCATTCAGTATTACCCGTACACCAGCAGGGGAGCAACGGATCGTAGCCCTAAAATGCTTTAACATATCAAGACCCATAATGTTGTCCGGTGTGTACGGGGCAAGCAGGAACGGACAGGGTGCAGAAAAAGAATCGACCTTAAACATGAGGGGCTGAGAAAGAGGGCTTCGGGAGAGTGTACCGTCAAACCCTACCGATGTGACCATTAAGCCGGATGGGGGAGCCCCCGGAACCAATTGCTTAGACAGTGCACTACGTGTCGCTCCTGTATCCACTAGGAACTGATCAGTAGAGCCCAAAACCTCAGCCGATACATAAGGGCCCTTCTGATCGACCGGCACCTCAACTGATTCTAACCCCCATCCAACGCATTCCTATGCATGCTGAGAGTCATGGTACCCCGACCGGTCAATCCCCGACGCTTGGTACTGATGCTGGCGATCAAAAACGTTTGATCTATCGCGGTGCTGTCCGGCAGAGTCAAAACGAGCCTGTTCGTTAGAATTCCCTCGAAAATTCGAGAAACCCCCTCTACCTCGCGGGCCACCATAGGGATGCCCCTGACGCGACGCATGCAACACCGGGCAGTCCCTAGCCCAATGACCCGATTGCTTACAATACGCACATTGGTTCCTATTTAAATCAGATCGGCCCGAGGGAGGACCATAAGATCCTCCCCTACCTCTATTACTACCCCGCCGGGGCAGGCCATAGACTTGTGCCAACATCACCTTTGTTTTCAAATCTTTCGATTTCTTTTCCTCCTGGCCCTTTGCTTCTTGCTCCTGACGCTCATAATACTGGGCGATAGTCAGGAGGGCCGTCGGTGTAGCGGAGGACCAAGAACTCTCACTCGCTTTTAAACGGGCCGCAACTGCCGGCAGCAGATTAGCCACATATTTATCCGCAAAAAGGTGGCGGCCCGTATCGTCAGTAAGCGACTGGCCACTACAATCATGAAACGTCTCCTCAAAGCGCGTAAAGAAGTCCGCAACTGACTCGTCAGCTTTCTGTTTACATGCAGCTAACATATTCCAATCAATCTTTTTGTCTTCAGCTTAGCCACAATAGCAGCGGGGAGATCTAAAATATTCTGGGGCGGTTTCTGCGCGGGCTTCCGTTCCCTATCCTCATCCTCAAGGTCAGACCACCGAGCCTTAAAGGCAACTACATCATCTACCTTTCGGACAGATCGCCACATATCCGGTGGTAGAATAAGGCCAAAGAACAAATCGATATCTGCTAAAGTCATAACGCAAGAATTCAAGGCCCCCTCGACTTCTTCGTAGAAGGCCGCTGGATTCTTGCGGGGGTCAGGCAGCGCATTCTTTAATGCCATCACATCAGCTCTATGCCACGGAGTATAAACCCAATTATACACAAAATATCCCTTAGCATCGGCGGAGGTAATGTCCGAGCTAGTCCCCGCTCCTTTAGGAGGAACATACAAAGGCGCCGCCTCGCGCATTGGCTTAGCATGCACTAGATCGCTCTTATCTGATTGAGAGGTGGATGAGTGGCCTTCTGCGGTACACGAATCCGACTGCGTCTCCTCCCCTGCTCGTTGGCGCGCTTTTTCTCTATGGGCCAGCACCGCATCCCGCAAGGCGAATAACCGCCGAGCCGTATCAGGAGCCTTAGAGGGAGAAAAAACACCATCATGCAATGCTTTAGCATCCGATGTCACTTCTTCAGGCTCAAAGACACTAGAATATTTCCGAAAAGCAGCAATCACTTCCTCAGCGAAATGACTCAAAAAATACAATCTCTCTCTATCCTGCCACGACCCCCAAGTATGGAACAATTCATCCACGGACACCTTACCCTTAAGTGCACGGAAAGAGATTTGCCGAAGCTCAGCCATATGCTCAGCCGATAACATGGACCGCGTATCTACCTTACCCGTACCCGGGACGGAATCTTGTGGCCTCGGAGCAGATGCGCTAACATAAGGGGGCGGAGAGCGATCTAGTAAATAAAAATCATCATCAAGATTATTAAGGACAGGATAGAGTGGCTGCCGAACAGCATATTGACCCGAAACTTGCAGCCTACGCTCTTTCTCTTGTCTCTCTGTCTGTTCTCTGTCTTCCCGACGCTTCGCTTCCTGTGCTCGCACATGATCATTCTTCCGTTGTTCTTTATCAAACAGCGCTTTCTCACGCTTCTCTCGCTCACGCACCTCCTTCACCCACAACCGTACACACTCAAACATATCCTGACGAGCACGCCGCTTACACATACACTGTTCCACATACTCAATCTTACGTATATCAAACGATCCATACAAAGGCCATCGTAACTCAGGATCTTTTTTTGTATATTTCCTCCATACTGTGCTGTACATTATGGAAGAAAGACCATGCTTCACATACATATCCCTATTAGGAGTCCCCTCTGGGGGAGCTGGAGCAGATTCCTCGAGGTTCAACCGGTTCCCAAAACAGCAACACCACTTACGGAGTGCGCTGAAAGCAGGCATGCTCAGAAATAATGCAAAATATGCAGTATTATAGAAAAATGGCACTTAATCGTTGCGCCGTTCAAAGTTACACAGCTCCGGAGAAATCTCTCCACATTACCTGCCTATATGTGTTGCAACGCATATATTTTCACAAAGACAAATACAAAATATGACTAGTCATCACAAATCAAACTCAAATAGCCAGATCAGGCTTCAAAAACTCGGAGCAAGTACCGTACACCGGTTCTTACCAATCAAGAGTCCAGATTCCAACTGCCAAGCTCCACAATCGCCCAAACGGCTTTCACGGCAAGACCGACAGAAGAGGTCTCAGTCGAGGACCGGCGCCACCCAGACGGTCAGCTCGGAAGGGAAGGAAGAAAAACCTCGGGATGCCAGGGCTAAGACGCCACGGGCAGTGATCACGTCCCCGGTCAAATTCCTCACCTTCGTCGCGACCAGTCCTTCGAGCATCCGAGTCGCCGATGAGCCCCACGTGACGGGCGCCAATTGATGAATACAGGCCCCAGCTAGGCCCGCAGGACACAAGGGTTCGCTCTCCTGTATGGAATCTATAAGGAAGTTGGCACGGAAACTGCAAAGTACAAAGACAGCATTTATTAACCCTTAAGGGTGGTCCTACAATCCACACAACACTCTTCAGTATTGCATAGAGTAGCACAAAGAACTTTCGTACATGGTCCCCTTTTATACACAACAGAGGGGCTCATAAGTGGGTGGATACAACATGAAGCCGAAGAACATTACCATTTATGGTCATTTTCGATACTGAATCAATATGTGGGCGGAGCTAACACACTCCTTGAGCCCGCGAAAACATGGTCAAGCAAGGCTAACTGATAACAGATGTGGTCAAGTCTGGGCATGTGCCAGATGGACAAAGGAGCTATTTATAGACTGTTACTAGGCAGATTACAAGAGCAACTAACACAGAGGTTGGACTCTTCTCGTGGGGAACACGTGGAAGCATAACAATACAAAAGGGAGTCCAAACTTCGGTCAACATAACAGAGAAAACATGATCTATAAGAGGGGAATTAATGTCTTTAGTAAATGCTTAATCACATCGTTGTTTCAATTTACAACATTAGGACATGCCACACACACCAGGGCTTGTCCTACCTTATGCTTACAATGCACCCTGCCCTTGGGCCTACAAGAGGGGTGACTAATATGTAGTTAAGGGAAGGTTTAGGTACTGGCAAGTAGGTGCACTTGCGCAGTCAGCATGACAGTACCAGACTGCACGCAGGTTCTGCAATGGCAGACCCTAGACACATTTTATTAGGCCGCTTCTGTGGGTGGCACAACCATTGCTGCAAGCCCACCAGCAGCATTTGCATTTACAAGCCCTGGCACTCCTGGTGCACTTTACTAGGGGCTGATAGTAAACCAAATAAGCCAAACATGGAAACCAATCAATGTCAACATTTTACCATAGGTAGAGCATATGCACCTTAGCACTGATCAGCAGTGGTAAGGTGCCCAGAGTCATAAAACAGCCAACAACAGGTCAGAAAAAATACAGGCGGAAGGCAAAAAGTTTAGGGATGACCCTGCAAAAAGGGCAAAGTCCAACATGTTGCTATCGCGAAGCGCACACATGTGAATGTGCTGAGATGGAGGGAGGGTCAGCAGTGAGGCTACATCATGAATAGTGATAACGTTCATTATAGTCAAGCAATGCATGCCAAACATGAATCTGAAAGTCTCACATATGACACACTACTATACTGGTAAAGCTTGACAACAGAGAATACAGCAATACAAATGTACACATTACTGTTTACTGTTTGTCACATGTGATCTAGGATGTGCACTCTGCCCGTGGCTGATGATACCCCTTTGGGCCAGCAATACCCAGGCCGAAAGGCAGCACAATAATGTGCACACACACACCCTAGGGGCATCGTGTAACACACTTTTGAGTTTTGATGTAACGTTTGAGATGCATGGCCATCACACATGGAAGGCTATTGTACAGACCATGAATATTGATCAAGATGATTGTTGCATGTTGTGTGTAGTAGAATATATGTGTACACAGCAAAAAAACTTTTAAAAAAAGCTCTCTAAGCAGAAGGGGTGTGTCTCATCAAACGCTGTAGAGAGAATGACTAAAATGGTGGGGTCCTCCAACTGTTAGAATGGGAAATGTTATGAACTAATCAAATGCTTTTTTTTAAGGTCAGATGGCAATCGCGCATCGAGGGCGCAAGGAGGCCGCACCCGACAAGATTTTGAGAAAATATATTTATCATAATATAAGTTTATTTCAGTTAGAAATATATAAATATTTAAAATATTTTAATTGTCGCTTGATCTCTGATATCATCAGTGATGTCATCAGTGATGTCATTTGAGATGTCATCAGTGATGTCATCAGTGATGTCACTGACCATGTCATGAGTGATGTAATATGTGACATCATCAGCAGTGCATTGCGGGCGCGCGAGTTATAGTTAGCTCAACTAACTATAACAGGCAAATTTCTCTGGTTTTATATGAGTCAAATGTCCAACTAACTATAACGTCCCTGAAACCTATTTTTTTTTAGTGAAAATATATATATATATAAGCCCATTCACAGTTAAACCCAGTAGCAAGAGACATTAACGTGTCTGTACAGGCAGTGGTTCTAGTGCAATAAAATGACTATCTGTTTAGTTTCTCCAATGGGGCATGTGTGTGGCTTTGAAATAATACAATCCACCATCCTGTGATGTCCCAAAAAGTGCTTCCAGAGCCTTGAAGCAACCACTGATACAGGAGTCAGTTGAGTCTGGTACACTCCAGGACATTAAAAGGTAGTGAGCAGGTAAAGATGCGATGGAGCACCCACCAATAACGCACTGAGACCCTTTACCAAGGAGATCTGACCACTGGTTGGGTCACTTTGCAGGCAATAAGTGGAGAACTGGCAAACCACAGTTATTGTCCACTTTCTTTTTCAGCCAAGGAGCAGAAAAGAGGATTTCCTAAAAAACACTCCAGCAGCTGTTTCTTTCACCATATTTCTGCTTAAACTCAGTGTAACAAAGTTATAGCTGGAATATTTCTGTCTTGCATATTTAATTACTGACTTGAGTATTAACCAAATAGTGTCCTTTGAACCAGGAAGCTTGTAAGAACAGAGGCCTGACAGCAATTACTTTTGGCATATACCCCCAGACCCCTTGCAGACCAACAAAAGGATATTCCCTCTTCCACCGGTAGTTCTATATGGCTACGACCATAAACATCTACACACTTAACATGTTGGCTGAATTTGACTCTTGACAGCATAGCCCACCTCTCAACTTTTGCTCTCAATTGCTGCACCTACTCAACCCCAATATGGAGGCAGCAGCAGTACTGCTGGACGCCGCTAAAGCCTTCACTTCCATTTAGTGGACATTCATGTTCACTATCCTGTGCAGAATGGGAATGCCTGAAATTTTTCAGAAGTGGATACGTCTGTTATACACAGACCCAGTGGCCAGGGTGTGCATTAATGGGCCCACGTCGGAGATATTGCTTATATACCGAGGTAAACGACAGGGCTTCTCCCTGTTCCCAATTTTATTTACACTCGTTTTGAACATCTAGAGTGCTGCTTACTCTGTATATATTCAATTTGAACGGACTCAGGCCTAGGCATAAACTGGGTAAAATCTGTTGTGCTCCTCCTGACCCCGAATAAGCAGCCTCACGCACTGGAATATCCGCTGGAATGGAGATCGGATTCTGTTAAGTATTTGGGGACCTGGATCCATAGAGACTCAGACTTGGGGGTTTGTGAGAATTATGGGAGAATGGTGTTGAAATTGGAGGAACAGGTGGCCAGATGGTCCAGAATGCCATTGTCACTGGCTGACAGGGTAGTGATCATGAAGATGATGGTGATCCCCAGGTTTCTTTACCTTTTTACTAACATCCCCATAGTGTTACTGCAGCACTTTGTTAAAACCATTCGCATGCACATGATAACACTGGCATGGGCTGGCACACAGCATAGGGTCAACTGGGACAAAATGACACTCCTGTACACACAGGGGGGATTTGGCGTGCCAGACTCACATTTATATTACTTGTATGCCCAAGTGCAATTCACACATTATTGGTACAACCCCCCACACATACACACCAGACTTGGCAGTTGAGGGTGACGACATGCACATTACTCCATTTAACTTACAGACGTGACTAGAATGGAAATTAACACCATTCACTGCACCACAACAGCCTGGAGGACACTAGGGGTGCAAGCCCAAAAACTACCTCTGTATGCGCCCACGCTCCCCCTGAAAATTCCCCTGGCCATATTGTTCATACACGAGGCATGTGTACTTACACTATTTGTGTAAACATGCTTAAGGACGATGGGTGATATATATACTGAAGGGCAGTTTTTTGATTTACCGAACATGTAATGTAATGTAATGTAATGTAATGTAAAATAGCATTTATACCGCGCAGCAGTCACTCCAGGGAGCATCAAGGCGCCAGATACTGATTTAGTGATGAAGGAAACAGGTAGGGATAAGATGGAGCTCACCCAACTGTTACACTAGTGCTCTAACGCGGGAGTCCTGTAGCTTGAAAATCCAGGTTTTCAGTCCCTTTCTGAAATCTTTTTCCCTGTCTAGGGCACGGAGGTCGGGGGGAAGAGTGTTCCATGCTTTTGCCCCAAGTACTGGAAGGGATTTGCCACCTCTTGTGCTGAGCTTGAACCTCGGTACTGACAGAAGATTAGAGCTAGATGAACGGAGATTGCGAGAGGGAAGATATCTGGCGAATCTCTGCTGTAGGTATTTTGGTCCCAAGGCATGGGTGGCTCTAAAGGTGATAATCAGTACTTTAAAGAGGACTCTCTTGTTAATTGGGAGCCAATGTAGCGTATTTAGTGCGGATGATGCAGAAGATTTCTTCGGCCATTTAAGGACTAGCCTAGCAGCGGCATTCTGCACCATTTGAAGTTTATGTGTGGTGATTTTTGTAGTACCTGCATATAGACTATTACAATAATCTATCCGCGACGTCACCAAAGCAACTGTTACCGTCTTCCTAGCCTCAAGAGGAAGGAGGTCGAAAAACTTCCTGAGTCCTTTAATAATGGCAAAGCAGTTACCTGCCACTTTCAAGGCTTGCTGCTTAAACGAGAGATTGCTGTCGAATGTAATCCCTAGGTTTCGTGCCGATTGGGTTGTGTTCGGTGGGATTTCTGCCTTTTCTGGCCACCAGGTTTTGGGCGTGAAGTTGTTATTTGGGCCCATTGGCACGATTTCTGTCTTGCCTGTGTTGCATTTTAGATGATTAACTTTCATCCAATCAAAGGTTGCCGTGAGGCAATTTTTAAGTTTTTCTTCCCATTTCTGTGTGTCTTTGTCCAAAACCAATATCAATTGAGTGTCGTCAGCATAGGCGACTACATCAATTCCAAATGACGATATTAGTTTAATTAGAGGGGCGGTATAGACATTAAACAGCGTTGGGCTGAGGCTTGAGCCCTGTGGAACGCCCATCTGTATCAATTTTTCCTTGGAGCGAAATTCTCCTAGAGTAACTACTTGTCTCCTGTCACTCAGAAAGTTTTTGATCCATTCCAACACTGTGCCGGAAATGCCAAAGGTTTCAAGTCTGTTAATCAGAATGGCGTGTGACACAGTGTCGAAAGCCGCCGACAGGTCCAATAA
Organism: Triturus cristatus; assembly: GCF_964204655.1. Classification (NCBI taxonomy): domain Eukaryota; kingdom Metazoa; phylum Chordata; class Amphibia; order Caudata; family Salamandridae; genus Triturus; species Triturus cristatus. The sequence continues at coordinate 465,450,156 of NC_140593.1, forward strand.
AATCAGGACAGCCTTCTTACCCTGGTCTAGGGCCATGCGGATGGTATCTGAGGTGAACAGGAGGGTCGCATATGCAACGTGAGACCCCGCTACTGATGTTCACATACAATCGCCTCAGGCCTACTATGATTAAAATATATCCCTCAATTCCAGTAAAACTCCTAGAGCTTAGAACGCTCCAAACTCTGCTTACTAGTTCCACATGCAGGAACCTAGTTACAGGATTATACAATGTAGCTCAGAGGGACAGATCACCTGCCCAAAACCTAGCTTTAGATTGATGAAACAATACCCTTTACGTGCCACTGAAAATGGAGGATTGGAGCTTTTGTTGCACACTGACAGGGATGTTCACTCCAAATTGCAACCTGCAAATCATTCACTTTAAATATCTACAGCAAATGTATTATACTCTCATGAGGCAGTTTAGATATGGTTTATGAGGAGATGCACACATCATGCAATGTGGGGCATTAAAAGCAGACTTTATACACCTAGCTTAGATATGCACCCAAGTTCAGCAGTTCTGGGTATGAGTGATGAAAGACCTGTCAAACATGGCCAGTGGACTGCACCCCCCAGATGTGCTTGCTGGGTCTGGTCAAACTGCTCCAACCCTCACATCATAAATTTGTGGCGGTGGCACTACTGCTAGCAAAACTGAGAGTGGCAATGCACTGGGGTAAACAATCTGTGCATAAACACAAACAATGGCTGCTATACATGATATGTTGTAAAGGCCAGTTGGGACCTTTTGCAGAGAAGCTAGCACTGCCATTGCATCCTAAAGACATTTGGAGCCCACTCACAGCTTATTTAGTGTTAAATCCTGACATTGCTTACTGTATTGTGTGAAATGAGGTACATTGTCAAACTTTGCCGGAAGTGGCATACTTGTACTGGCATTACCATCACTGTATCACAACAGTGATATGTGTTTCGACATGAGGTAATTGATGGCATATTGTTTATACATTATTATACGTTTATATGCTGAAAATTCAATTGAAAAAAAAAGCTTTTGCTGTCACTAATGTCAATTTTCCCCCTGCAACTGCCGCGCTAACATCCAGGGCATGACCTTGATCTCTTATAAAGCAAACACAAGGAGATGATTTATGGAGTGCTGAAAATTTTCAGACACTCACCCCCAGTCACCGATCTAGGTTTAATCCCTAAATTGGCAGGGTATGCCCAGACGTGGGTCCCTTGCTCACTTTGCCACTGCATTCCAGCTAGCCTGGCTGATGAGGGTTGTTACCCTGAAACCAGTCCCAGGATGCTTTTTTCCAGTCCAGGGAAGACCTGGCTTGGCAGTTCACCTGGACTGTTCTCATGGGGAACAGGGTCAAGACTGATTTGCATATGGCCGGGTCCGAATTGGGGTGGCAAAGTGAGCTAAAAAATGATGATGGGTTCAATCCAAATCTGTGACTAGGGGTGAGTGTCTGAAACGTTTCAGCGCTCCATCCATTGTATTTTCTTTGTACGCCCTAAGTTGGCAGGGTATGCCCAGACATAGGTCCCTTGCTCACTGGATTCAAGCTAGCATGGCTCATGAGGGGTTTTTCCCTGAAACCAGTCCCAGGATGCTTGTCTCTGGTCAAAGGAAGACCTGGCTTTGCAGTTTGGGCTGTACTGTTCCCATGGGGAACCGGGTCAAGACTGATTTGCATATGGCTATGTATGAAAAGGGGGTGGCGAAGTGAGCTAAAGAATGATGATTAATTCAACCCAGATCTGTGACTGGGGGTGAGTGTCTGTAAAGTTTCAGTGCTCCCTTCATCGTCTCCTTGTGTTTGCCTTGTTCTCCTATAGGCACTTTCTGCTTCTTCCTCTTTTTTGATCATTACATTTATTTTATGATGTTTTGACCAATCCTCCCAAGCTATCAACAAACTGACTTTGTGGCTGGCCCATTCACTGTTAACATGGAATGTGAAATCTGGGCGAATTATTCTGGGTACACAGAGATCTTGAAATCAACCACATGTCTTTATGGCTGTGATAGCCCCACCTGGCATTTGCTCTGTTGAACCACTGCATTGATTTGATGATACTTCTAGATGTGTCTGGATATGGCAGAAAGAACACAGCTATAAAATGCACCCACTGGAATGTTCTTTCTTCTGTCTCTCTCCTTTTTTTACAGTTATTTATTGGTCACCATCGCCTCTTGTCTCCTCCCTCTTGTAAATATTCCATCATCACACCCTGAGCTCCACCCAGTACAAAATTAAGAGCCCTGCTCTTTCCATTCACAATGGAGTCATGAAGTTTCCCTTATCTTTCCATGTTTCTCACAGGTTAGAAATATCAAAAATTCATGGCCTCTACATTTCTCTGCCCTTCATGCTGTAATGGGATTGTGCACATTTTCCTTCCTTCTCTTTACTTTATCAGAATACCTCTATCTGGGCGTACCCCCTTTACATCCTTTTCGAGTCACCTTACTGGCCATGGGCGGCTCCATTTTTCATCTAGGCCCCTGCTGCTAGTGTAACTCCATATTTTCTTTGTATTGATTCTTTAGTCTATGTGTTTTTTGGGAGGAAGGTTGTTTGGTATTTTTGACATGGGGCCTGTTGGAAATGGCCCTTTCTGCAGTGTCATCCACAAACAGTTTGCCTTCCTCCTACACTTTTTGCTGAATTCGTTTTTGCTGACCTTTGGACTCTGAGCACTTTACCACTGCTAACCAGTGCTAAGGTGCATGTGCTCTCTCCTCTAAACATGGTAATATTAGCTCGTACCCAATTGGCATATTTAATCTACTTTTAAGTCCCTAGTAAAGTGGTACTGTAAGTGCCCAGAGCCAGTAAATGAACCCCTTTGGTGCTTATAACGAGCTGGACTCGTCATGGCACACAGTGGGCGTGTGCTCATGATGAGTCCAGCTCGTCATGGCACACAGCACCGGAAATACCTCTGGTGCGGGCACCACAGGGATTTCCTTTCCTCCCCTAAAGCCTTGGGAGGACCCCCCCCCCTGGTTTCCCTGAAATGACGATCGGCGCGCACGTCGCGCTGATGTCATTTCAGTGAAACCGAAACTGAAAAGAGCCAAGAGACTCATTTCACTTTCAGTTTCTATGAGCTCAGGGGGCTACCTCAGCCCCCTGAGCACGTAGAAACTCAGGAGAGGTATCGTTGGAAAGGGGAGAATCTCCCCTTTCCAAAGGTACCCCTCCCTAGTGGATCCCTGCTTGGGGATCATCCCAGGAGGGCGATCCCCAAGGAGGGATCCACCCACTAGGCACCAGGGAGGGGGGAGCGGCCCCTTGGGCAAGGGCCTTTGCTACCCCCATAAATATTTTGGCATGATTAGTCTCTCTGCCCCCCCCTGGGGGGTAGATGGGGGCAGTAGCCCCCAATCTGCACATACGGGGGGTAGAAAGCCCACTAGACACCAGGGATTTTACATGGGATATTTATTAGGGGTGGGGGCTGCCCCCGGCCACAAAATTACAGTCTTTCTGTCCCCCGGGGGGCAGATGGGGGCAGGAGCCATACCTCATTGGACTCCCCAGGGTGTCTAGTTTTCAGAAATGTGTGGGTTTGGTAGGTTTACCTAGAGGGCAGCAAGCCCGGGGCCAAAACCCCAGGTGCCCCCCCAAAACCAGGTAGTTTTTTTATAGGTAATTTTGAAGTCTCCACAGTACGATTTGGGCCATTTCCTGTTGCAGCCACTATGCCTACCCACACAAGTGAGGAACCAGTTTTATCAGAAGACCTTAGGGAACGCTGGGTGGTAGGAAATTTGTGGATCCACGCAGATTCCAGAACTTTCCCACACAGAAATTTGAGAAAAAAGTGATTTTTTCAGCTTAATTTGAGGTTTGCAGGGCATTCTAGGTAGGAAAACGTTAGGGGACACACGCAAGCCATACCTCACTGGACTCCCCTGGATGTCCAGTTTTCAGAAATGTGAGGGTTTGGTAGGTTTCCCTAGATGGCCGCCGAGCCCGGGGCCAAAAACTCACGGGACCCCCCGTGCAAAACCAGGTTGTTTTGTGATAGGCAATATTGATGTCGCTTCAATAGGTCGCGGGTACCTGACCTACCCACGCAAGTGAGGTATCATTTTTATCAGGAGACTTGGGGGAATGGTGGGTGGGAGGAATTTTGTGGATCCACACAGATTCCAGAACTTTCCACCACAGAACTGAAAATGTTTTTTTTTACAAATTTTTTAGGTTTGCAAGGGATTCTGGGTAACAGAACCTGATGAGAGCCAGTCAAATCACCCCATCCTGGATTTCCCTGGGTGTCTTGTTTTTAAAAATGTATAGGTTTGCTAGGTTTACCCAGGTGCCGGCAGAGCTAGGGTTCAAAATCTACAGCTAGGCACTTTGCAAAAAAAGGGTCAGTTTTCACTGTGAAAATGTGGTGTGTCCAGGTTGCGTTTTGGGGCGTTTCCCGTCACGAGCACTAGGCCTACCCACACAAGTGAGGTACCATTTTTCTCAGAAGACATGGGGGAACATGGGGTATGTGGAAATTTGTGGATCCACGCAGATTCCAGAACTTTTCACCACAGAAATGTGAGGAAAATGTGTTTTTGGACACATTTTTAGGTTTGCCAGGGATTCTGGGTAACAGAACCTGGTGAGAGCCAGTCAAGTCACCCCATTCTGGATTCCCAGGGTGTCTAGTTTTAAAAAATGTATAGGTTTGCTAGGTTTCCCTAGGTGCTGACAGAGCTAGGGTTCAAAACCTACAGCTAGGCACTTTGTGAAAAAAGGTTCAGTTTTCACTGTAGAAATAAAAGTGTTTCTACGTTGCGTTTTGAGCCATTTCTTGTCATGGGCACTAGGCCTACCCACACAAGTGTGGTATCATTTTTATCGGGAGACTTAGCGTAACACAGAATTGTAGAGCAACTGTTATTACCTTTTGACTTTCGATGCATTTCTGCCTTCCAAATGAAAGACAATGTGTAAAAAAGAAGTCATTTTGAAAAATGACCTATAATTCTCATGCTAGTATGGCTACTCACAAATTCGGAAATGTGCAAATATCTACTGTTTCTAAACTCTATATTTTGTTCCTATTTCAGAAATACATAGGTGTCTTTCATACCAATTTTTCCATGTATATATTTTCCCAAATGAATTGCTCTATACCTGGTACATAATAAACAAGATGCTGCTCAGTTATTGGCTCAGGGTTCGTCGGGGTCTAGGTGAACCTACAAGTCCTATATATCCCCACAACCAGAAAGGTCCAGCAGATGTAACGGTATATTGCTTTCAAACAAGCTCTCATAATTTGAAGAAGTTACAGGTAAAAACGTTGGCACAAATGGCTGTTTTTTTCGACTAATTTTCAATTTTTACTATATTCAACTGTTAGTTTCTATTAAGAAACCCTTGAAGGATCTACACAAATGACCCCTTGCTGAATTCAGAATTTTGTCTACTTTTAAAAAATGTATAGCCGTCCAGGATCCATGATTGCTTTCATACCCATTTCTACCATTAACTGGAAGATGGTTGAAAGCGCAAAAAATAGCAAAAATAGGCTATGTTCCAGAAAAATGTCAAAACTGTGTAAAAAATGTTGGTTTTCTGACAAAAGTCTGCTTGTCCCTGAAAGCAGGAAAGATGGTGATTTCAGCACCACAACCTCTTTTTTAATACCATTTGCAGGGAAAAAACCAGACGCTTTCTTCTGTAGCCCTTTTTTCCCATTTAAAAAAAACAAACTGTATTTTGGCTCATTTCTGAGTCCCCTCCAGGGGAATCCACAAACCCTGGGTACCTTTAGAATCCTCATGATGTTGGAAGAAAAGGACGCACATTAGGCGTGGATACCTTATGTGGTCAAAAAGTTACAGGGGCCTAAGCGCAAACTACCCTAAATAGCCAAAAAAGGGCTTAGCACAGGGGGGGGGGGAAAGGCCTAGCAGCGAAGGGGTTAAATGCTCCTCTAGGGTCTGAAGCACTGATTGTGTCGCCCACGTAAATAGCCCTTTAACCGTGTCTCAGGCCTGCCATTGCAGAAGCTGTGTCTGCAGTTTTAAACTGTCATTTCGACCTGGAAAAATAAATCTTTTGTCAGGCCTAACCCTTCCTTTTTAATGGATATAAGTCCCCCCTAGGGTAGGCCCTGGAAAGTGAACTGGACAGGAGACAATTTATTTAAAAAGCAGGACATGTACGTTTAAGGTTTACATGTCCTGATAGTGAAAAACTCTTACATTTGTTTGTCACTACTACAAGGTTTATATCTCCCATAGGATAACAGTGGGATTACCTTATTACATTTTATAAGTGTATTTCCCAAATGGGAAGATATACCTGGTTCAAGTTTGGTGGCTCTGGAATCCTAATTTAAAATCCTAATTTATGGTGAAGTCATATTTTAAATTACAGTTCTGAAAATGCCACTTTTAGAAAGTTGGCATTTTCTTACCTTAGCTATTTGCTGCCGGCAGCTTGTCTCAGGTCATCTGACTGGGTGTAGTTGGCAGTGGGGCTTTGTGTATTCACCCTAGGCAGCCACACCCAATGGGAGCTGAGGTGTGACTGAGTGAGCCATCACTGGCAGGAAGGGAGGGAGGAGCTGGACCCAGCCTCACTTACACTTGAGTAGGCTGTGTCCTGTCTCCACGCAAAGGGCTGCATACCCTATGTATTTAATCTGAGGCAGGGGAGGGAAGACAGGGCATCTGTGCACTCCAAAGGCATTTCTCTAGAAGTTCCACCCCACTTCAAATGCTAAATTAGGCATAAAAGAAGCACATTAGACACCACCACTTAGGTATACTTCTGGACGTGTGGATACTCTGCCAGGAAGAAGGACTGCTGTGCTGCTGAGGGACTGCAACTCTGCTGGACTCCTGCTTTGCTGTGCTGATCTGCTGCCTGTTGCACTTCTGCCTTGGCAAGAAGGATTGCACCTGTATCTCTTGAACCAATAACCCAGAGTTTCTCCAAGGACTAATTGGCGGACCTCCTAATTTGAAGCCTCAGGGACATAACAGACTTCCAACCTCCTGCATCTTGTTTTTAACATATGTGAGTCTACCTTGCCAAGTTGTGACATCTCAGTTCTGGACACTTGAGAGTGGGCCTAAGGTGCTTGCCAGAAGAACTGTTGCATTTTCTCTGTTGAGTGATGCATCAGAGTATAACTGATGCATCTCTTCAGCTGAATGGTGCATTCACAAGCAGAACCAATGCATTGCCACTGCTATGTGGTTTGGACCCGTCACAAAGACCTAGGGCCAGATGTACGACCATTGCAAATTGCGAAAAATTGCAAGTCGCAATTTGCGAGTCGCTAATGCCAATGTACAGCAGTGTCAGAGACACTGTTTGCGATTCCCAATGGGGTTGCAAATTGCATGCCTCATCAATATTCACAAGGCACTCGCAATTTGCAACCCCATTGGGAATGGCTGGCCCTCCCAGGTATGGTGGCCTGCTCGGCTCAGCAGACCTCCATGTCTGAAATTGCTTTTAAATAAAGCAGTTTTTATTTTTTAAATGCAGCCCATTTTCCTTAAAGGAAAACAGGAATAAAAAAAAAAAAATGAAACGTTTTCGTTTAATTATTTAAGGGCCGTTAGTGGTCCCTGGGACCACTGCCTGCCACTAAAACATATTTCCCCCCTCATTCACAAAGGGAAATGGGTCCCCTGGGAACCCCTTTCCTTTTGTGAGTGCTTTACGACCCGTTTGAAGAGGGTGGTAAATTACAAGTGTTTTGCAACCACAATTGCGGTCGCTAAACATTCTTACATAGGGTAGCGAGTCGCTATTAGGAAGGGACGCCCTTGGAACGCCCCTTTCTAATAGCGAGTCACAAATCCTATTTAGCGAGTTACACATAAATTGCAACTCGCTAAATCGGGTTTGTAAATGACCCAGTGGTATTTTTGCATGCGCAAACGGATCGCAAACCCGTTTGTGCATGCAAAAATGGGTCGTACATTTGGCCCCTACATCATAGCCCCCCAAGTCCTTGAAACCGACTTATTGCCAAGGTGGTGCGGTGTATTCACAGTGCAGATCCTCGCAGCCCTCATTGACAGAAGTCTCAACAACGATGCCGGCCTAAGCATTGTAGCCTCGCAGTTCTTCAGGACCGACGTATTGCCAGCTACACATCACATCGTGGACACCAATCTTCACATTGCAAGCCCCTTTAACGGGACCTCCGACAACGATGCAACAGGGTCTCGCACTGCTGCCTTGCTGCATCTCGAAACATACGCATAGCTTTGGCTGTGCAGTACTTCTTTGATGTGGATCCACGCAATGCTCAGCAACCAGGATTTAAGGTACTTTGTTCAGTGTGACCAACTGGGTTCCTGAGACCAGCCCACAATCCATTGTGGCTGGCCTGAACTTGTGACTTTGTCCTGGTCTTGCACAACCAGATATCCCCAGTAGCATTTTGTGCTTCTTGGTGCTATTTTTACTATAAACTTTGAAATTCAATATCAACAGTTCTACTAACTGTATTTTTGTCATTTTGTTCTTGTTTTAATTATTAAAACTTACTGTTGTGGTCTCCTTTTGTGGTGTGTTTTCACAATGTTGCTGTTTGAAGTGTTGCATAAATTATTTACATATTGCCTCTAAGTTAAGCCTGACTGCTCTGTGCCAAGCTACCAATGAGGTGAGTAAAGGTTAATTTGGGGTTTGCTTGTGCCTTACCCTGTCAAGGATTGGGATTACTGCTTGACCAAGGCCTACACTCCAGTCAACCAACAACCTGGCACTGGAAGGGTGGGCACCCTTAATATCTAAGTCACTATTTGGTGTAATTCCGTTCTGCAGTTTGTGAGACATTAAATGAAATCCAAACTTGTATATCTATGACTGCGACCAATTTGTGACTGTTTCACAATGATTTGTGAATACGCGCACCAACAGAAATGCCATGATTGGCTGGCCATATCCTGAGCAGAATGCTGAGGCTGCCATTTTACTTTATTGGCACAGTTCACATGGCTACACAGAAATGGCAGATACTGACATAAGGGGTCAGGTTGGATATTTCCAGACCCAATGGCTGGGATATAGTATCATTTCTGGGACACAGAATGGACAGAAAACGTTGAAGATAAAGTTTTTCTCTGCCAAATGCAATATTCGTAAATTCGCTGCAATTCTCAGTGCGCCCCTGTGTAAAGTCGAGGCAAATTTGAAAATGTTGATGAAAAAAATCTACATGTTCACATACCAACCCTCCGTCTTTCTCAGATACTCACACACTCGCTCAAAGATATACTGAGACACTAACACACCGACTCACAGGTCAACTCAGACACATTCACCCACTCACAGACCCACTCAGCCATTCATGCACCCACTTAAAGACCCACTCAGAGACTCATGCACTCACTTACAGATCTACTCAGGGACTCATGCTCACTCATAGACCCAGTCAGACAGTTATACACCCACTGACAGATCTACTCAGACACTCATGCACCTACCTACAGACACACTTAGACACTCTTACACACACTCACAGATGTACTCAGCTACTCATGCACCCATGCACCCACTCATAGACCCACAATGACTAATGTGCCCACTCACAGACCCACTCAGGCACTCATGCACCCACTCAGACACTAATGCACCCACTCACAAATTCAGTCAGACACTCATAAACCTACTCACAGACCCACTCACACATATGCACCCACCCACAGATGCAGTCAGACATTCTCACACTCACTCATAAACCCAATCAGACACTCAAACCTCGACTTACAGACTCACTCAGATACTCACATACCCACTCATAGACCCACTCAGACACTCACATACCCTGTGACAGAGTCACTCAGACATTCAAATACCTATTCACAGACACTCATACACCCACTCACAGACCAACTCAGAGACTCATGCACCAACTCACATACCCACTTAGAGACTTTTGCACTCAATCACAGACTCACTCAAAGACTCTTGCACTCACTCACAGACTGACTCAGAGACTTATGTGCTCACTCACTCAGATATTTAAGTATCCACTCAAACTCACTCAGACACTCACACTCACTCATAGACCTACTCAGACATTCATGCACCCACTCACATACCCACACAGACACTCATGCACCCACTCAGGTCCACTGAGAGACACTTTCACCCACTCACACACCCACTCAGAGACTCATGCACCCACTCAGATACCCACTCAGACACTCATGCACCCACTCACAGACTCCATCAGATAATCATACAGCCTCTCAAACACCCACTCAGACACGTACACATTCACTCACAGATCCTCTCAAAGGCTCTTGCATCCACTCACAGTCCCACTCAGACACTCACACAACCACTCATAGATTCACTCAGAGACTCATGCACCCATTCACAGATTCTCTCAGGCACTCATGCACCCATTCACAGACTTACCTAGAGACTCACACACTCACAGACTCTCGGACAGACCCACTGAGACACTTATGCACTCACTGATAAACCCACTCAAGCACTCATTGACCTACTCACAGATGTACTCAGAGACTCATGCATGCACCTATAGAGTAATTTAGATTCTGGTTTACCCAGTGTGATGCACAGCATCATAATTTTTTTGATGTGATGGTGTCTATTGAATGTTTGCTTTTGTTTTGTGTATTCATGACATATTCGCAAACTTTTTAAAACAAAGTTTAAAGAAAGATATTTTTAAAGAAAAATTGACAACATTTTGGGAAATAGGGTGGTTCTGAGAAGAGCCTTTGTGTTGATTGTGTATATACTAGAGCTACACACAAGACAGGATGCAGTGTTTCAAGTTGCTGAGAAACACCCTGTTGCCTTCGTCTGTGAAGTGAACTCCATCACTTCTATATGTTCCATACATATCAAAATGCAAGTTCTTGTTGTAGATAGAGCCCATCGTATTGTCTCTGAGGAATGCAGAAATAGTTTTAATAACATGTTTCCTGTCTTTGTCAATCTGTGGACAGAATTTATTTGACTACTTTCATTTCTGCCTTTGGCATGTATTGATGAATACCCGGGCAGTGTGAGGGAAAAGTGTCATTAATTGTACAAAGGTATATCTTCATTTGGATTTCTAGTCCTACCCCACTCAGTGTACCTAGCTCATTGCCATCACAGTGCACAATTATGAGGTCAGAGGGTTGGCAATCCACAATGCTTCCAACCAAAATGTATGTCACTTTAACCCTCTCTGGCCAATCCAAGTAATGTCCACATTAGCAAATCCAAGTCCCTGTCAATGTCACTCTTTCTAGCACACTCTCTAGCCAAAAAAACATAGGTGTGGCCCACAATCCACACTCTAACCATTTTGAAGTGGAGCAGCAGTAGCAGGCAGGAGATGGCTGGCACTATATGAGACAGTTTTCAATATGAAAGGCAGTTAAAATAGAGGTGATGCCCTGGTTTAAAAAAATACATATTTCAATGGTTGGTGTAAATATGCAGGTTAATAAAGTTAGGTGCATCTTTAAAGGATAAGTAAGTAGATCTGTGATTGGCTCTTGTAACAATTGAAAAATGTAATGCAAACTTGATATGTGTTTAATTGTGTATAGTCAACCACACTTGCTGCAGTTGATTTTGTAACTAGTGTGGTCCTTCTAGAATGTGCTGGGTATTTGTGACCTAGTGTTCCTACTGTGTTGTTATGGAGACTCTGCTAAGAGCATGTTGGGTGATGTATGTTAAAGAGAGAGTTGTCTTTTTTTAAATGAGACCTGTTTAGACTCATTGTTGAAGAATGAGGGTCTATTTTCCTAGTGAGGGCTTTCTTATAAAGTGTGTGCAGGGGTCTCCAACCTTTTCTGTTCAGAGAGCTACTTATGTTCAATGAAATGCATTGAGAGCTACTATATTATTACTGTTGTATAATCTCAATTTTGTTATATGTATATTAATTCAGCCAAGCAAAAGCTTTCTAATTTAATAAACTGGGCTGCATACAAGTGAGCTACTCAGAAGTAGCTGGAGGGCTACAGTAGCTCACAAGCTACTGGTTGGAGAGCCCTATTTTATAGTAATAAAACAACCTAGCTAAATATGGTTTTGGACTCCCTTAATTATTCACATATTCATCACGACGGTCACAAATATTTTGTGAATATGCAAAAATACTCTTACATATTGGGATTTTTTTATAAAAGTGCATGAAAGGGTTAATACACACTCACCATTTCTAAGTGGAGTAACAAAATTAAATTATGAAAGGCATGTTTCTATTTGCTGCCTTCCACAGTATCAGAGAGTGTAAAGTTGAAAAGCTTTCCATTAATGGTTGCTTTGTATGAGAGTGGTGTGCCATTCTTATGTTTAGTTTTCATATTTTCTGAGAGTATTGCATCTATCTAATAAGAGCAACAAAAAAGTATGTGACCAACAATCTCAATTTTCAGATATGTGAATTCGATTGAAATTTAAAAAAAACATTTTTATGAAAAGGTAAATGTTTATATGAGGTTGATAAAAGTTAGTATGATATGCAGAAAAGTATTCTAACTGTATAAATTGATCTATGAGTGGTTGTGTGAGTAATTTTATATATACATTAGGGGGTGGGTAAGTCTCTTTTTGGATGTGTGAGCATGTGATTGTTTGTCTGAGACTGAGGCTAGGTGTGTGAGAGGTTGCGTAACAATGTGTTGCCCTAGAACTCAATATTGTACATGTGTTGTTTTGCTGCATGCTCTAGTTGGCATAAAATACTGCTTGCTAAGCTTTAAATTTATATTTACATTTAGAAAGTAACAAAAATGCTGCAAAGTTTTAGAGGTCCATACATGATGTGCTGCTCAGAAAGATTTTTTTTCTTTGAACTCTGGGACTTGGAATCTTATTTATTCTATTTTAAAAGAGGATAACAAGTCATAGAATTGAAAGCAAAAACATGCACTGGAGCAGTACATAATGCATGACTCTGTGAAACTTGGCAGCTATTTATTGGATACCCTTTAGGGTAGCTGTTTGTATGTTATAGGACTGCTTTGCATGTGCTTAGGTAGTAAGGCATGCTGTTTAAAATAATTATGAGCTACAAGTGTAGTATAAGAGTCTAAAGGAATAGTTAAATATGCAGTGTTTCACAAAATGTACAAGTTTTATACATATGTAGGAAACAACCTTTATTCACGTAGTCTGTCAAGAGAGTCTGAAGAATGTAGGTGTTCAGTGATATACTATACAAAACGTATATGTGCAGCAGTAATGACATATAACTCATTTGTATGATAGGCTGTAGCTAGGCAATAGAACAGAGTGCTTTCTAGTTAAATGTAGTTTTAAGTTTACTAACCTATATGTGTAGTTATAGACCGATATGTCCAAATATACATTCAGTATCCCACCCATACTGCAACTCACATACCGATTAAGGAAACCATAGACGTACTCATACAGACAGTCAGAGAAAGCCAGTTACCCATTCAGTCACATGTGATACAGCACTTAAATATCGCACACGAAGAGAGCCAGTTGCACAGACATTTATATACCCCAGCACTCACAAATACAGCCAGTAAGCAATCCATACAGGCAGTTACATACACATAAAAAGACCCATAGAGATAGTAAGACAACTAGTTGTATAGCTACATACTCATTTACACATACAGTGACACAACCAGAGAGGGTCTGATAGATTTATTTAGATATGTATTAAAGTAGTGATACTCCTAATGACCCATGCCGAAAAGTAGCCCTAAAAATTTGTATTGGGCCCGCTTCTGCAGTTTTACTGCTAGATTGAGTTGACATTTAAAATACCATGCCAAATTTTAAACTTCCCTTCCACTATATGTAAGTTGCCCCTAAGATAGTGTGTATGTAGGCCATAGGGCAGAGTGCTATGTGGTTAGAAGGTGTGACATGTACTTTAAAGTCTTAGTCAGTCAAATGTGTGTTTGAGAACCCTAGGCACAGTTAAATATATTCCTACACTCACTCAGATATATTGGCAAGTACTGACACAACCTAGGCACCGCAGAGGCACTTATGCATTCACTTGCATGCTCAGAAACCCGTTATGTATGCAGCACTATCAGGCATTTGCAGGCACAGTTACATACCCTTGTTTTCAGCAACACAGGCACTGAGCTATTTGTTTAACCACTTACATTTACATTTAGAGAGTGATAAAGTTAGTAAAACAAATAGTCATATACCGGCACACTTACTTTAACATCGGATGGCACTATTACAGTACAACTCCTGAACTCACTCAGATATGTAGTGAAGTACTGACACACCCTAGTCACCTATCAAAACAAGTAGTCCTTTAAACATGGGTAGATACATAGCAACAGTGTAATGGATATGGTAGTATACCCAATGAGAGACTAATGTATACAGTGACACAGACAAAGAGATATAAACATGAAAAGTAATAGAGTAATGTTAGCTACATTATAATAAGACAAATGATTATGTTGGTAGTTAAATATTTAAAATATATAATCTGATAGTACGTAATTAAAAGGTAAATGTGCGTATTTATTTTTCTTTTCAGGTATCAATTTCTAGTTAAATACAGACAGGTACAATGCCATCAAAAAGTGAGAAAACAAAGAAACAGAAGCAAGGATACTCTCTCCTCATATTTGACAAACAAAAGGGGTTAAATGTGGAGAAAATGGTTAAAGAGAAAAGAGCTGCTGGTGTGAGAACAAAAGAAAACAGAAATTCCCTTGATCCAACAATTTCAACATCAGTAGATACTAATTACTAAATAGAAACATTGAATACTTGATCCAAAATCTATATTATAGCAGTAATTTATTAAAAAAGTATTATATTCTTATTGTTTCCAAAACACATACAATCACATCTTATATCACAATAATTCAAGAAATAAAATTAAAACAAATTAAGCGCTAAAACAACATACAATTCATATTGACAGAAAAGAATGAATTAACAACAAATCACAATTATGACCAGCATAATAGAGACAGACACATATGTAAGACACAGCTTCTATTCTTTATGGGTGCACATCACATTAGACTTCAAAACATAGCTCATAATACATTGATTCAATCAGTATTTGATTCGTCTATGTTGGTCCTTGGATTGTGCCTTCAACAGCGTCGATGCGTTTCGATGACTTCAAGTTAATCGTACCATCTTTTTCAAGACACAATGATTCTGTCTACCTCCGATGTCAAATCCTAAATAAAACAAACATATATAGTCATTGATCCAAATGATGCCTTTTTTTTCCTATTATCCTAATGTTCTAATATATACCTAGACTGTTACAAATTCCTCCTTCAAAACAATGGGAGTATAAAATAAATAAGTGAAACTTTCCATGTAGTGTGCGAGTATCTGGACTCTCTCCTGGTTTATGTATTAAACTACCTACTTCTGTATTTCTATCTTATTCAAAGACATGTTGTTTGTTTATCTTAAAATATTCCATCATTGTTAACTATATTCTTATTGAATATTATTGCATCAATTGTCATCTCCTGTGTTGTGCCGTTGTCGTTATAGAGGCAAGTTCAACACACGGAGCGAGCAGGCAGGAAAAACATAATAAATCAATTGGAGTCTCCAATACTTTACTGCCTTTACAACCTGTACCAGTAACCTACCCAGACCCAAACAAATTTCCATATTTGTTGTTTAAATGTAACAATTTCTCACCTCAGTTTGTATTAAAATCAATGCGTGTTCACAGTTTTATTTAACAGCTATTCAGTCTGAATAGATCGTTGATCCAATGTCTTATATTTGACTATTGATAAAATCCTCCATCCCACATGTATCTAGACAAAAGAGAGAGAGAAACGGAGCCTCCTTATTTGCTTCATCTGCAAAAATACATAGTAATGCCCCATGTAAATTACTGTGTTCAAATCTAATGTCTACTTTCATTCATTAGTTACCTTTAATTCCGTAAAAAAAAAAATGATTTCCTGTGTTGGGTTTCTCGGAAGTCAATATGAAACTCCACGCACCGTGAGGCTTTCTTTCGTTCCTCTCCTTTGATCGGGCGGGTCTATCAAAGTAAACATACACGCGTTTTTGGAAATGGAGAGACGGGCGATCCCACTTTAGTTCTATCACCCTCTTCAACGTAACTGGTCCTATTTAAATCCCTACATCTCCCACCTTACCTATATTCCGGTGGTGTGTAGTCCGGAAAATGGGTGCCGGGTTCAAGGTTGTATCCCTCTCATCATTCCTGACTCCCTATTTAACTGTTGTATTGTGCTTACTGATTGGTTTTTCTTCATCACGTGATACGGGTCTTGTTGCCATTACTCTATTCTGATTTGTAATTGGATCATTCAGTCACCTGATTCCACCCATTTCTTTCTTTAAAAAAAACTTTATTAGTACTAATCTATCGTGTGGGTTCTTAACAGCATTCTCGTTTATGTATGTTCTATCATATGGTTGCGTATACGTTTGTGATAATCATCAATAATATTTTGTTGCAACATTTTGAGACTTCCTTTTAACAGAGAAAGGGTCACGCGATAAAGGACTCTAAAGAGAAGACTCGCGTTACCTGTTTATCAAGTGACAGTTACAGACTTGTGCTGACTCTACCCAGCACATCGATCCACAACTGTACTGAGAAGGCTCGCGTTCCCTGTTTATCAAGTAACAGTTACGGACTTGTGCTGACTCTACCCAGCACATCGATCTGTAACTGTACTGTCTTAATATAAGTACAAGAGGGCTGCTGAAACTTGCCCTT
Organism: Triturus cristatus; assembly: GCF_964204655.1. Taxonomy (NCBI): domain Eukaryota; kingdom Metazoa; phylum Chordata; class Amphibia; order Caudata; family Salamandridae; genus Triturus; species Triturus cristatus. The sequence goes on from NC_140593.1 coordinate 465,466,854, forward strand.
CGATTGCAACCAATGCTGTTCCCCTAATTTTCTTATTATGTCAAAATGAGTTTCATCCAATCCTCTCTCAAATGTAAACCTCTTTCCACTGTGTTGAGGTAACACATATACCACTGTTCTCTTTTCTTTCTTTGTTGGTCCAGATCTCCTCCTCTTCTATTAATCACAAAAGTTCCAAAAGGCCTGTACGGAGTTCTCAACTCCTTTCTCCTACGTAGCCCAATCCACATGTGCAGATCAAAAGGTAAACAATGTTTTTACTACAACAGTTGTTTAAAGTTGTGGCAAACAGATTTTTCCCAGCAAAGGTAATCTTTTTTCCTTCTAGGCATTGCGCACATATTGAGCAAGTCCCACATTTATTGTTGCCTTTGGCTTTTTCCCCTGTTAGTGTACCCTGTTTTTCCACTGTTGTTTCATAAGTTCTCACTAGTGAATTTTTAATGGTTTTGTTACGTCTAAAAGAGAACAGTGGTTTATGTAACTGAATATCAGTGCCATGATTTAGGATTTTCCAATTCCTATTTACTATATTTTTGATTAGATTGCTTATGTTTGAAAATTGTGTTACAAATACCACTCTTTCTGAAGCTATATTTCTTTTCTCTTTTTTGTATTCCAATAGACAATCTCTATCATAAAATCTAGCTCTTTTTAGAGAATTTGTGATTAATTTGTTGGGGTAACCTCTTACTTTCAATTTTGTTCGCAATGTTTCAGCATGATATTAAAAATCATTGATACTCGTACAATTTCTTCGCAATCTCAAAAATTCCCCAAAGGGTATATTGTCTTTCTGTGAATGGGGGTGATTGCTTGTAAATTGTAGGAGGGTATTCTTATCCGTAGGCTTAGTGTAGAGTTCTACATGTAGTTCGTCATTAACATTCTTGATTTTAATATCTAGGAACTTGACACTTGAGTCACTGTAATGAGCCGTGAATTTCAAATTGGGATCCCCCAAGTTTATCCACTCCAAAAATTCTATTAACGTAGTGCTGGCACTGTTCCATATGAAAATAATATCATCTATGAAACGGTGGCAGCATGTAACGTTCTCAAAATATGGGGCTATCTCATTAAATATGTGACGTTGTTCAAAATCACCCACGTAGAGGCAGGCCAGACTTGGGGCACAAGTGGCCCCCATACTGGTCCCTTTTGTTTGCAAGTAAAGTTCATCCTTAAACAAGAAAACATTATTTTTCAATACCATTCTTATGCATGACATAATAAAGCCTTTGTTTCCTCCGTTTAGTTCTTCCCCATCTAAGATAGTAGAAATAACCTCTATAGTGTTGTCCTGGGGGATATTGGTGTACAGGGCTTCAATGTCCAGGGTGACCAACATTTGGGTCACCCCATTGAAGCCCTGTCCCTCAAAAATTGAGATTGCATGAGCCGTATCTTTAAGATAAGACCTTTGTTTTTGTACTATAGTTCTAAGAAAAAAATCCACATATCTACTTGGTGGTTCTAGAACTGATCCAATGCTGCTCACGATAGGCCGCATTGGTGGATTGGATACATTTTTGTGGATTTTTGGTAATCCATAAATTGCTGGGATGACTGGATGTGAATTCATTAAAAATGTATATTCATTTTCACAAATCCAGCCTTCCTCTTTACCTGTATTTAACAGAGTCTCCACTTCTTTTTTTAAAGTCCCTATTGTGGTAAACTTTATTCGTTGATAATGATCTTCCACATTAAGGAGTTTTCTCATCCTATCTTCATAATCTGATGAGTCAAAGATTACCACTCCTCCGCCTTTATCGGCGGGTTTTATGATTATCTGGTCACAATTCTGTAAGGTTTTTAATGCCCTTCTCTGATCCATTGGCCTATTGTTGTGATAGTTGTTCTGTGCTGTCTTCATAATATTTTTAATTTCCATTTCAACTACTTTTTCAAAAATGTCAACATTGTTGTCAACCTGAGCCAAATTAGGAGTAAAGCTTGACTTTGGTTTCAGACCCGATACGTTTGGCAGGGGTACATATACTTTATTTTCAAAAAACCTATTTAATCTTATTTTTCTAAAAAACATTTTGAGATCACTTTCTAATTCAAACAAGTCATGTGAAGCTGTGGGTGAAAAGCTAAAACCTCTTTGTAGTACATCTTGCTCTTCCTTACTTAGAACTCTTTGAGAAAGATTTATTATAGGGAATTCATCTACCTCCAATATTGTTTGTTTCTCGTAGTGAGGTATTCTTGTCCTCCATTCTGAGGTAGATGGTTTCTCAGGGGTTCCTGTCTGTTGAAACCTCTTTAACCCCTTTGACCTTGATTCTGACGTCTCCCTAAAAAAGGCTCACGTTCAAATTGGGGTGCTCCTCTGTTGCCTTGTATCCCTATCTGTTCCTCATCGCTTCTAGAACCTGAGGTCTCTGAAAAAGTTATACGTTTGTTCCCTCCTCTGGAATACATGGGTCTCTGAAATTGTGGTTTGTCCCATCTCTGATCTCTTTTTACTCTCGGAATAATCTTTATTAGTATATGGATAAACTACCTCCACATTATATCTTTCTACATCCTTTCTCAATTTCTTCGATTTCTTATTTGTTTGATATTCCCTGTAGCTCTGTGTTCTGCTTCTAATTCTTCAATTTTATTTTTTGCCTCTTCTAAAGCTGAGCTTTGTTTTAACTGTGCTTCTAAATCATTTATTTAGCGCTTTTCTAGTTCTATCAGTTCTTGAGCAGTTTCTATGATTAAAATCAGCCAATCCCGGCTGCATCGATTGGCTATATGAGTCCATGTTTCAATAAATTTTGGATTCTCCACAAATAATCCTGGCTCATTCCTCACTTGTAATCCTATTGGGATCACTCCTGCTTTTAGGTACTCTATTAAAAATTCAGCATGAAGTTCTGTTCGAATTAATTTCTTTTTAAGGTTTAAGATTTTAACTAGTTGTTCATGACTTGTATTATTAAACCCTTTCGAATTTCCACTACAGGGATTCTGATTTATTAGTTTATTGAATTGATCCTCCGTAAATCCAAATGTTTTCAATTTGTCCATGATAATATATAAAGATGCCCCTTTTGTACAATAAAACAGTGGGTCAGCTTAGTATTCCTATTGTAGGACAAACAACCTCTCCAACCAACAGGTTGTACGATTCAAAATGAAACAATGAGAGGGACCCCTTAAAACTCCCAAGGGAAATAAGGTACTTATAACCCAAGAAAAAGAAATTCCCTTGATCCAACAATTTCAATATCAGTAGATACTAATTACTAAATAGAAACATTGAATACTTGATCCAAAATCTATATTATAGCAGTATTTTATTAAAAAAGTATTATATTCGTATTGTTTCCAAAACACATACAATCACATCTTATATCACAATAATTCAAGAAATAAAATTAAAACAAATTAAGCGCTAAAACAACATACAATTCATATTGAAAGAAAAGAATGAATTAAGAACAAATCACAATTATGACCAGCATAATAGAGACAGACACATATGTAAGACACAGCTTCTATTCTTTATGGGTGCACATCACATTAGACTTCAAAAAATTGCTAATAATACATTGATTCAATCAGTATGTGATTCGTCTATGTTGGTCCTTGGATTGTGCCTTCAACAGCGTCGACGCGTTTCGATGGCTTCAAGTTAATCGTACCATCTTTTTCAAGACACAATGATTCTGTCTACCTCCTATGTCAAATCCTAAATAAAACAAATATATATAGTCATTGATCGAAATGATGCCTCTTTTTTTTCTTATTATCCTAATGTTCTAATATATACCTAGACTGTTACAAATTTCCACATTGTTTTAGTACAATAGTGCACCCAAACATTCCTCCTTCAAAACAATGGGAGTATAAAATAAATAAGTGAAACTTTCCATGTAGTGTGCGAGTATCTGGTCTCTCTCCTGGTTTATGTATTAAACTACCTACTTCTGTATTTCTATCTTATTCAAAGACATGTTGTTTGTTTATCTTAAAATATTCCATCATTGTTAACTATATTCCTATTGAATATTATTGCATCAATTGTCATCTCCTGTGTTGTGCCGTTGTCGTTATAGAGGCAAGTTCAACACACGGAGCGAGCAGGCAGGAAAAACAGAATAAATCAATTGGAGTCTCCAATACTTTACTGCCTTTACAACCTGTACCAGTAACCTACCCAGATCCAAACAAATTTCCATATTTGTTGTGTAAATGTAACAATTTCTCACCTCAGTTTGTATTAAAATCAATGCGTGTTCACAGTTTTATTTAACAGCTATTCAGTCTGAATAGATCGTTGATCCAATGTCTTATATTTGACTATTGATAAAATCCTCCATACCACATGTATCTAGACAAAAGAGAGAGAGAAACGGAGCCTCCTTATTTGCTTCATCTGCAAAAATACATAGTAATGCCCCATGTAAATTACTGTGTTCAAATCTAATGTCTACTTTCATTCATTAGTTACCTTTAATTCCGTAAAAAAAAATTTTTTTTTCCTGTGTTGGGTTTCTCGGAAGTCAATATGAAACTCCACGCACCATGAGGCTTTCTTTCGTTCCTCTCTTTTGATCGGGCGGGTCTATCAAAGTAAACATACACGCGTTTTTGGAAATGGAGAGACGGGCGATCCCACTTTAGTTCTATCACCCTCTTCAACGTAACTGGTCCTATTCAAATCCCTACATCTCCCACCTTACCTATATTCCGGTGGTGTGTAGTCCGGAAAATGGGTGCCGGGTTCAAGGTTGTATCCCTCTCATCATTCCCGACTCCCTATTTAACTGTTGTATTGTGCTTACTGATTGGTTTTTCTTCATCACGTGATACGGGTCTTGTTGCCATTACTCTATTCTGATTTGTAATTGGATCATTCAGTCACCTGATTCCACCCATTTCTTTCTTTTAAAAAAAACTTTATTAGTACTAATCTATCGTGTGGCTTCTTAACAGCATTCTCGTTTATGTATGTTCTATCATATGGTTGCGTATACTTTTGTGATAATCATCAATAATATTTTGTTGCAACATTTTGAGACTTCCTTTTAACAGAGAAAGGGTCACGCGATAAAGGACTCTAAAGAGAAGACTCGCGTTACCTGTTTATCAAGTGACAGTTACGGACTTGTGCTGACTCTACCCAGCACATCGATCCACAACTGTACTGAGAAGGCTCGCGTTCCCTGTTTATCAAGTAACAGTTACGGACTTGTGCTGACTCTACCCAGCACATCGATCTGTAACTGTACTGTCTTAATATAAGTACATGAGGGCTGCTGAAACTTGCCCTTCGATTGCAACCAATGCTCTTCCCCTAATTTTCTTATTATGTCAAAATGAGTTTCATCCAATCCTCTCTCAAATTTAAACCTCTTTCCACTGTGTTGAGGTAACACATATACCACTGTTCTCTTTTCTTTCTTTGTTGGTCCAGATCTCCTCCTCTTCTATTAATCACAAAAGTTCCAAAAGGCCTGTACGGAGTTCTCAACTCCTTTCTCCAACGTAGCCCAATCCACATGGGCAGATCAAAAGGTAAACAATGTTTTTACTATGACAGTTGTTTAAAGTTGTCGCAAACAGATTTTTCCCAGCAAAGGTAATCTTTTTTCCTTCTAGGCATTGCGCACATATTGAGCAACTCCCACATTTATTGTTGCCTTTGGCTTTTTCCCCTGTTAGTGTACCCTGTTTTTCCACTGTTGTTTCATAAGTTCTCACTAGTGAATTTTTAATGGTTTTGTTAAGTCTAAAAGAGAACAGTGGTTTATGTAACTGAATATCAGTGCCATGATTTAGGATTTTCCAATTCCTATTTACTATATTTTTGATTAGATTGCTTATGTTTTAAAATTGTGTTACAAATACCACTCTTTCTGAAGCTATATTTCTTCTCTCTTTTTTGTATTCCAATAGACAATCTCTATCATAAAATCTAGCTCTTTTTAGAGAATTTGTGATTAATTTGTTGGGGTAACCTCTTACTTTCAATTTTGTTCGCAATGTTTCAGCATGATATTAAAAATCATTGATACTCGTACAATTTCTTCGCAATCTCAAAAATTCCCCAAAGGGTATATTGTCTTTCTGTGAATGGGGGTGATTGCTTGTATATTGTAGGAGGGTATTCTTATCCGTAGGCTTAGTGTAGAGTTCTACATGTAGTTCGTCATTAACATTCTTGATTTTAATATCTAGGAACTTGACACTTGAGTCACTGTAATGAGCCGTGAATTTCAAAGTGGGATCCCCCAAGTTTATCCACTCCAAAAATTCTATTAACGTAGTGCTGGCACTGTTCCATATAAAAATAATATCATCTATGAAACGGTGGCAGCATGTAACGTTCTCAAAATATGGGGCTATCTCATTAAATATGTGACGTTGTTCAAAATCACCCACGTAGACGCAGGCCAGACTTGGGGCACAAGTGGCCCCCATACTGGTCCCTTTTGTTTGCAAGTAAAGTTCATCCTTAAACAAGAAAACATTATTTTTCAATACCATTCTTATGCATGACATAATAAAGCCTTTGTTTCCTCCGTTTAGTTCTTCCCCATCTAAGATAGTAGAAATAACCTCTATAGTGTTGTCCTGGGGGATATTGGTGTACAGGGCTTCAATGTCCAGGGTGACCAACATTTGGGTCACCCCATTGAAGCCCTGTCCTTCAAAAATTGAGATTGCATGAGCCGTATCTTTAAGATAAGACCTTTGTTTTTGTACTATAGTTCTAAGAAAAAAATCCACATATCTACTTAGTGGTTCTAGAACTGATCCAAGGCTGCTCACGATAGGCCGCATTGGTGGATTGGATACATTTTTGTGGATTTTTGGTAATCCATAAATTGCTGGGATGACTGGATGTGAATTCATTAAAAATGTATATTCATTTTCACAAATCCAGCCTTCCTCTTTACCTGTATTTAACAGAGTCTCCACTTCTTTTTTTAAAGTCCCTATTGTGGTAAACTTTATTCGTTGATAATGATCTTCCATATTAAGGAGTTTTCTCATCCTATCTTCATAATCTGATGAGTCAAAGATTACCACTCCTCCGCCTTTATCGGCGGGTTTTATGATTATCTGGTCACAATTCTGTAAGGTTTTTAATGCCCTTCTCTGATCCATTGGCCTATTGTTGTGATAGTTGTTCTGTGCTGTCTTCATAATATTTTTAATTTCCATTTCAACAACTTTTTCAAAAATGTCAACATTGTTGTCAACCTGAGCCAAATTAGGAGTAAAGCTTGACTTTGGTTTCAGACCCGATACGTTTGGCAGGGGTACATATACTTTATTTTCAAAAAACCTATTTAATCTTATTTTTCTAAAAAACTTTTTGAGATCACTTTCTAATTCAAACATGTCATGTGAAGCTGTGGGTGAAAAGCTAAAACCTCTTTGTAGTACATCTTGCTCTTCCTTACTTAGAACTCTTTGAGAAAGATTTATTATAGGGAATTCATCTACCTCCAATATTGTTTGTTTCTCGTAGTGAGGTATTCTTGTCCTCCATTCTGAGGTAGATGGTTTCTCAGGGGTTCCTGTCTGTTGAAACCTCTTTAACCCCTTTGACCTTGATTCTGACGTCTCCCTAAAAAAGGCTCACGTTCAAATTGGGGTGTTCCTCTGTTGCCTTGTATCCCTATCTGTTCCTCATCGCTTCTAGAACCTGAGGTCTCTGAAAAAGTTATACGTTTGTTCCCTCCTCTGGAATACATGGGTCTCTGAAATTGTGGTTTGTCCCATCTCTGATCTCTTTTACTCTCTGAATAATCTTTATTAGTATATGGATAAACTACCTCCACATTATATCTTTCTACATCCTTTCTCAATTTCTTCGATTTCTTATTTGTTTGATATTCCCTGTAGCTCTATGTTCTGCTTCTAATTCTTCAATTTTATTTTTTGCCTCTTCTAAAGCTGAGCTTTGTTTTAACTGTTCTTCTAAATCATTTATTTAGCGCTTTTCTAGTTCTATCAGTTCTTGAGCAGTTTCTATGATTAAAATCAGCCAATCCCGGCTGCATCGATTGGCTATATGAGTCCATGTTTCAATAAATTTTGGATTCTCCACAAATAATCCTGGCTCATTCCTCACTTGTAGTCCTATTGGGATCACTCCTGCTTTTAGGCACTCTATTAAAAATTCAGCATGAAGTTCTGTTCGAATTATTTTCTTTTTAAGGTTTAAGATTTTAACTAGTTGTTCATGACTTGTATTATTAAACCCTTTCGAATTTCCACTACAGGGATTCTGATTTATTAGTTTATTGAATTGATCCTCCGTAAATCCAAATGTTTTCAATTTGTCCATGATAATATATAAAGATGCCCCTTTTGTACAATAAAACAGTGGGTCAGCTTAGTATTCCTATTGTAGGACAAACAACCTCTCCAACCAACAGGTTGTACGATTCAAAATGAAACAATGAGAGGGACCCCTTAAAACTCCCAAGGGAAATAAGGTACTTATAACCCAAGAAAAAGAAATTCCCTTGATCCAACAATTTCAATATCAGTAGATACTAATTACTAAATAGAAACATTGAATACTTGATCCAAAATCTATATTATAGCAGTATTTTATTAAAAAAGCATTATATTCTTATTGTTTCCAAAACACATACAATCACATCTTATATCACAATAATTCAAGAAATAAAATTAAAACAAATTAAGCGCTAAAACAACTTACAATTCATATTGAAAGAAAAGAATGAATTAAGAACAAATCACAATTATGACCAGCATAATAGAGACAGACACATATGTAAGACACAGCTTCTATTCTTTATGGGTGCACATCACATTAGACTTCAAAAAATAGCTAATAATACATTGATTCAATCAGTATGTGATTCGTTTATGTTGGTCCTTGGATTGTGCCTTCAACAGCGTCGACGCGTTTCGATGGCTTCAAGTTAATCGTACCATCTTTTTCAAGACACAATGATTCTGTCTACCTCCTATGTCAAATCCTAAATAAAACAAATATATATAGTCATTGATCCAAATGATGCCTCTTTTTTTTCTTATTATCCTAATGTTCTAATATATACCTAGACTGTTACAAATTTCCACATTGTTTTAGTACAATAGTGCACCCAAACATTCCTCCTTCAAAACAATGGGAGTATAAAATAAATAAGTGAAACTTTCCATGTAGTGTGCGAGTATCTGGTCTCTCTCCTGGTTTATGTATTAAACTACCTACTTCTGTATTTCTATCTTATTCAAAGACATGTTGTTTGTTTATCTTAAAATATTGCATCATTGTTAACTATATTCTTATTGAATATTATTGCATCAATTGTCATCTCCTGTGTTGTGCCGTTGTCGTTATAGAGGCAAGTTCAACACACGGAGCGAGCAGGCAGGAAAAACATAATAAATCAATTGGAGTCTCCAATACTTTACTGCCTTTACAACCTGTACCAGTAACCTACCCAGACCCAAACAAATTTCCATATTTGTTGTGTAAATGTAACAATTTCTCACCTCAGTTTGTATTAAAATCAATGCGTGTTCACAGTTTTATTTAACAGCTATTCAGTCTGAATAGATCGTTGATCCAATGTCTTATATTTGACTATTGATAAAATCCTCCATCCCACATGTATCTAGACAAAAGAGAGAGAGAAACGGAGCCTCCTTATTTGCTTCATCTGCAACAATACATAGTAATGCCCCATGTAAATTACTGTGTTCAAATCTAATGTCTACTTTCATTCATTAGTTACCTTTAATTCCGTTAAAAAAAAAAATTATTTCCTGTGTTGGGTTTCTCGGAAGTCAATATGAAACTCCACGCACCGTGAGGCTTTCTTTCGTTCCTCTCCTTTGATCGGGCGGGTCTATCAAAGTAAACATATACGCGTTTTTGGAAATGGAGAGACGGGCGATCCCACTTTAGTTCTATCACCCTCTTCAACGTAACTGGTCCTATTTAAATCCCTACATCTCTCACCTTACCTATATTCCGGTGGTGTGTAGTCCGGAAAATGGGTGCCGGGTTCAAGGTTGTATCCCTCTCATCATTCCCGACTCCCTATTTAACTGTTGTATTGTGCTTACTGATTGGTTTTTCTTCATCACGTGATACTGGTCTTGTTGCCATTACTCTATTCTGATTTGTAATTGGATCATTCAGTCACCTGATTCCACCCATTTCTTTCTTTTAAAAAAACCTTTATTAGTACTAATCTATCGTGTGGCTTCTTAACAGCATTCTCGTTTATGTATGTTCTATCATATGGTTGCGTATACTTTTGTGATAATCATCAATAATATTTTGTTGCAACATTTTGAGACTTCCTTTTAACAGAGAAAGGGTCACACGATAAAGGACTCTAAAGAGAAGACTCGCGTTACCTGTTTATCAAGTGACAGTTACGGACTTGTGCTGACTCTACCCAGCACATCGATCCACAACTGTACTGAGAAGGCTCGCGTTCCCTGTTTATCAAGTAACAGTTACGGACATGTGCTGACTCTACCCAGCACATCGATCTGTAACTGTACTGTCTTAATATAAGTACATGAGGGCTGCTGAAACTTGCCCTTCGATTGCAACCAATGCTGTTCCCCTAATTTTCTTATTATGTCAAAATGAGTTTCATCCAATCCTCTCTCAAATTTAAACCTCTTTCCACTGTGTTGAGGTAACACATATACCACTGTTCTCTTTTCTTTCTTTGTTGGTCCAGATCTCCTCCTCTTCTATTAATCACAAAAGTTCCAAAAGGCCTGTACGGAGTTCTCAACTCCTTTCTCCTACGTAGCCCAATCCACATGGGCAGATCAAAAGGTAAACAATGTTTTTACTACGACAGTTGTTTAAAGTTGTCGCAAACAGATTTTTCCCAGCAAAGGTAATCTTTTTTCCTTCTAGGCATTGCGCACATATTGAGCAACTCCCACATTTATTGTTGCCTTTGGCTTTTTCCCCTGTTAGTGTACCCTGTTTTTCCACTGTTGTTTCATAAGTTCTCACTAGTGAATATTTAATGGTCTTGTTAAGTCTAAAAGAGAACAGTGGTTTATGTAACTGAATATCAGTGCCATGATTTAGGATTTTCCAATTCCTATTTACTATATTTTTGATTAGATTTCTTATGTTTGAAAATTGTGTTACAAATACCACTCTTTCTGAAGCTATATTTCTTTTCTCTTTTTTGGATTCCAATAGACAATCTCTATCATAAAATCTAGCTCTTTTTAGAGAATTTGTGATTAATTTGTTGGGGTAACCTCTTACTTTCAATTTTGTTCGCAATGTTTCAGCATGATATTAAAAATCATTGATACTCGTACAATTTCTTCGCAATCTCAAAAATTCCCCAAAGGGTATATTGTCTTTCTGTGAATGGGGGTGATTGCTTGTATATTGTAGGAGGGTATTCTTATCCGTAGGCTTAGTGTAGAGTTCTACATGTAGTTCGTCATTAACATTCTTGATTTTAATATCTAGGAACTTGACACTTGAGTCACTGTAATGAGCCGTGAATTTCAAATTGGGATCCCCCAAGTTTATCCACTCCAAAAATTCTATTAACGTAGTGCTGGCACTGTTCCATATGAAAATAATATCATCTATGAAACGGTGGCAGCATGTAACGTTCTCAAAATATGGGGCTATCTCATTAAATATGTGACGTTGTTCAAAATCACCCTCGTAGAGGCAGGCCAGACTTGGGGCACAAGTGGCCCCCATACTGGTCCCTTTTGTTTGCAAGTAAAGTTCATCCTTAAACAAGAAAACATTATTTTTCAATACCATTCTTATGCATGACATAATAAAGCCTTTGTTTCCTCCGTTTAGTTCTTCCCCATCTAAGATAGTAGAAATAACCTCTATAGTGTTGTCCTGGGGGATATTGGTGTACAGGGCTTCAATGTCCAGGGTGACCAACATTTGGGTCACCCCATTGAAGCCCTGTCCGTCAAAAATTGAGATTGCATGAGCCGTATCTTTAAGATAAGACCTTTGTTTTTGTACTATAGTTCTAAGAAAAAAATCCACATATCTACTTAGTGGTTCTAGAACTGATCCAATGCTGCTCACGATAGGCCGCATTGGTGGATTGGATACATTTTTGTGGATTTTTGGTAATCCATAAATTGCTGGGATGACTGGATGTGAATTCATTAAAAATGTATATTCATTTTCACAAATCCAGCCTTCCTCTTTACCTGTATTTAACAGAGTCTCCACTTCTTTTTTTAAAGTCCCTATTGTGGTAAACTTTATTCGTTGATAATGATCTTCCACATTAAGGAGTTTTCTCATCCTATCTTCATAATCTGATGAGTCAAAGATTACCACTCCTCCGCCTTTATCGGCGGGTTTTATGATTATCTGGTCACAATTCTGTAAGGTTTTTAATGCCCTTCTCTGATCCATTGGCCTATTGTTGTGATAGTTGTTCTGTGCTGTCTTCATAATATTTTTAATTTCCATTTCAACTACTTTTTCAAAAATGTCAACATTGTTGTCAACCTGAGCCAAATTAGGAGTAAAGCTTGACTTTGGTTTCAGACCCGATACGTTTGGCAGGGGTACATATACTTTATTTTCAAAAAACCTATTTAATCTTATTTTTCTAAAAAACTTTTTGAGATCACTTTCTAATTCAAACATGTCATGTGAAGCTGTGGGTGAAAAGCTAAAACCTCTTTGTAGTACATCTTGCTCTTCCTTACTTAGAACTCTTTGAGAAAGATTTATTATAGGGAATTCATCTACCTCCAATATTGTTTGTTTCTCGTAGTGAGGTATTCTTGTCTTCCATTCTGAGGTAGATGGTTTCTCAGGGGTTCCTGTCTGTTGAAACCTCTTTAACCCCTTTGACCTCGATTCTGACGTCTCCCTAAAAAAGGCTCACGTTCAAATTGGGGTGCTCCTCTGTTGCCTTGTATCCCTATCTGTTCCTCATCGCTTCTAGAACCTGAGGTCTCTGAAAAAGTTATACGTTTGTTCCCTCCTCTGGAATACATGGGTCTCTGAAATTGTGGTTTGTCCCATCTCTGATCTCTTTTACTCTCGGAATAATCTTTATTAGTATATGGATAAACTACCTCCACATTATATCTTTCTACATCCTTTCTCAATTTCTTCGATTTCTTATTTGTTTGATATTCCCTGGAGCTCTGTGTTCTGCTTCTAATTCTTCAATTTTATTTTTTGCCTCTTCTAAAGCTGAGCTTTGTTTTAACTGTGCTTCTAAATCATTTATTTAGCGCTTTTCTAGTTCTATCAGTTCTTGAGCAGTTTCTATGATTAAAATCAGCCAATCCCGGCTGCATCGATTGGCTATATGAGTCCATGTTTCAATAAATTTTGGATTCTCCACAAATAATCCTGGCTCATTCCTCACTTGTAATCCTATTGGGATCACTCCTGCTTTTAGGTGCTCTATTAAAAATTCAGCATGACTTTCTGTTCGAATTAATTTCTTTTTAAGGTTTAAGATTTTAACTAGTTGTTCATGACTTGTATTATTAAACCCTTTCGAATTTCCACTACAGGGATTCTGATTTATTAGTTTATTGAATTGATCCTCCGTAAATCCAAATGTTTTCAATTTGTCCATGATAATATATAAAGATGCCCCTTTTGTACAATAAAACAGTGGGTCAGCTTAGTATTCCTATTGTAGGACAAACAACCTCTCCAACCAACAGGTTGTACGATTCAAAATGAAACAATGAGAGGGACCCCTTAAAACTCCCAAGGGAAATAAGGTACTTATAACCCAAGAAAAAGAAATTCCCTTGATCCAACAATTTCAATATCAGTAGATACTAATTACTAAATAGAAACATTGAATACTTGATCCAAAATCTATATTATAGCAGTATTTTATTAAAAAAGTATTATATTCTTATTGTTTCCAAAACACATAAAACATAACATAACACGTGTATTTGTAAAGCACACGTTCACCACTATGGGTATCTTGGCGCTGAATAACAGATGTTTATTGTTACCCAACTCAATGGTACTCATTTTATCGACCTCAGATGGATGAAAGGCTGAGTGGACCCGCCGGGATTTGAACCTGTGACCATGAGGTCGAACACAGGCCCCTGCAGCAGACGCATTAGTCCACTGAGCCACCAGACCCGGCTCACATACAATCACATCTTATATCACAATAATTCAAGAAATAAAATTAAAACAAATTATGCGCTAAAACAACATACAATTCATATTGAAAGAAAAGAATGAATTAAGAACAAATCACAATTATGACCAGCATAATAGAGACAGACACATATGTAAGACACAGCTTCTATTCTTTATGGGTGCACATCACATTAGACTTCAAAACATAGCTAATAATACATTGATTCAATCAGTATGTGATTCGTCTATGTTGGTCCTTGGATTGTGCCTTCAACAGCGTCGACGCGTTTCGATGGCTTCAAGTTAATCGTACCATCTTTTTCAAGACACAATGATTCTGTCTACCTCCTATGTCAAATCCTAAATAAAACAAATATATATAGTCATTGATCCAAATGATGCCTCTTTTTTTTCTTATTATCCTAATGTTCTAATATATACCTAGACTGTTGCAAATTTCCACATTGTCTTAGTACAATAGTGCACCCAAACATTCCTCCTTCAAAACAATGGGAGCATAAAATAAATAAGTGAAACTTTCCATGTAGTGTATGAGTATCTGGTCTCTCTCCTGGTTTATGTATTAAACTACCTACTTCTGTATTTCTATCTTATTCAAAGACATGTCGTTTGTTTATCTTAAAATATTCCATCATTGTCAACTATATTCTTATTGAATAATATTGCATCAATTGTCATCTCCTGTGTTGTGCCGTTGTCGTTATAGAGGCAAGTTCAACACACGGAGCGAGCAGGCAGGAAAAACATCATGAATCAATTGGAGTCTCCAATACTTTACTGCCGTTACAACCTGTACCAGTAACCTACGCAGACACAAACAAATTTCCATATTTGTTGTGTAAATGTAACAATTTCTCACCTCAGTTTGTATTAAAATCAATGCCTGTTCACAGTTTTATTTAACAGCTATTCAGTCTGAATAGATCGTTGATCCAATGTCTTATATTTGCCTATTGATAAAATCCTCCATCCCTCATGTATCTAGACAAAAGAGAGAGAGAAAGGAGCCTCCTTATTTGCTTCATCTGCAAAAATAAATAGTAATTTCCCATGTAGATTACTGTTTTCAAATCTAATGTCTACTTTCATTCATTAGTTACCTTTAATTCCGTTTCAAAAATAAAAACAATTCTTTCCTGTGTTGGGTTTCTCGGAAGTCACTATGAAACTCCACGCACCTTGAGGCATTCGTTCCTCTCCTTTGATCGGGCGGGTCTATCAAAGTAAACATAAACGCGTTTTTGATAATGGAGAGACGGGCGATCCCACTTTAGTTCTATCACCCCTTCAACGTAACTGGTCTTATTTAAATCCCAAAGGAAATGATGGACGGAGTGTTGACAATTGCAAGCACTCACCCCCAGTCAACTGATCTGGGTTTAATCCATCACCAGTGGCAAAGTGAGCAAAGGACTCCCTTGCTCACTTTGCCACTGGATTCAAACAAGCCTGGCTGAAGACGGCTGAAATGCCAGAAACCGGTCCTAGGAAGCTTGTTTCCGCCGGTCCAGGGAGGACATGGCTTGGCAGTTCGGGCTGGACTGTTCCCATGAGGCACAGGGTCAGACTGATTTGCATATGGCCATGTCTGAACTGGGGTGGCAGAGTGGGCTAAAGAACGGTGATGGATTAAACCCAGATCAGTTGACTGGGGGTGAGTGCTTGCAATGTTCAACACTCCGTCCATCATTTCCTTTGGTTTTTGCTTATTTAAATCCCTACATCTCCCACCTTACCTATATTCCGGTGGTGTGTAGTCCAGAAAACGGGTGTCGGGTTCAAGGTTGTATCCCTCTCATCGTTCCCGACTCCCTATTTAACTGTTGTATTGTGCTTACTGATTGGTTTTTCTTCATCACGTGATACAGGTCTTGTTGCCATTACTCTATTCTGATTTGTAATTGGATCATTTAGTCACCTGATTCCACCCATTTCTTTCTTTTTTTATAAAGTTTATTAGTATTAATCTATCGTGTGGCTTCTTAACAGCATTCTCATTTATGTATGTTCTACCATATGGTTGCCTATACTGTTGTGATAATCATCAATAATATTTTGTTGCAACATTTTGAGACTTCCTTCAGTGTGAGAACAAAGACATTTCATAAAATAGTATGTGGACAAATGGAAAGTCAGCAAAATCAAGTAAATATAAAACAAAGTTTGAGATCAACTAAGAATAGAGAAAAACGACATGCAGTGAAGAGCAAAAAAAGTACAAAAAAGCAGAGAGATTAACCAGACGACAGAGACAGTTTAAGGAAATCAGAGTTAGAATGTTCCGTAGTAGAGTAATTCAGAATCTAATAAGGACTATGAAGAAGTATAAAAAAATGAGAGAAGCAGTCAGACAAAAGGAACGTGTTGAGGCTGTAGTTGCTAAGGCCTTTGCGCTCAAAAGGAAGCTATTCATTTTGATTCTGAACAGAATGAGGACACTGGATAAAATAGTGTTGTCTATGAGGAAAATAAGCCAAAAGGAATGATTTGTCAATTGTGGTAACATTTCCAAAGTTTTCAGTGGTAAATGCGGACATTCTTTCTAGTAGTAAGGTGTCTTTAATGAAGAAAGCTACTTGCAAGAAAACACATTAGTGCATGCAGTTGAAGAATCAAGATGATGTTATGAGATGAAGGATGGTAGTCCTAGTCCAAAAGAGGTGATGGTACCTAGAAATGTAGATGAAGTGATAGCTGAAGAGGTACAGTGAAGGCACAGGTAGGCCCCTGTATATAAATGGAACTGTAGCAGTGTTTGCAGTGTTCAGCAGGAATGCATTGATATATTAAGAAGTTTCCTATGTAACTTTCTATGCAAAAGAGTAACACTGAAAATATGGATTTTGAAATGAGTAGATACATGCAAAGTAAGGAAATATACACATTTACATTTATAATAACATTCACTAGCATTGCTATCAAAGAAGGTGTGTCGAAGCACCTTTCATCACTTCAGAATGTTAGCTGTTCACCACTCTAAAATGTGAACATTAGTTAGGAGGCTTTACTATATCAAAACGCGTGCACTATGTTTGGGCAAAATGAATAGAGCTCTTTTGCATGATACTAGAAAAGGTTTATGATGATGTTCTGGTTTGTGTCTTCAGTCCTGAACAGAGAGTAGGAAAATGAGGACTTGGTATCTGCAAGTGTAGCTGAACAGGACACAAATATTACTGTTGATAACATTGGAGAAGAGATTACAAAGTTTAACACAGTTTGTTCAGAGAAACCGTACTGTGTTTGTACATGCTGTCACCCACTCACTACAAAAGTCAAACTTGTCATATTTTTGTGTCTTCAAAAACTAAAGAAGAGAACAGTGATAAGTGGCTTGATTTTGTAGTTTATTTTTAGAGGAATGCTTTGATTGTTCCACATGACAAATAATGACAAATTATATGTAAGTACTGTAAGTTGGATGATAATAAAATGGCAGCTAGAGCAGTCCACAAGAAGTTAGAATTAGTTCCAACCCCACAAGAACTTGAAGATTTAAATGTTTCTGAATTAATTCTAGTACAATATATACATCCATTTCAAGCTATTTTTCTTATCAAGCCAAAGACAGGAAGTTACCTCCAACAGAGTTACAGAAAGGTCAGAATCGTAGATTTGTTTATTTGCCATTAGATTTCTAATTTGAAACAGTAGGGGTCCAGAGAGATTTTGAAAAAGCACTTATTATTCTAGTTAATGGTGTCTCTACCAAGAGCAAACAAAAAAATATGGCAAGAGTTAGTGGATCCTAGTATATTAAAAAATGCAACATTATATCTGGTACAAAATAATATTTATTTTAAAAATATAGATGTTCTTCAAGATATAGCACATATGGAGGATGACACATCATCATCAAGAGGTCAGTTTGAAAAGGTGGATCGATCCAGATCAGAGAAATTTAAGAACACTACAGTGTTCATCCTCTGCATTTCTAAAGAGATTATTGGTGATCCGACTGATCTCTTTCAAATCAAAGAAGCGAAAGGAGCACCCTTGAGTGTGTGAGAGAAAGGGTTAAAAGCTCACTGTTTTCCACATCTGTTTCCTACTGAAGTATGTAGTAGATACAACCTGTACAAATACCGTAGCCGAGTACAGATGAAATGGACTATATTCAGAGGATTCAAGATTTCGCAAGTGTATTCCTTTTATATTTCATCTATTACTTGAGAGTGACTTGTCAGGAGAGTCTTATGCAATAAACCACATTCTCAAAACAGGAGTGAATCTGCAAAATCTCACAGCAATGGATTTTTTTGTCAAAGTTCAAGGAAAAGATGAAAACCTGGAATACAACTTGAATAATTTGATGGCATGCTAGTAGCGAGTATTGGTATCATCATCATGATGAGCTGAAATGCATGTTGAGAAACCTAGGAGCACCAACTTGGTTTCTAACACTCAGTTGTCCTGAGTATGTGTGGTATGTCCTTCCTGAATCCTTGTGAGAAGCAAATTCAAATATAAAGGACATCAAAGTGAAGACAGTTGGAGAACTTTCCTCGCTAAATCCTGGACGTGTTTGCAGATATTTTAACCACAGGGTTCAAGCCATGATGTCTTTCATCTGCAACAAAAGTAATCCTCTTCTTGATGAAGTAGCGTATTAATTCGGCATAATGAGTACCAAGTTACAAGTGCTCCACATATTCACATGCTGTTATGGGTAGCCCCGAAATATAGAACAGACAGTGATGAAAGTGTCTTCTCTTTCATAGAATAGTATGTGACATGCACCATCTCAAAAGACGGTGGTGAAAAGGGCTTGAGACAGCAAGTTCTATGGTTTAAAATGTATAGATGTGGGAAGTACTGTCGGCACAAATAAAGCTGCAAAGGAACATTTTACACGATTCTGGATTCCCACGACCTGTCATTTCTGAATGAAGAGTGAACAGCTTTATGTCTGCTTTCAGATATACACTGACACAGAAATCACTGACAAATACAATCTCAGAAAGAGCAGAGACTTCAAAGTATATTAATGATTACAACCCTGTTATTTTGAAGATGTGGAATGTCAATATGGATCTACAGTTTGTTGCAGACAGCTCCATCAATGTTGCTCACTATGTGACTTCATATATAAAAAAATCAGAGAAGACAAGAGATGAAAGCGATGTGTGAGGAGATTTCTGCAGAATAGAGTATTACCAAGACTTGTACAGTTTCAGCTTGAAAATGCTTTCCCACAGAGAAATAGGATCCTATGAGTGCTCAGACAAGTTGACCTCGGCTAGACTTTGCAAGGAGTCGAACTAGAGTATAAAAGGCTTTCCCAGAAAATAGTAGCTTGCAGAATTTGATCCAGAAAGTAGGGCAATTCTGAAAACTAATATGTTGGAAACATACTATACAAGAAGGAGTTCACATCTTCAAAATATGTATATCTAAGAAGTACTTCAGTATTATGCATATATAATAAATCTAACTGAAACCATAGAAGAAGGGAAATATGCAATACTTGAATGTGATGGTTGTTTGATGAGACACAACAAAGGGAATCTAATTTACCACTGAAAGCTTAGTTGCCAAACTCCGAAGAGAGTTTTTCTGAGAAATGCAGCATTAAGTGTTCAATCTTTCCTATCTACTTGCAAATGTTGAAAGATGAGATTGAACAGGAAGACATTATTGCTGCTGAGATAGCCAATGAGAGTTCACAAAGCAGCCAAAGTTCTGGACTACTGACTCAAGATCCTCTGGGAGAACCAATTATTCAATATGAAGCAGCTATAGCCGTGAATGAGGTGGAGATTGCAATGCAACAAGCAAGAGAAGAAATTGTTCATTTTAAACTATTAGTAGAACAACTGAGCAATGAACAAAAAGACATTTTAAACAAAGTTAAAGACAAAATAGGGCATGGATTTTGCCACAAGAATAAACAAGGCGAATGTCTTCATATAAACCAATATTACTATACTTCAGTTGTCAAGCTGGCACTGGAAAAGGCTTTATAATCGATGTTCTTACTGGTTATCTACAGAAGACTACAGAATCAAATTTGCCATGTGTAGCAACAGAACCAACAGGATTAGCTGCACATAACGTTAAATTAATTACTTTACATTGACTACTAACTCTACCTGTAGAACATGACAATAAACAGGAATACCAGAAATTATCTGGTAAAGCTTGTCATGAGGTATCAACAGTATTGAAAAAATTGAAACTTCTAATTATTGATGAAGTGAGCATGGTATGGAACTTAATGCTTGCCTTCATACACTTGTGAATGCAGCAGATTTTAAAAACAAACTACGATGTACTCTTTGGAGGAAAGTATTTGATTACATATTCAGTAACGTACTGCAACGTACACTCCTAAAAGGACAACCTGTTATCAAAACACATGTCTAAAATGAAACAAGAAATTATTTGGGAGAGAATTGGAATGTAAATATTTGGTTACACTTTGAATACAAGGAACTAGTGAAAAATATGCGTCAAGCCTCTGTTGCAGCTTATGGAAATATTCATAAGGTCATTAGAATAGGAGTTCTAATGAATGTTAGAAAACGAGCTTTAGAAAGTTGACTTATCAAGAAACTATTTCCATCCAACATTACAGCAGTAGAACTAATATACAATTTAATTGAACAACAACAATCCATAGTCTGTTTAATGCCTACACTTCAAGAGTGCTCCAACTTCAATGAACAATTACTAAAAGTGGAGAAAGAAGATATTTTTGAAATTACAGCTATTGATTAAATGGAACATTAGCGAGTAACAATACTACTCACCGAAAAAGTTCAAGCAACTGGATTCTTTATAGAAGTCTGTATCCAGGACTGCAGGATTAGGAAAGCATTTACTCATATGCAGAACAGCCAAGTAACTTTGCACACATAATTTAAATGTTGAAGAAGGGTTAATAAAAGGGGTAATCGTTAAAGTTATTGATTTCATACATTTTCCAAATTGAGATGAGGTTGAATACTTGGCCATAGAATTTGATAAATTGATGGTGTGAAATAGATTGGCCAATGTGTTGTACTTTTTTGCTAGTGAAAAACGTATATGTGCGGCACCTACAGTTCCACTCTCTCTAGGGTGTGTAGTAACTATCTATAAATCACAAGGTTTAAGTGTAGATGCAGCTTTACTAATATTGGTAGTAGTGTCTTTAAAAAAAAATGTCATGTGTATAATTGTCAAGAGTTAGAACATTGACCGGTTTGTTTTTGATTGATTTGTTGATTAGAAAGTCAGTGCCAATGTACAATCGATTAAGAAGTCTAAACACTCGTCATTTAGAATAGTACCTATTTATGAGAAATGGATAATCTGTCCTAAGCGAAAGCTCACAAAAGAGGCAATGGATATTCAAGAGAAGAAAGAAAACAAGGGCAAGCTAGAAGGCGTTAAGAAGAAAAAGTGAAAATGAAGAAGATATTGTAGGATTCCAATTAGAGAACAGTTCAGGTGTCAAATGCTATCCAAATGTTGTTCTGAATTTACTGTTTCATTTATCACATCTTGTAAACCAAATTCAACAAAAAACAGATAAGAGATTGTGTTCTGACTGTGTCATTTGCTCCAACATTTAGTTACTGACCTTTGAGGTATATGTAGCGGATCTCTAATATATACTCTCCACAGTCAACAAGATACACAAGAATTTATCATGTTCATTCTTGGAGTTTCAGAACAAAAATAAGTAATATATTTGGGCTGAGTTACAGATGGAACCATGACTGTGAAGATTGTTATCATTCATCTACCACTCACATAAATTCTGAGTGTTTTCTGTATTTAACATTACCAGTTTGCCAAACTTTGCCATTTTACAGATTGACGAAAAAGGCTAATCAGAATATGACCTGTCCAAATTGCAGATCAGATGTTAAGTCTACGTTAATTCTATAAACAACTCAAAAATATTTTATATTAATGCTACAATAATGCAGAGCAGATGGATCTAAATTAGTAACTCAAATTACAAACTTCAAAGCTGGAAAGTATCAATTTCTGGAAGAACATATACTAATTTGGCTATTATTTTTCATAAAGGACTCACCTCCGCCCTCAGCTGCACTCCTCCCTCTACCACGACAGATACCAACACAGCAGCAAACAAACTCCACCAATGGATCGCCAACTGCGCTAATGCTCTCGCCCCCACTCCGCAAGACGACACAACACAAAAGCCACCTGGTTCACCACGGACCTCCGAGAATCCAAGTGCTCTTGCCGTTGCCTGGAGAAAACATGGAGAAACAGAAATACCCCGGAAGCATGCTATGCCTACAAGGCCGCAACAATGGCACACCATCAACTCATCAAATCAGCTAAGCGAAACTTCACCCAAGACAGAATCCCCTACAACTCCCACAACTCCAAGGAACTCTTTACCATCATAAAAGAATTCACCAGCCCCAACTGCGAAACTACCTGTATCCTTCCTTCCCAAAACTCTGCAGCAAACTCAGTTCAAGACGCTCTACAACAACTTCGACGACCAAGACCATGACACCGACCCAACACCCCCCACCGGTGATGCCATCCACCCAATCCTCCTCACCTGGACCCCTCTCACCACCGAAGACACAGCAGAGAACATTAAAGGAAGTCATTCCCAGCTCTATTCTAATATCCTGGACCATAGACGAGCCTGGTAGAGACATTAGGGATTTTATACATTGCCCTTCCTCTACATCCCAGCTGCTTTTTCCACTTAAGCCAATTACTTCTGTGCCATATTGTAGTTGTGGTGATATCATAGCATTTTAGGCCTTTAACACTGGTCTGTGAGACATGTCCCCGTAGGTACAATTACATTTTTTTAGCCCACACATAGATGTCAGGGCTATGGCTTTTTGGGCTTCCAAATGCCTATGCCACTTTAAGGACCTATCAAGTATCAAACCAGACCCCTAGTTATTTGTACTCATTTACAATTTCCAATTTAGATGTGCCCAGGTACCGATTGAACCTCTGGTCTCTCTTCCCAAAGCATAGATTCTTAGTCTTATCCATATTTACGGTTAAATGCTTTGCACCACAATATTTACTAAATGCATATAATTTCCGCTGCAGACCCAGCTCTGTCTGGTCCAAAATTACTAATTCATCAGCATAAAGTAGACAGGATACATATTTTCCATTTATTTTTGGGCTTGCACTTCTGTCTAATTCCAAAAACCTTGGCAAATATGCCAAGAAAATAGCGAAGTGTTAGGGGGCCAAAACACAGCCCTGTCTTAGGCCATTGTTGATCGCTATTTTCTGCGTCAAGGATCCCACCTTTTCCTTAATTACTTGGGCCCAGTTCTGAGTATGTAACTCCTGGATTACCACCAGGAGTCCTTCTGGGATGTCATATTTTTCCAAGGTCTACCAAAGACAACTTCTGTCGACCAAGCCAAGCGCGGCACAGAAGTCTACAAAGCAACAGTACAACTTTCCTCTTCGCTCCATATACTTTCAGCCACCGCCCATAGAGCAAAACAGTGGTCGATCGTTGAGTGTCCTTCCTTAAAACCTCCTTGTTCCTCCGGCACGATCGACTGCTGAACCACCCAATCCTTTATGCTACCCAGGACTATCCTTGAAAAGACTTTGTCACCAATATCTAACAAGTTAATCAATCTATAGTTCTTCAGGGCTTTCTTGTCACCCTTCTTGTGTATTGGTCTAATTATGGACCCCCTCCAATTTTTGGGAATATTACCAGACTCTAATATGGCTAAAAACATGTGAGATAGAAAGTCTGCCCACCAATTAAACTGGGACTTTATTATAACTGCAGGGAGGTTATCGGGGCCTGCTGGCCTGGATAATGTTAACTTTCTTATAGGATCCTTTACGTTATCTACAGTAAAGAGATTATTCAATTCGTCAACCTCCCCACCCAGTGTTTTTGTTTACTTACTGTGGCCTCTACATTTGGCCCATACAATTCGACTAAGCACTACTCCCATGCTTCTTCCTCCACTACATAGCTCAGGTTCCCGGGTGTCTGACCAGTGGCTTCCTGTAATAGCCTCCAGAACTGGTGTACATTTTTTGTTTCTATTGTTTCCAGTAGGCTCTCCCAGCTTTTCTCTTTGTAAATCCTCTTCTGGTTCCTAACTAACATTTAATATTCCTTTTTCAGTTTAAACGATTTTACATGCCTGCTCTGATCAAACCTTGTTCTTAAACCTCTTTCTTCTCTTCTTATTAACCTTTTCATATTCAAACATTCTATATTGAGCCACCCAGATTGTCTGCCATGGGTTATTTGTTTTTCACTATGACAATTTTTCTTGTTTTTTAGCTCAACTCTGAGGCATTGGACTACATGTTCTATTATTTCTTCAAACCAGGAAACATTCTACTCCCTTGCAGTTTCCGTGTTTAAAGTCTGTTGGACGTTTGTCAATTTTTCCACATAGTCATCCATTAGTCTTGTTGTCAGGCATTTAGGGTACTCCAATTGTTGTGGAAGTACTATTTCACGGTGACTCATAGACCCCCTAAATATTTTAAAGTACAAGGGGTTATGGCCACTGCCTTCTCTTTGGGATACCCAGAAGCCTTCTACAGTTGCAAAATGCCATGCTTGAGTAAACACGTAGTCAATGGGGCAATGCTGCATGCCTATCTTAAAGGTTTGTATCGCAGGGCGATCAGTTTTCATCCTGCCGTTCAGACTAAACCAACCCTTTGACCCCAAGTACTTCCCTAATGTTAAATCTTGTCTGGTTGACCTGCATTTAGGAAAGACTGCTGGCTCTATATGGTATGCACCCAGTATTTCTTTAAACCAAGGATCTAATTTCTTTGGATTCAATTTGTGATTAAAATCGCCCATCACAATGATCAAATCATTACCATGCTTTTCGCACAATGCATATACTTCCTTGAAGTATTCCAACTCCACCCCATACTCAACATGGGAACCCCATTGCACGGATACATTCACTAGTACCAGATTTTCATACTTCCTGTCTGTAACCAATAGTGAGACCTTGCAGGCGAGGAGCCACTTACATGTTACATTTAGTGTTGTCACCTTTTTTGCAATCCTAGTTGAAATTAGGGTCATAATCCCCCTCGAGGGACAACCACACATTCTTTTCATGGCTCGTCTATGTAGCTGGGTGTAGTCTTCGATTTCAGGGATTTTGTTGCATAGCCAAGTTTCCTGTAGACATATAATTTCTGCACACAGGGTTTGTTGTTTTTCATTTTCAGCCTTTAGCTGACCTCCTAACCCATTTATGTTCTATGATATATCTGTCAACACCCCTGTTTCCTAGTCAATTTTACTTAGACAATCGGACTCATTCTGATTACACTGGGATAGGCCTAAATAACTGTTTTCTAAACTCCAATTACCCCAAGGATTACTAAGCTCTGCAGCCTCCACCGCTATTTAGATGTTTTCTTTTTCACCACCCTCACCAACTATCAACTTTACTTCTCTTTTCCCTTTACCAGCGTGACATTTCAGGAAGGTACTCCTAGGTTGGGTGCCCCCTTCTCCTTCCAGTTCGGGGATTAGCCTTATCCCTTCTTTCAGTATCTCCTTTTCCGCTTTTACAATAGCTGCCTTTACCAGCCTGAATACACCAAAACCTTTATAATTTCCTTGCCTTTAATATTATTGCTGAAGCCCACCTGCCTCAAGTCCTCTGTCCCAATTCCCCTCAGGCTTAGGCATTTGGAGAAAGAATAAAGAAGCTGGGACCGATTTAGGGGTATGATGTTCCTTATCACCAAGTCACTTACCTGTACACACACTCACACAGCCAATTAGTAATTGATGGAGACACTCATACAAACGCTTACTCATCTATAAAGATACTCACATGCCCATTTACACAGATACAGATGGTGACACCCAGTTACACACTGCTGTATACAGTACTAAACCCAGAGAAACACTGATGCAGACACTAACACACCCAGGCACAGATTCATTCATAGACTGACACACCCAGTCACACACTCCTTTACCCATTAATACATCCACGTACACACTAATACATGCAGTAACATAGCCAGGCATTCACTGACACACCCAGACACATTCTTGTGTATACACTAATACACCCAGGAACACACTGTTCCATACACTATTACACCCATACACACAATAATACTGCTACTGAGACACCCAGACACACACTGATGCTAACACTGACATAGCTACTCACTCACTCATAGAGCTACTTACACACACATCCATTTACCCATATTGCTTCTTACACAGTTACTTATTAACCCACACAACTGTTGACACTGCCAGTCACTGACTCATACACTCTCTTTATCCCATTCAGTCAGATATAACGCCATTTACACACCCAGTGACTAACTTATACACACATGTATTCATACACTCACTCACCCATACACACACTCACTCACCCAATCACTACCTTATACAGGTACTAATACAACCAGTCTCTCACCTATGCAGCCATTCATACAACCACTTAATCATACAGGCACTCACACAGCCATTCACTCACCCATACAGGCAATCACACAGTCAGTCACTCACTCATACACTCATATCCACTATCTCACTAGCAAAGAGCAGCTCATGCCCCCACTTGTTCAGTCATAACGTCACTCACACAGCCAATCACTCACTCATATAGCCACTCATACACAGATATAGGCACTCATACACCCAGTCACTCACTCATACAGCTACTTATTCACTCTTATAGACAGTCACACACCCAGTCACTCACTCATGTAGCCATTCACACAGCCAATCGCTCACCCACACAGACACTCACACACCCACTATTTCCCCTATAGTGCATTTAAACTTGGATTTGAGAATCACTATGAGTTTCACTCTGTGGAATTACACAGAATTACATAAAAACTTAAAAGATTCTCCTAAGTTCTGCAAGCAGGCAGAAATCAGTACGCCATGCTGCTCACTCTGATTTTTAATGCTGGGAGCTTGTTCTGCATTGCAAAGTCAGTGAGAATGGCACAACACAGCGCACCAGAGGGTGCTGCTTCTTTGCCGCTGCTCGAGTAGACTTTCTAGTCCCCAAAAATCACGCCAGTATACACATTCTAACTCGCACTTACCAACTTAATGTTGGCGAGCTGTGTGCAAGAAAAAACTCTGCCACACGGTGGTTGGCGGAGTTTTGGCAGAACTCAGTGTTACAAGTGTAACCCGGAGTGAGCAAAACTCTGCAAACTCCGCCTGCGGAGCGGAATTTATCACCCACCTCTACCTGTGATGGTGGATGTAGGAAAATGGATTATTAGCAGGTGGCGGTATTATTCACCTTCAGCTAGTATTAATACCACAATAATTAATAGATCCTTTTAGGTCTCAATAAATTAATTCCTGCTCAACCCTGGGCAGCTTGGCAAATGGGCAATCAGGCTTACCTTAAGAGACAGGTATGTGTAAAGCATTTAATATCACCAAAACAGTAAATAAGTAAAAGACTTAACAAAATAAAAATCCAGCACCAATTTTTTTAAACTACAGAATATTTTTATCTTTAGAATGACACCAGGATGAAAAAAAAACAATATAGGGAACCGGACATATAAATTTTAAAGATTAAATCAAAAATTGTGCATTCTATCACCAAAAAGCTTAAAGCACCATTCAAGGCAATCTGGTCGCACTGGACAGGGACAAAGTCAAAGTTTTCGGCCAACACTGATGAAGCACAGGTTCAGATAAGCTGAGTGCTAGGTCCCGGTCAAAAGTTTAGCTTCAGGCTTAGTCTTTTTCTTGGAGTTCTTTTCTTATTGATGGGCACCTCGTGGGTCCTCGGGCTTTTCAAAGTTTGAGTCGTTGATGGCAACTTGCTGCAGTGCCAAGCCTCAGTGAGTCTCTGGAAGTGTTTGTCCTCAACATCGATGGCTTTGAGCTCCAGAGATTTCAGCGGGACAAACCAGCATGTTCAGGCCAATTCAAGAGTCAACAACGGCAGGTTGACTCTCGACATCTAGCCGGTCTCCTCCTGGAGCATTTCAGCAAAACTTTGTAGAAAGTTTCCAAACTTTTTCCTTTTTGGTTTTTGTTTGGGAGAGAAGTGTCCTGCAGCACCAGCCACATGTTCAGAGACTCTGGATTGCCTCTTTGGGGCTAGGACTCAATCTCCCACAATGCACCTGCACATTCCATGAAAAATCCAGTTGCAACTGGATTTTGCAACTGGTCAGCTGAGGTGATCCTCTCTTTGAGCTTGCAGGTCACTTCTTCCAGCTCTGTTGTACCTGTTGTTGATCAGGGAATTCACTCCTTTTCCTTTGAGTCAATCACAGTCCTTTCTTTGTCGAGCACAGCAGGTGTAGTCCTTTTGGGCGAAAGCCTTCTCTGGTGCAGTGCAAGGGTGCAGCAAAGCAGCCTTTCATCTTTTGTTCCAGGCAGTGTGCTGAGGAGCTCCTGCAGGTCTTCCACATGTATGCTTCATTCTGGACTGGAAGGAGGGGGCACCCCAGCCAACAGGGGTAAAGTTACCTTCCTCTGCTTTGAGCACTTCTTGCGAAGTGTGGCATATTTTTGACCCATAATTCACAGTTCTCCAAAAATCAAGCTAAGAACTCACTACACTCCCCTTCCAGACCCTCTCCTAATCTACTTAGGAGGGCTCCCATCTGGCAGCGAATCAAGGAAGTGGGGTCTGGCCTGGGTCCTGCGATAACTGTTTTCCTGCCTTTGAAGTCCAGGTTATCTCCCCAACCCCTTTCTTCTTCCTGACTTCTCCAGGAAGCAAATTTTCTCCCATCAAATGACTGTAATATTTTAGCCCCAGGCCTCTTCACACCTACTCAGGGAGCAGCTTGGCTCAGGCTGTCAAAGGATAACCAATCAGAAAAGGCTGCTACAGGGCTGCTTCAGGTAACTTTAGGATAGTAAGTTCTGAAACGACTTTCCTGTTATAATTATAACAAATCAGACCTTTGCAAGTTGTTGGATTTATTGTAACCATTATTTTGAATGAAATTGCTAGCTAGCTCCAAAGCAAAGATAGACTTTATTACGTTTAATAGCTCCTTCAATGTTAACCTATTGGGCTAGCAGCATTTCAATGGGGAAATACAACTTTGGCTGTTTTTCCCTATCCTTGTGGCATTTAGGACAGACCTTAGGGGTGACGTATATGTAATTAAAAGGTACATTTGGACTTTGGAAGTACTTTTATGTCCAAAGTTTAATTTGGACACTGTTTTATTTTAAAACCAGCCTGCAAGGGAGGGCTGGCTTTAAAATGACACCAGACACCACAGCAGAGCACACTTAAGTGCATTAAATCCACTGGGGTCTTTAATCCTATAAACCCTACCATCTACTAAGGACTTCCAGGCAGATTGTGCTTGGCCAATTAGAATTATACTAAATACCATATACCTTTATATTACAGATCACTGGCAGTGGGCCTGGTAAGCAGAGCCCAGGGCACTTTCAGAGTCAGTAACTACTGGTCAAGAAATGGGGGTGATCAGGGCAAAAAGGATGACTTTCCTACATTGGAGATGGGTGAAGATCAGGAAAGGTGATTTTACCTGTCATAGTTGTGCTGTAAGTAATTAGTATATTATGGATTTCTTCTCTATGTGGCTGGGCCATATCTTTTATCATTTTTGAAGATGGATTTCAACAGAACAGCTTTAATGGAAGTGAATGCCACCCCAGTGAGATTGTGGTCGTAAGGAATTTTGGTTTTGAGTGGTATGTGCAGGCTTTTTTAGACTGTTTTCGCCGAGGTTGCTATGTTATTATCAATTATAGGACACATGGAGGTCTGTTAGGCTTTTTTATCTTGCTTGCCCGAGAAAAAGGGGATTTAAACCAGTAGCCATGGAACCACCTGATATAGATGAATCCTCATGAAAGGTGCCAAATTTCTCCCTTGGAGAGTCATAACTATGATGAAAAAGAAGAAAGAGTCAAGAAAAGACATCCAGCAGGGTATCCATAGAATGATTCAGAATGTAAGGAGCAACAAGCATTGGCATAGCCAATAGGTCTCGCTTTTGGGACCTTATAAGTATTTACTTATGCAGCACAATATCATTGGTGCAACAACATCAACTGTTGCATGGCTAAACACTTATAAGATCCAAAGGCGAGACCTATTGGCTATGCCAATGCTTGTTATAAATTGTACTGGCATTCATATCATGTTGTATTTTCAGCTTTTTAACGGTTTTGGTACTGATAAATGCTTCACACATTCCAGTAAGTTAACCCTGTCTACTCTGTGCTACAGATCCCAGGAGCTGAACAGTGCTTAAAAGCATAAAGACCTAACTGGCACCAGTAAGGAATTGAGTCATTATTACTTAAAGAGGGCTCCCACCCACTTAAACTAGTAACCCACTTTCTCACAATTGTGCAAAATGCATATTCGTCTTTTAGTATTTAACACAAAATGTGTCCTCCTGTTAATGTTTGATGCGCGGCTGCTAAAATAACGAGATAAACACAAGTGCTGCAAACAGCTGTTCACGTTCTGGTTGTTTGTGTTGTTTCTGTGCTATAAATTTCTGCACATGGCGATGTAATTACACAATGCGGTGTAATGGCAGAATTTCATGTATGAAACATAACACAAAATCCCCATATTTATGCAAATCACACTGCTTTAATTATTTCTTAGCAGCCGCCATCCAGGAGTTTAGCATTATTTGAAAAGGCCCGAGTTCGGGCTAGAAAGGCGTCTGTGTAGATATAGATCTGTGTTTACATCGTCTGTCGTCACTGTCTGCAGCCTTACGAGGGTCCTTATGTCAACATCAGAAGTGGTAAAGCTGGTTAGCGCCAACGTCTCTTCACCAAGGAGCTATGTACCTGTTGGTTTTGTACAATGTTTCTTTTGTACATGTTACTGAAACAACTCTCCTGGAGAAGGGAGAGGCGGGGTGAGATTACCTCGGAAGGGTGATGTGCACGGGGCAGAGAGAGGAACGTGGAGCGAACAAGTGACAAGGAGAAGACCCGAGGCGGCGGGAGGATCTGGAAGCGGGCGCTAAGGCGCTTATGGTCCGCCCGAGGGAGGGGATAATGTCAGGAGGAAGTGTGGAGAGAGGCAGGGGGTGGAGAGAGGGCCTTAAGGCCCCCGAGAGAGGGGCTAATGTCAGAAGGAAGCGCTGCGGGTGCAGAGTGACAGGGGTGGAGAGAGGGGCTAATGTCAGAAGGAAGCGCTGCGGGTGCAGAGTGAAAGGGGTGGAGAGAGGGGCTAATGTCTGAAGGAAGCAGTGCGGGTGCAGAGTGACAGGGGTGGAGAGAGGGGATGGAGGGAAGGGGCTTATGGTCCACCCAGGAAGAAGATAATGTCAGAAGGAAGTGCTTCGGGTGGAAAGAGACGGTGGTGGAGAGAGGGGCTAATGTCAGAAGGAAGTGCTGCGTGTGGAGAGAGACGTGGTGGAGATAGGGGCTAATGTCAGAAGGAAGTGCTGCGGTTGGAGAGAGACAGGGGTGGAGATAGGGGCTAATGTCAGAAGGAAGTACTGCGGGTGGAGAGAGACGGGTGGAGAGAGGGGCTAATGTCAGAAGGAAGTGCTGCGGCTGGAGAGAGACGGGGTGGAGATAGGGGCTAATGTCAGAAGGGAGTGCTGCAAGTGGAGAGAGATGGGGTGGAGAGAGGGCCTTATGGTTCCCGAGAGAGGGGCTAATGTCAGAAGGAAGTACTGCAGGTACAGAGAGACAGGGTGGAGAGAGAGTCAGGTGGTCTCTCTCACCCGCAGTACTTCTTCCGGACTGTGTGCAGACACGCTCATACACACACACGCGCTTTCACACAAGCATTGTCAGACACACAAGCCCCCCCTTCCCGGCAGTGGTCATACACTCACGATGGTGCCCCCACCTCTGCTTGGGTCCTGCCCCGCCCCGTGTAGTCATGGTGGACATGGGAGCAGGGAGCTCTGTGCGCTCTTAGAGAGATGGCCATATCCGGACAGTGTGCGTAAACACGCGCACACGCTCTTCAGACGCACGGCCCTCCTTACACCTCCACATGCCTGGCCACGCAAGGGAGACACACAACAATCAAAGCACACATACAACAGGCAATGCACACAAAAAAACACGCATCCCGTCTGTGTGTTCACTCCCTCGTGCTCGATGTGAGTGCAAGCCTGTCTGGTCACTGTCCATGGTGGTGAAAGGCAGAGCCAGGAGGAGTTGAAGGATCTTTATTAACTCTTGTCCATGAGCCCCTCCCTGGAGGGGGGAGCACACGCACCACTGCTCATGGCGCAGAGCCCCACCATGCAGAAAGGCACAGGAGACAAAATGTGCATGTTTGAACCTGAGGGACGGTGAGGGTGGGGGTTAGACACACTTGCGTGTGCGCACACTACACACCGATATTCAAACAGACCAAATAAATCCCAGGGCACAAATTAATTTTTGGGAATCCACCGGTTGGTTAGGTCCACCCACCATAGTGTCAGAGGTAACTACTGTGCTCCCACTCAAAAACATTATGCCATTCTGGACTATACCAGGCCACCTTATGCTATAATGATGGATGGACTGTTTTATTATTTTTAGAAGTATGTGGAACTGATAAACACTCTTTTGTTTTCCCTCTTCAAAAATAGAAAGGCAGCGCCACCCCGTGCCAGACTGTCATATTCAGGTTTCGGTGTTTATAAATTAGAGCTTGCACTGAGTACCCTCAAACGCCGGTGCATATTAACCACTGTGCAAAATAATCCCCCATCCAAAAATGACGTGGACCAATTCCCACGTGCTGAAAGGCTGGTGTTCCAATTGAGATGCAAGTTCGTCATCACAAGAAACTTAGTAAATAGTTATTATACAAAATCTCCAAATAGTCCGGCAGGTGACTGGCAGATGTATTTTATGCCCCAACAGGGGAGATTCACTCTATTATCTCTCCCAGCATCATGGACTCTCTAAATGATATGCACTTAACAGCGTGCACTTAATGGCGTCACGCCAATCATTCCACAAAACAAATGTAAAAAACTTGGTTTAACAGACGGTTCACGCAGTCACCATGCCCGGACCAAACAACAGACAAGCACGCGAGTGGTGCGCGCGCGCGTGCCACAGCGAGACATCTGTTTTCAATTATCACGCACGCATCTGTTCACGATAATTAAAAACTGATGTGGCCTGTGTGGGTAACCTCAAGCAATAGGCCGTGCATGGAGCAAAGGCGGGACATGCACCCGCCTTTGCCCAATTGCATGCTGTCTTTCTCAAAAAACGCACGCAAAGGCGAATAGCCTCTGAAGGAAAACAAACCACACGCATGAGCATGTGGTGAGCTTTCCAAAGCCCTTTTACTGTTTACATAAAGTCTCACCAGAGCAGCGCATGCACGCTGCTACAGGCTCGACCTAAAAAGCAGGGTCAAATATTTGTAACAAAATCACAAGCTGGATGAAACTAAAAGAACAACTGGATGCAATGCAATCATCATTTATAAATCTCTTTGTATAATAATTCAAAGAGGAATTGACATCACAGGAAAAGATTCTAATTCAGATAAAATTGGGACACTCAGACAGAGTTCTCTGAACAGACCACCCTCTTAGAAAGGGCAATTTGTATGGCTTGTCCAGGACCCTATCCTGCAATTCTAAGTATCAGACTGACATGTAAAGGTGAATTCCAAGTCTCTCTTTCTTTGCCCAGTGCAGCATTCTGCAGTCCTGTTACCACCCTTCCTATCTGATACTCTGCACAAAACAGTCCATATGGTGATGATGACCATTGCAGTGCCACCACCGTCTAGATCATGAGGATGCTCTCTCATATGCTCAATGTGGAGTCCTACACCATGCTCTCTGACTCTGCAGTACGGATCCTTTCTCCTTCTCAATGCTCACAAGTGCAGCTAAAATTTGCAAATATATGGAAACTTTGAGTCTCTTTAACATTCATAGATGAAGGTCATTCTGAAACAGATGACTGCTTCTTTGGATCAATGGAAAGGGCAAAGCATACAATCTAAACAAGGAATATGAGAAATGAGTAGTCATAGTCATATATCGCTTTACTCGGTGTCATGAAAAAACATCCATAAAAGCAGTTACACAAAAATAAACACTGCTCAATTTCGTTTCAAATAATAAAATACAATCCAAAATATTTAAAAACGAGAGGTCTGTCAGAAATATTTTCCATTTATTAAGTATGTGAATATGGCAAATGACCTTTAAAAATCCAAGTATACACTACTTTCCATATTAAGTTCCAGTATTACTTTTTCTCAAGGCATTTACTAGCTGTGCCCCTAAGTTGTGTGAACCACTTGACCTGTTCTAAATATTAGTTAAAATCATACTTTTTCTAACAAAGAAAATGGCCCATAAAAATGAGGACAGTCTACATCAAATTTCAAGAGAGGTCAAAGATTGTAAGTACAAATAAGCAGGGTGGCATTGTGTAAAGCCTAACTGACTTATGATAGGTAAAATGTACCGCTCCCTTTGTCGAGAGTAAAATTTACACAAAAGAACCAAGTGCATGGTGTTCTGGGGCATCCTGCTATCACTGGGGCAGTTTGTCAGTTTTGTGGACCAATCATTCATAGTGGGAAAAGTGCATAGTCCGTGGAATACATCTAACCTTAAACGTGTGAGGACAAATCTGTGCCATAAATTTAAAACAGATTTAAGATATGGCTGCATGTTAAAAGTAGTACAAATCAATTGATTATTTACAACAGAAGGTTTTGGGAGTTCAGATACCAAGTCAAGGTTCTCCAAATGAGCCATAGCTTCCCTTTTCAATGATTTTCCACTGATTGTCGCCAGCAACTCTAGGCTCTCAAAATATTCAGAGTAGTCCATAGCTGCCCGAAGTCCCGGACCTACTCAGCACTTTATTCACCAACAGAGGATTTCTAAAAGTCAGGACGGACCACACAGTCGCCATTCTGATTTTTGTTTCCTTTCCCTACCCACTTTACTTTTCTGACCATTTTGAAGTCATAGAATAAGTAATCTGTTAAACCCGTTCTGCCACCCAACCAGTTTAAGCATTTATTCCTCAGCGAGATCCAGTTCTCATTACTATTTGTGGGGAGAGGCGGGACATTAGTCAAAACTATTACGTATGGAGCTACTGCTGGCGGGAGATCCAGGTGATTGTCTATACATTAAGCTTGGTCCTCCTGATGATTATTATATGGTGGCCTTAATGCTAGGGGTCTGGTATTGGTGTTATTCCTGTCTCCCTCTCCTGAGCCAGGCCTGTCAGCCTCCCGTCCACTTATAGTTTTACTGCCTATATTGCTACGGAGTGAGTAGTAAGGGGCATATTATCAAGAAACGGCGTTAAAATTATCACCGCTTTAGCGGCAGAAAACTGCCGCTAAAGCGGCGATAATGGGCTTGAATATAGGCCCTTGAGAATGTTCTGGTGTCAACATGAGCTTCTATTTAAATTCTCTGCGGCATATTATCAAGCCCATTATCGCCGCTTTAGCGGCAGTTTTCTGCCGCTAAAGCGGCGATAATTTTAACGCCCAGCTTGATAATATGCCCCTAAGTTTTTTAGCTGTGGTGTTACACAGTTTGGTCTCCACTGGGGGTTCAGTGAGTACTCCAGATAATGGGAGGGCCATTGCTTTATTGCCTGTGGACACAAATGTCAAAAGTTCCAAACAAGAATCAGTTCTTCTTTCGACTTTCGCCAATCTACATTGGATTATCCTCATTATATCATTCACATGGTTGTGAAGACTTTTAAATGCCTCATTTAAGGCATCTAATTTTCCAATAATTATGTTATATTTGGGGTCTGAGGAGTTTTCTATTACACTCAATCAGAAATCAAGGGGGGTGGCCCTGCCCCACCTCCTGTCGCCGCTGGGTGCAGGACAGGCCCGCCCTTGGCCTGGGCTTTGCCCGGGTACAGCCCGCACACGTTCCGCACAGCGGGCAAAAAGGCAGCGCTTTATGCAGGAATTTGACTCTGGCACCTCCCCCTCGATAGCAGCACCAGTTGCGGGAGCATTGAACCCTGGGACTGGCAGTCCCCCACCAGGGTGATGTGCGTTGGGGCTAATACGGGCAGCAGGAAGCACTGAAGAACCCTGGGACTACGGTCCCACCCGGGTTTGTAGAATTCAGGCATTGCCCCAAGCAGCAGTGGGATAAACAAAAAGCAGCAGAGCAGGCTCCCGCGCCACGGGTGGAGAGGCAGCACTTAATGACCGAAGTTGACTCTGGCGCCCCCCCTCGCTAGCGGCACCGGTTGAAGGAGCATTGCACTCTGGGACTGGCAGTCCCCCACCAGGGTGATGTGCGTTGGGGCTAATACGGGCAGTAGAAAGCAATGAAGAACCCTGGGACTACGGTCCCACCAGGGTTTGTAGAATTCAGGCAATGCCCCCAAGCAGCAGCAGGATAAACAAAAAGCAACAAAGCATGAGTAATTCCACACCATGCAAATCTGCAGTAGCGGTCCGTGGAGGGAGTTCGGTGGGGCACTGTGGCGGGTGGGGGAGGGGCAGAGTGTGGAAATGTAAACACCGGAATATGGATGAACAGAGGTAAGTACACATTTAAATAAATAAAACAAATTTCGTTGCGCGCGCTGCATCGCATTTTCCTTTAACTTACTCGAAAATATACTTAATGAGAGGTAAAGGAAATCAATCCTTGATCATTATCTGATTTAAACCACTCTCATCAATACAGGGTTAATGATCTAGATCTTTCTTTAGTGCAAAACCAAAGGCGCCCTATCCGGTGAAGAAGGTGGCACAAGTAACCAATTTTGCAAGGGAGTAATGAGTAATTGTTTACAAAAGGAACAATAGTACCAGGTGCAATTGGTAATGCACAATCATATTGCCTGTTAAAGGGAAATGAACAGCTGTTGGGGTTAGCAAAGACTGGAGAAAAGCATGGTACTGTAGTGACACAGAAGAAAGGTTAGCCACAAATAAATTTGTTATGGAATCCCTTATCTCATCATTAGGTGACCAATAAGAAGCATAACAATGATATGTCAAAATCATGATGACAAAGATATAGGGCCTCATTTAGAGTTTGGCAGACTAGGTACCCCACCATCTTTGGAGTACCATGTCCACAAAACTGACTGTCCACCTGTCCTATTTAATGTCAGGGACAGCCATCTTTCCGACAGCAGTGCCCACCTGGTTCCACTTCCTGGAACCATACACCAATGGCCTGATGGAGCTGGCAGCTGGCTGTCAGACAGTACACCCTATTTTGAGTGTACATGCTAATGTACTATTTTCTGTTTGGGACCTTTAGGGAACATTGGCAGAACAAGACAATTTTTTTTACCCCTAACCCCTGGGAGAAAACACCCAGGTGTCAGGATGATTTATTTTTTGCTTTTCAAAAACAGTTTGTGAGTTTCGGTTTTGGAAAACATAAAGGTTTGGTAAGCAGCTACATCAAACAAACACACTTTCAATAACTTGAGAAGGCACAGAGCTCTGCACAGGGCCACTCTCTTAATATCATACCATGTGGTGGGCAGTAAGGTAAAGGCAAATGAGGAAACACCCTCTGACTGTAGCACTGGTGCTACATATGCGACAGTGCTCTCACTGCGGCTCCTTCTGTAATACCAAACTGCTCTGTGGTGCACAAAATGAACACACATGCCAGTTGCGCCCCCAGAGCACTTTTATAATATTGTCCCTGGTGCAATACAACAACTTACATACACAGACAGTGGCATTTGGATCTGCCCAACCAGCTTCTCAAAACTGAATTTGAAATGCGGTGAGGAACTCAAAGGGTTCAAGTACATCATTGTCCAATTATGGTTAATTCTCTCGATTGTGGACATCCCACAATGTTTGAAGTGTTTCTGTTTCCATGATCAATGCATATATTCTTAAATACAACCTAAGAATGTCTATATCTTTCTGACACACATCTAGTCCATCAGGGACTGTTATGGGTCTTCAGCTGTTGTTTGCTGGAGTTCACCAGAAAATTCATGGATGGTCAGTCAACATATTTCTTTTGTTCGCATGAAACCAGTTACTATCCTCTTGGCTACAGCCTTTGCCAAGGTGAAACTTTTTAAATACCAGAGGCTGACCTGTCTAATTTAGTCTGCTCTAGTGAGGCGTGAATACAGGGTCTTTCTCCATTCCATTGGTAAATACTTTGATCCAAAAGAGAAACACAACAGCCTGGCTACAAACACCAATGCAGGAAAGGGTAAGTGGAGTGAGCTGTGTAGAGTTATACAGAGTGGGCAAGGGAGATAGCTATCTCAGGGTATGTAGTGTGTAACACAGCCAGACTTTTTCTTGGGGCTGCACATACATTTTGGGGTATCTCAATGTCACATGCACCTCTCAAAATGATACACAAATCCCAGCATCTGGAAAAGTGAGGTGCCCTACTAATGCCAGATTACACAGATTTACCAGAGTGGGACAGTAGTTTGTTTTCACAATATGTTATACAGGGAACATGCTTGAACCCCATGACTGTTAACAATTACAAACATGTAACATGTTGAATCACAGTCATCACCAAATCAAGTTCACACACTCTATTAATTCTACCATCATCAACTATTTAGATATTCTGATTGAAAGACAAGGTAATAAGTTGACGACAAGAGTATATAAAAAGCCTACTGATAGGAATAATGCTTTACACTACAATAGCTTCCATCCACATACTCTCAAGAATCACTTGCCATTGTCTCAATTCATTAGAGTTAGACGGATCTGTTCTGATGAATCTCAGGGTAGAGCACACATTGAGGAAACATCTAAACAATATTTGAGAAGGGGTTATCCATCAGAAGTTGTAGAGGCAGCCAAACAAAAGGCTGTCAACTTAGATCGTTCTCACCTCTTGATTAAATCTGTTAAACCACAATCCACCAGAGAGGTGTGTGTCTTAAAATATTCAACAGCTGCTACTGCAATTAAACGCTGCATCTACAAATGATGGGAGATCATTGAGCTGGAGGATGACTTTAAGGAAGTCTTTAGTGGTCGCCCAATCATTGCTTTCTCTAGATCAAAAAATATTAAGGAAATCCTAAAAAAGCAGGTGAGAACTAATACCAACTTGGTTACAGTAGGCATGCGCAAATTTCACAATTGTGGTCATTGTGGGAATGTGATTACGGGTGATACATTTGCACATCCACACACTGGGCAACAAATTAAACTCAGACACACATCTGATTGTAACACGGGTATGGTTATTTATGCTATCAAGTGTCCAAGCGGGCTAGTGTACGTTGGCCGTACAACTAGAAAAGTGAAAACTAGACTAACTGAACACAAAAGTATGATTCGAACGGCTAATTATAAATCTTGTCTAGCAGTACACTGGGCCGAAAAAAAGCATACTATATCTCAGTTACGTTTCACCATTTTACAGCAGGTGTCAGCTTCACCGCATGTTGATATCGCCAGACATCTGGTGCAAAGAGAAACATTTTGGATTTGTTTTTTAAATACCATGAGCCCTTGTGGGTTGAATGACAAAATTGAATTCACATGTTTTTTATAACTTTATTGTTTAATACATGTCATTGTTGCATTTGTTCTGAAGCTATCGCATGATTGTTTTCTATTTCTTACGTTTATTTCCTTTACAAATTGTTACATTTTTTATTAGAAAAGCGCAGAAGGTTCAAAAGTGCATTTTGAGGAGTTTAAAGGGCGGTTTTATTCTCCATATGCATACTTTTTCATTTCTATTGTTTTTAGGTTATTTACGGTTCAAGTTTATTTTTCCCCCTTCAATCGTTCACTGTTATTTATTATCTATCTTTTATTTTTGTTGCTTGGGTCCTTTTCCATCAGTCACTTCACTTTAAGATTTTGGTCTGCCTTTCTAATGAAGGATGACCCCGTAATTTATTTGTAATTTATTTGTTATCTTCTTTGATCAATCGTGTTCTACATCCAATATTTTGAATACTTGCGATTTGAACACATGTGTGCTAATTTTTTGCACTTATATAAAAAATGAGTGTAGAATCTGTTTTCGGAATTAAACCCTGTTACACGAAGACAGACTACAATAGTTTTGAGTCTGTCGTTTGTGTTTATTATTTGGTGACGTCACACGCTGAAGTTTGGATAAACTCACTCGAGGAGCACTTCGGGGTTATAACGCGCACAAGAGCAAGAGGAGTATTTTTTCGCATAAGCGCATGTCGAATTATTGAGGTAGGCACGTTTAATTTATCTGAAAAACGGTCATAAAATAATTTTTTCATACAAATTTTTTCAATCGGAGTAACTAGGTGTCTTGCATCCCACAGCATTATGTATCTCGAAAGAATTAATTACCGTGGCAGCTTTCAGAGGACCTCTTCTCCGAGTTGTGAAGTAGGTCTGTTTTCATTACGCGCACTCACTTGGTGCACTTACGTTTATTTTTTGTTTAACATTTTTGTAGTGCCGAATCCGCGTATGTCTTTTTAGAGCAGTCTTTGATGGCATTCATTTAGGTGAGTGTTTCATGGAGATGTTTCTTGGGACGATTAGGACACAGGTGTGTTAGCATTTTGACACTCGTTTTCTTTCGTTCACAAGGTTCTCTTTGAGCACGGGAGACTGACACATTTGATGATTCTGCGCGTTTCTAAACACTTTTTATGTTCATATAATATACGCCTTGGTAGCGTCTTGGTTTCTTCTCTTCTACTGGTTTCTTTTCGTCTATTGGTTTTCACCTTTTTTTTTTATTTCATTTTTGAATATTGGCTTGGCCTGTAAAACTCCAAATGTAAAATTCCACATGTAAAATTACAAATATTATTGTTGTAATTGAAGGATTTGTGTTGCTAGGTTTTAGTTAATTTGAACCTTATAAACATTAGTTTTGCATGTATTTTTCACAGCCATTCCCCTGACGAAGGTGTTGTGACACCAAAATGCATTGGGAATTAAGAACTATTCGGATTTCGATCTATGCTGTCAAGATATGAAAAGATGGAAACGACAATAAAATACAACAGGACACAATGATATGAACTGTTGATTGGGTTTGACGTAATCATTGTTTTGGATTATGTAACCACTTTCTTTTTGTGTATTATCGGCTTTATTAGGCTGCATACATTCTCCTGGAATGATATTGTTTACATTATGTGGGCAATTTATTGAAGAGAACTTGTTTCATTACCATACATTGATGTTAAAATTGTTTTGGGAATATCTCAAGATTTAAATGAAGTTTTAGGCACCGTATTGGGCTTGTGAAAAGTGCGCCCACAGGTTCAGACAGTTTTCTGTTTGAAATTTCATTGAATTCTTTGTTGCCTGACAGGGGCCAGTCAGGTTTTGCTGAGGGCAGCACCGCTATTAATATAGTGGTTAAACTATGATTATAAGCAATAGCACTTTTGTTTAATTTTGTGTACTAAAGAGGTTGTGCAGGTTACCTACCAATTATTGAAAACAATTACAAACAACCATTAGTTGCATCTTGGCAAGCACATGGGGATAGTTGTCATCCATGTTGAATGCAGATCTACTCTGCAATGCATACATATGTTCAGTCAAACTCCCATCCATCTGAAAAATCGCTTTTATAATTCATGTTGCAAAAAACGGCATCTGCTGATCCCTTTCCCCTTTCTAATTACCATCCATCTCCCTTCTGTCTTCTCCGTTCAAAGTCATAGAAAAGCACATCAATATTTAGCTCTATACCTTTCTTGAATCTCATCACCTTCTTGATCCTCCCCAATATGTTTTTTTCTCGTCTCCACAGTACTGAATCAACTGTTCTTGTAATAGCTACTACGGGAATTCTCTTTATCTTCCCTCAGCGTAATATCCCAGCTTCAAGTTCTTCAAAATGCAGTGGTCCACCTCATCTACAGCATTCTTCATCATTCCTCCACTTCCCTTCTTCTTTCCAAGCTGAACCCACTTCCTATCTCCCCACATTCCATCTTCAAAGTACTTTGCTTTTACCATCACGATGAGAGTTACTCTGGACCTCTTTATCTACAAAACAAATGTCACCACTACATTCCCTTATGCCAAACTTCATAGGACCATCTGAAGCCCATCATTCTAAAAATGTGGACCAAGTGTTCTCCTATCTTGCCCCAAAATACTGGAATCTACTTCCTCATATTGTAGATGTATAAAAAAATATAAGCCTTTTGAAAATCTCTAACGCCTTTGTGTTTCCCACTTAGCTCTCTTTCTGTTTGCCCATTCTCTCTGTCTCCATTTTTCTAGTTCTTCTGAAAGCTATGCTGACTGATATGGTGAATTTTACTTTACAATTTAGGGAGAGGTTTTGTTGAAGTGGCTTTAGCCGACTGCCTTATATATACATTTTTAATGTATTGCACAGATATTTTCACATTTTCTATTTAGCTAAGCTTGTTAGGGAATCACCAAAATATAAGAGTCATCAAGACTCAAATTTTAATGATTCCTTATTTATATTCGTTATTTGCCTGCTTTTGCTTTTGGAGAAATAAAACAATTGTATTTTACATGTTTTTTATAAGCAACTATAATTATCTACTTTGCATTTATTTACATTGCTTGCCCTGACAACAGATAGTAAGGGTTGATACACAAACTAATTATGCACAGGGTCTACAATACATAGTCATAGATTGGGGTAAATTAGCACAGGTACATCTATTTCTTTAGTCTTGTCTTCCTATGGACCTTTAAAATGTATAGAAAATCCTTCCTCTGCATCCTCTGATAAATGGTTAGTTATACAGTCACACACTCACTGTACAATTTATGTCATTTTATGCCATTTTACGTCATAGATTCAGATTGAATAGTATTCAGTGTGAGAAGAAGCATGGAAAATGTTAGTGAACCTAAGGATTACAACCTTTTAGGTGTTCACTATATTTAAAATGCTGCTACCCATGCCATACCAAGGGGAGTACCCATTGACAGTCAGTACTAGAGGTGTTGAAAATCAGTGTAATGGGCAAATTAACTGCAGTAACAAGTGCCATATGAAACTTTAAATATTAACAGCCACTTATGCTGTATTTCAGGATGTATGCTTTGCAGTTTTAGATAAAACATCGAACAAACAAACTGCAGTGACGGAAGCCAATGCTGCTTCACCTGTAGTAATCGCTGTATCAATATCACGGTTGCCCACCTCAAATGGCCAGCTGCTCATTGGTGATACATCAATAATTTTTTTACCCACAAAACAGAGAGGCACAATACATAACTCCTACATCTTTGCTGCAAGTGTAGTTTTTTCTTTATTTAATTTCTTCATCCAGAATGCAAACTGCGCAGCCAACGCGTTTCACCTTACAAAGGCTTCCTCAGGGCAATAAACTTGATCCACTGGTATTCTCAAAATCTTTTCTGCAAAGAACAAAGTCCACTGTAACAGGCATGTAACTTCAAATCTTCGTGGCACTTTAAAATCAAGCTTATGTCAGTAGGTTCCTCTGTTATAATTTTGGCGTCGTGAAATCAAAGTGACGTAGTGAAACGCTGTCTCGTGGTTCAACTCATAACTTATTAAACTTTGTCCAGAGAGCATCTCCCTAACAAATGAAACCCATAGTAAGAGTTCCTCTATTTAGGCACTTACCAGGTCGTGTTCTATATCTTTCGGCTCGGGCTCTCAAGAGAAATGTACAAATGACAGTGTCTTCTGAGGGTAGTTTGGATATGTACCCGAGTCTCTATTATCTGATGGATCCTTTAATTTGTTTAGAAATTATAAAATTAGAATAGGCCTTAATCCTTTCAAGGCTATTCCCATTTTGGCTGAAAAATAATAAGGGATAATGTATATGCACTTT
Organism: Triturus cristatus; assembly: GCF_964204655.1. NCBI lineage: Eukaryota > Metazoa > Chordata > Amphibia > Caudata > Salamandridae > Triturus > Triturus cristatus. The sequence continues at coordinate 465,510,719 of NC_140593.1, forward strand.
GCAAGGAAATGTACTATTTATCATGTACTAATTGATTGCACTCTTTTTTTACTTGAGCATAGGACATTTTTAAGACCATTATTTTAAAATATGGTGCATTGTCTCGCCTTCTTACAATTGATGTTGAAATCAGTGTTCGCTTCTTATATGTAATTGTGGGTTTGGGATGCTTTTTATGATCTCTGAGAAAAATGGATTTTCATGAATTAATATTTTAAATAGTTTTTAATGTACTTGTTTTCATGTGAATTGATGTTTTTAATCAATGTTCGTTTTTTTCCCCAAAGAAGTTGTGGGTTTAGAATGCTTTCTATTTTTTATGCAAACTATGTACAATAATGAATTAAATCCCTCAAAAAATTATATGGATATTTTATTGTAAGCGGCTAAAGAATGTTGTAATGATTTGTATTGGTTTTAAGGACTATAGGCCTGATGTACAAAAGAATAGGGGTCCTCAAATAGATCGCAAAGTGGTTTACGAATGCAAAAAAGGCTTATCGTGATGTATGAAAACCATTTGCAAACCATAAATTGAAATGCAACTGGTTTGCGAGTCGGTACCAATAGCGACCAGAAATAGTGACTTGCAAATAAGAAATCGCAAATAGCAATTTGCAAATGGTATGCTAGAGACAGTCGAAAATAGTGACTTGTCCCAAAATAGCTGTTTGCACATGAAATTTCCCACTGATTCAAACCTGGTGCTAACTGGACGCGAAGTATAAAAGCAGTCCCAAAATGCATCAGACTTGTCTAGAATGACTATCCTGTACATGATTGCATGGAGGATGCACATACTGGTTGCTCAGCAGAGAAGAAGGCAGAGACAAGAAAGGATTTTCTGAGCCATGCTGACCCTTTTTCAACAACCACAAGAAGAAATATATGACAAATACATGTTAAGTAGTAATGCCATTCTGGAGATTATAGCCCTTCTAAAGCTACATTTAGAAAGCAGTACTCTGTGCAGCAATTCCATCCCCACCCATGTTCAGGTGTTATGCTCATTACACCTATTAGCCAATGGAAGCTACCAGGATGTGATAGTTGTTGCAGGAAGGGTGTCTCAAAGTGTGCTTTCGTATTTCTTCAGGAGATTGCTAGATGCCATGCTTCCCTACATCAACTCTCACATATACCTGTTCAGGAATTAGCAAGAAATACAAAGTATAAAATTGCAATTTCAGCAGATTGCCAATTTTCCCCATGTCATATGGTATATAGAGGGGACATATGTGCCCATATGTCCACCATCCCATATTTAATTTCTTTTTAGGAACCAGAAAAATACCCAATTCCTTAACTTTCAACTTGTATGCAATTCCCACAACATTATCACTGATATGGCGTCACAATATCCAGGAAGCACCCATTACTCTGTCATGTTTAGGCACAGGGAATTACCAGACGACTGCAAAGTGAGGAGTTTGATGACGGATGTTTATTAGGTACTGAAAACAAATGTCAAAATATATTTGTAATTGCCCTATCAAAAAAAATATATTTTGTCTCTCACTAATGTATGTTTTTCAGGTGACAGTGCGCCTGCCCTATGTTCCTGGATTCTCACACCACACCTCTCTACCACCACCCAGAATGAGAGGAGATATAACACCTCACATCGTCGCATCAGGACTGTCATTGAGCGGACATTTGGGTTGCTTACATCACAGTTTTGCTACCTACATAAGAGTGGGAGTGCACTACAATATGCCTCAGAAATTGCCTGTAAGATGGCAGCAATGTGTGCCATACTGCACAACATTGCCTGCAGGGGAGGCCTACACATTGTGGTGTTGGAATCCGAATCTGAGGATGAACAACCCAGCCCACCAGTTCAGCATCCAACAGAGGAGAGCAGAGCAGTGGAGGGGAGGAGGCACAGGGAACACATTGCCACACATTACTTCGCAAGGTAAGTCATGGTTAGTTCCACGAAATGAAGTAAAATGGTTCCACAATAGTATGATTTATCAAAGTGAAGATGCTTTTAATGTCAGGTGTTTCACAACTGTTTACAAACAATCTGTCTTACATATAAATGTATGTAACATGAGGTCAGCATATAAGTTGGT